>NW_026020243.1:647562-1088766 GCF_900185275.1 Solanum verrucosum
AATCCTCTTCATACTAACTAAAATCACAAGTTCAGTGCCTAGTTAGCACTGTTTTTCTCATTCTTGAGAGTAGTTTCCAGTGTGTATTGTGTAGCTTTTGTACTCAGCAATATGTTGAACGATGAGAAACAAACTTAGGTTGGGAAAATGTATATAATAAAATGTTCAGTTTGATCTAACTTTGACTCTCCATGTATTAGAAATAACGTTTACTAATCACTCTTTGGTCATGCCTTTGAAAAATAGTCACTTTTTACCAACAAGGGTTGTGGTGGAGTGGTAAGTACTCCATCCTTAACCAGAGACTTGGGTTCAAGTCCCCTGGGTACAAAGTCGTCTTTGTTAGGGAGCGTTTTACCCCCCAATGTGGGACTTTCCGGCGTGAATTTGAATTTAGTCGGGCTCCTATGTGCGTACCGGACACCGGGTGGGAATAGGGGTGCGCATCAGTCGGTTCGGTTTGGTTTTATGTGTTATTGGTTCGGTTTATCGGTTTTTGGTTTGTAAATACATCAAACCGATAACCAAACCAATAACATATTTCTTATCGGTTTTTGCTTAATCGGTTTATGGTACTTAACGATTCGGTTTTCGGTTTAACCAATAAGAAAATACTCATATATATTAATATACACGATAAGAAAATTTTCATATAAACCATATGATTTTTCCAGCCTTTGGCATGAAAGTAATAATCATAAAAGTAACAATTATTTTTCTTGCAAGTTTAGACACTAGAGTCTAGACAGATTTAAAAGAAAAAGTGTGAAAGTAACAATCGTTTTTCAGCAAGTCTAGGCAATTGGCACATTCAAGTTAGAAGTGTGCTTGCAATTACAGAATGAAACAAGATAAATTGAGATTAAAGTAATTGGGTTTGTAAAATGTTATATAATTAGGGTTTACTGGTCTAGGAATAAAATAGTAAATTTAGTAGAGGCAAAGAGGTAATAGGGTTTTAAGTAATACCGAGATTAAAGTAATAGGGTTTATAAAATGTTATATAATTAGAGTTTACTGGTCTAGGAATAAAATAGTAAATTTAGTAGAGGCAAAGAGGTAATAGGGTTTTAAGTAATACCGAGATTAAAGTAATAGGGTTTGTAAAATGTTATATAATTAGGGTTTACTGGTCTAGGGATAAAATAGTAAATTTAGTATAGTCTTATTGGGTTATCGATTTAACCATTAACAAAAATCATAAAATCGGAAACCGAACCGATAACCTAATAAAACTTTTTACAAAACCGTTAGCTCAATAACCCAATATCAATAAACCAATAGTATTTTTTTCGGTTCGGTTTATTGGTTAAATCGATTTTTGCATACCCCTAGGTGGAAAACCAAAACAAAAAATAGTATGTTTTGGAGTTTCAGATTCAACAAGAGTTCCACAATGACGGTATCTTGAAATTTTACTTGTAAAATTTGAAACTCTATTTGTGACTATGTTTTGGAAAGTGGCTATTTGTGAAATTTACCCATCATGTATATAAAGGGTGTTTAGGTAAACTTGTAAGCGGGTTTGATCAAATTATAACTTACAAGTACTTTTTGACTTATCTAAGCGTTTGATAAAATACCAAAACGCGCTTATACGCCAAAAAAACCTAGAGTTATATATTAGTTAGCACGCTTACACGCCAAAATAAAAATAGAGTTATATATTAGTTAGCTTATACGAAGTACCATCTTTTACTTAATCAAAATTTTTACTATTTTATCCCTAGTATTTTTATAATCCCCAAAATGTCCTTCCCACAACAAACTCATTAACTCCTACTTATTAACTAACTGAAGGTTCAATATACTCGATCAGATATTATAATAATCAAAAATCAGAACTTACTAATAATTGGTGGATTAAAAAAGATATATCTCCAAAAAGAAAAAGAAAAAGAAAAACAATACTAATTTGGACATATTTGACTATTTTTTCATAATTTCCTATTTTTTCAACCAACACAATTAAATGCTTCCACATTCTTAGTTCAAAAATAACTCCTTTTCATATAAACAAGAAAAAACATTCATGTGACCATATTTTCTCTGCATAAAAGAAGAAAAACAGAATTAACTCATTTTTTTTCATTTGATTTGGTATTCGTATTGAAATCTGACTAATTCTATCACGTAGGGCTCATTCGAGGTTATCGATCCATATCAAGGAATTTTCATAGCTAGAACTTGAAATTAAAACCTTTGGTTAAAAAAAAGAACAGTCAAATTCATTGTACCATATCCGTTCGTGATAAAAATGAATAACTCATTGTTTTCTCAACTTCCCAACATTTTCATCCAACAAAATTAAATGCTTCCACATTCTCTAGTCTTTCTTTTTATATACTTTTTTCTTTAATTAAAGATTTCAAAGGGATTGCTTATAATTCTTTATTACAAAAGCATATTTTATATTATACACTCACTTCCAGCTTGCAATAACTTGTGGGATTAAAACCTTGTGGACCATTCCACATATTATTTCACATGGTGCCAATAAATTAAAGGAGTGTTTCTTCTTCAACCAAATGCCTATATACAATTGACAATAATAGTTTTTGATAAAGTGATAATTAAGTATTTCTTCATCCTTAATCAAATATTTCAGGTTTAAGTTTCAAAATATGGAGTCATCATTATCAGAGAGCGTTATAAATTTTTTTGTGTAAAATTGAATTTAGTCAAAATTTAATACGAGTATTGAACATCGGGTGAAAAATAATTTGTAAATTAGCTACTCCCTCCGTCCCTATTTAGTTGTCCACTTTAGAAATGACACACAGATTAAGGCAACAATGATTAGCATAGTGAAGTTACAATTTTACCCTTTTAGTACAATTTACAATTCCAAAATAAATTCACTCAAGATAATTAATCAATGCTAGGAAGTTCATAAGTTTATTTACTTTATTTATGATAACTTAATAAGGGTATAATAGGAAAAAAATTGTTGTCCTTTCTTGATTTGTCAAAATGGACAACTAAATAGGGACAACTAAAAAAGGAAATATGAACAACTAAATAAAGACGGAAGGAGTATGTTTTTTTCCTCAATAATTTGTATTGTCAATTAATGATCGATGTTGAGTTGCTAATACTAATAATTAACTACTAGTACTAGAGTTTTTAAATCACGAGCTTTCTTAAAATACACTTAATTATATGGACTATAAATATTGTGGTGCATAGGCAAATTGTACAGCTAATGAACATGCTGGTGAATTAATTGGTTTTCTTTCATCCAATTGTAGTTTTACACCGACATGAGATTAATTTAAATGAAACGATATGATTAGTGAAGATGTTTTATAAATTTATTTAGGATGAGATAGAGTTATTATTGTATATTATATATCAAATCAAATGAAAATAGAAACCCGGTTCACCCTTGTGATACTGTTAGTACCAGAAGAAGTGATAATAAAAGTGAAAGCGACTCGATCGACAAAAAAGTAGAATAGCCTCTTTAAAACTTAGCGTCCTTCAAACATGAATTCACATAGAATATCACGTTACCATACGAACATGATCTATAGGAGAAATATGAGGCCCAGACTGAAAAGCAAGCTCTTCTATTCTGGTTCAATATGGTTTTTCTAGGCTATATAAAGAAGATCATTCTTATGGCATAAATTGAAACGCGTATGTTATACATATACACATGATATTGCTCGTGAAAACGGTAACTATGACGTTTTTTTAAAAAAACGCAACAACTCATTTTTATGCGTTTGACGAAAATTCACAATTGAACAAAATGATAGTATTGCTCATGGCAAGTGTAATTGTAGCGTTTTTAAAAATCGCCATAATTCTGGTAGAGGGGTGGGCACAATTTATTGACCAAGAAATCCAGCTTTTCTTATGAAACTTTATTTCTCTAACGTGCATGTCATGCCACTTACGTAATTTCCCATATGAATGGCACATTTTCTTTTTTTTATTTATCAAATTCGATGCCTCTGAATAATTAGAGTGGCGGGATCTCATATGATAGTTGAATCAAATATATATGTTTGAAGGTAATCAGGTAAACATACTTCACCGAAAAATATAGTTCAATGTATATAAGTTAGATATCATTTGAATATTTTTTTTTAAAATTTTAATCGTTACGTCACTTATTTCATTCATCCCATCACATATCACGGTGATATAACTACAACATTAGAGGGAATAGAAGTCACTCTTTATACCATAAAAGAACACTTCATTGATTGATCATTTTAAGTGGACCAAAAAAGCACATAATTTGTGAAACTTTGATTTTTCAGATAGAGACAAATTTTTGTGCTTGTTATATGTTTGACTTGAGAATATACTTTTCCTTTTTCTAAAAGCAATATCCAATAGAATTTAAGACTAAAATCAAAATTCATCAATAATTGAGGGATCAAAAGTGCAATTACCTTAAATAAAGGACCTAAAAAGAAAAAAAAAACACGATAAGAATTTAATACATAGTTTGGTAGTAGGTATTGGAAAATTTAATTTTTTTGGGCTACCTAAAAAGTTAGCTATATCACATTTCCCACTGAATAATAATAATAGTATAGTTATTACTACTCCTATATACTTATTACATCTTTATATTTATGTCATTTCTACACACTAAATTTTTATCACACAAAAATCAATATGGCCTCAACCACCACATCTCTCCTCCTCCTCCTCTCTCTATTTTCGACGATAGTGCCTCCGTTCACGGAGGCACAAACAATGCCACCGATGGCGACTGCAGAGTCGCCATCGATGTCAATGTCGCCAGCTGCATCAGGGCCGGCGACATCGGGTGGAATGGATTGTATGACAGTGTTGTTGAACATGTCAAGTTGTTTGACATATGTTGAACAAGATAGTAAATTGACTAAGCCAGATAAAGAATGTTGTCCTTCATTTGCTGGATTATTGGAAAGTAACCCAATTTGTTTGTGTCAATTACTTGGTAATCCTGATAAAATTGGTATCCAAATTGATGTCAATAAGGCATTAAAACTTCCTAATATTTGCAAATTGGAAACTCCACCAGTTAGTGCTTGTGCAGGTATTGTACCTCTTTTGCTTTTATCTCTCATGCTATTTATTCGATACACGCTTTAGACCTGATTATGTTTGTTCGAACTCAATAGTCTCACTAAAGAGTCTATCTATCACACTCAATGTCTACTGGAAGAAAATATTTACAATGCGTATAGACCATGTTTTGAGTTTGTTATTCGAGTTAGCTCATATTTGTGTATAAACATCTTTCATACACTATTACATATTTTTATACGAGGTTTATATTGCTAGATAAAAAAAAATATGCATCTAATATTTATAGTTCGATGAATATACGAACAAAACCCTAATTGTGACATTACTTCGTTCTCACTTTACGCTCGGAGTACGCCCTTCTTATTGAAATTAAAATATTTTTACATCTTCATAATCTGAAACGTAGGGAAGAGAAAATACTTTTTTTAATTTTTTTTAGGTACTTCCTAGGGATGAATATTCTCACACACACTTTTAACACTAAATCACAAGTTAATTTATTAGTAAATATTTTTGCTTTAATTAATTTATAATCATAACAAAATTAGTATGACATGATATAAATATTGGACTCAAATAAATTTTCACCACCTACCCCCTCTACAATTAATGCTAAAAACTTGTCGAATTCTTAACAAAGACATTAAATTTTGAGAGGTGAGACGGACAATAATTAATATTAATATGAGTTGTGATGGAATGGTTCGAAATTTCTTTATCAATAATAAGAGATTTCAGGTTTAATATGTAGAAATGAGAAAAAACTGTTAGGAACACCATCCTCATAAATGAAATCTGTAATGCACAAACAAAATATAATCGAACCCTAAATACGAATATCGAACGCTAAATACAAAACTAAGAAATTATTGTTCCTCATTAAAGACAGTCTATCACTAAACATGTGCAGTCTCATTGAATATTCAATTTATACTCTTATCTTATTTCTGATGTTGAAAAATATCATTATTAAATTTAATTAACTTAGTTAGTATAATAGTATAATACTTTCCTACGTCTCAAAATGTTTATCGTATTTTTTTATTTACACACTCTTTAAAAAAAATATTAATTAGAAGAAGTATTTTATTATTTTACTTGTATTTATGTCTTAAAATATAATCTCTCTCGTAGATATAATTTAATTTTTTTTTGTTTTGTTTTACAGCAATGGGTATCCCAATTGCAGCTCCAACAAGTGCTGAAGTTCCTGCTGGTTCACCTGGTAAAATTATTTATTTCTACTTAATTATTTTTATTTTATTTATATTTTTTATTCACAAAAATTATTGCAACATCTAAAGAAAAATAATTTTATACACTTATAAAACATTTATTATATAGTAAAAGTACACCAACAATGGTTATAATTTATATAAACTTTAATTTTAGCCGTCTGGTTAAAAATATTAAGATCTCAATTAAATTCATGTTGTGGGCACTACGGATATTAATATGAACTTTTTTTGTTTTTCTTATATGCGCGATCTCTCTTTTTATCTAATTTTTTTTTCAAAGTATTGTTCGATTCTTTAAATAAAAATAGTGTCAGTTAAAGAAATACACAAAAAATATTTTATATTTGTTACAATTAATTATATTTTTCTAATTAACCTTTATTTCTTTGTTTTAGGTATAGCAAATGGTGAAGTTTCAGCTCTATCACCTGGTAAATATATTTGTACTTAATTAATTTTATATTTGTATTGATCGTCTATAAAGTATTAATTGCAATAATTAAAAGAAAAAAAAAATTCTTATGCTGGTGATATATATAACTAAAAAAATTTAAATCGTGTCTTTACATTTCTGACATTGGTGATATATAGGTAAATCTTTTTTTTAATCTCTTGATATATTTATCACGTATTGTTCAATTATTCAAAGAGTAATAATATAAATAAAATAGAAAAAGGAGATATTTGGAGCAACAATAAAGTTAGTTCTATATGATTTATAGGTTACGTGTTCACGTCATGAAAACAGTTAATAATATTTGTATTAGAATAGATTATCTACATCAGACCCTTCGAATACAGTCCTTTCACTAGACTGTGCGTGAATATAAGATATTTTGTGCAGAGGACAGTCTTTTATCACATAAAATAGCATACATGAAGTATTATATATTTGTTAATTTATTTTTCTTCCTATTTTATGTTTTTTAGGAGGTTTTGCTTCAAGTCCTACTACATCAGAGGACAAAAATAATGCAGCTTCAATTATGATATTTTTCAAGATGCAAATGGTTCTAAGCTTGGGAATTATATTTTTCACAACTATCTACTGAGTCGATATTCGTCTATGAGAGATACACTCGTATGATACGCCTTTTGAGGCTTCCCTTCTAATTTAACCATAAATTCTTGGAATTAATTCTTGGTAGAAACACCAATAAATTAAATTATCGTATTAAAATTAAATTAATTTATGTTTTGTAATTCTCATTATCTTTGATTTTCCTCTTTCAAATCATTGTTGATTTGAGAAATTCGATAGATATTGAATTTTTCTAGTGGCATGGATGTTTAATTTGAATATTTTAATTCTGTAATGTAATGTTTTATTATGATTTTTCTCTACATGTAATTGTTACTATTATTTGTTGAGAACTTGAGATTTGCCTCTTGTTTGCTTCGAGTTATGTAGAATTGCAGTAAGTTATTTACATTTTTTGAGTGTACGGAATTCTTACACCATCAAATTATTTTTATTTACTATAGTAAATAATTTATTTTATTTTTGAAATTTAAAAATTTATATTATAATTCAAATATATAGTCAAAAGAAATCTAGATCGATACACCAAACTATTTGTAGAGCATAACCATGGGTGGACCCAAATTAATCGGGTCCCAATAAGGTATTATTCATCGAGTGAAAAATTAGAAAGAAAAAGAAGAAGAAAGGGATAAGTTTATTAAAATTTATATACATTGCATTATTTCTAAGAATTATAAGTTGTTTGTTATAGAGAAAATACATAAAAAATCACCCTCGAATTTGAAAAATAAAACTTACTTTAGCACTTAAACTTTATATATAATTCTTTACCCCTAATCTCATTTCATGTGATATTTTAAAATTTTGAATTAAACTACTTAAAGTTTACCTTCTATCAATAAGATATTTGATAATAAGAATCAATGTATTATATTGCAACAAATAAAACACTAGTTCATCATCTATCAATAAGTTTTTTTTTAAATACCCCATCTGTCCCTAATTCGGAATTGGAGTTTATCCCTAAACAAGGATGGCACCAGTTATTATTCCCTCTTTCACAGTTCCTCAGAACAATCTCAGGAGTAATTTCCAACAACGGCGCTGATGGAAGAGCATCACTCACTATTATCTCCTCCGAGTGGAGGATCCACCAGATTAATTGTAGGACGTGATATGACAGGCAAATGTCTGGTTTCAAATTGTATTTCTGGAACTGAAGGATCATCCCACAAGGCTGGTGTGGGATAAACCACAATTTCATCAGTAGTTGTTGTTTTCTGTTTCTGTTGCCGGATAGAAATCAAATTCATCAGCAGGTGTTGATTTCTCCAACTTATTTACTTAGCTGTTTGGATAGAAATCAAATTCATCAGGTGTTGACAGAGATGATACTTAGTTAGTAGAGATCATACCTTAGTTCTCTGCAATTGTTTTCCCAATAATACATTTTGCTAAATTTTTCCATTTCAATTTAGGTCTTGGATACATGCATCTACTGAAAACAACAAACATCATAACAAACCAACAAAATTTGATAAAATAGTCACTTACGTGAATTCTACCATGTCTTTCCTACACTATTGATCGTTCTCCCGTTCTTCAGTAATCTTTAGCATTTTTTTTCACTTATATATGTTTTACGATGATTTTTTTTCATGAGTTTTACGATGATTCTTTTTCACTTATATATGTTTTATTATTCCTATATATCTTTAGCGTACTTGCTTTTGTTACATTGTGATGGAACAAAGGTTGGATATAAGTAATTATTCTTTCATAAAACTTCTGTTAAATTATACCCCTCTGTTTAAAAAAAATAAAATGACTCATTTCCTTTTATGGCAGCACTTCAACTTTAATCTTCCACATGACATGTTTAAGGCAACAAGATTAAATGACATTTTGATATATTTGACATAACTTTAATTTAGAGCCACAAGATTAAAAAGTTTTTTTCTTTTCTTAAATTCCGTTCCTAGTCAAACTAAATCATTCTTTTTAAAACGAATTGAATACTAACTTTATCACGAAGACATAAATAAGGTAAAAATATGTGGTATTCCCTTTGTATTAAATTTTTTGTCTGATTTTAATTTGATACGAAGTTTGAGAAAATTAGTAAAATTTTATGGCCTTAAATTATATATACATAAAATATATTACAATGATTTATAATTTTGTAATATTAAATATCTCAAAAAAGAATGGAACATTTTTTTTTAAATGAAGTAAAAAGAAAACTAACAAAAATAAATTAAGAAAGGCAGGATTAGTAATTAAGGTTTAGTTATCTGAATGACGTATGACGTGTCATGTATTCCTGAATTGTTTGTTTTTCCTCAATTACAGTTTTCGTCCTTGTACTCTCCAATTCTTCATATTTTCTTGTTATGGATTTGGGTCTGATGACTTGAATGAGTCCATCATGAATTATGCAGAAAGTAACACTTGAAAGTAAAGAATAAAAGATGTTTACGAGGAAACTTCGGAGGAAAATTCACGATATAGCTCACAAGATTTTAATAATAATGACTTTATTAATTAACACGCTAATTAGATTTAGATTACAAGCTCTTGCAATTTAGTAATTAAATCCTTAATCCCTTCTCTTCGTAACAACTTTATTATAAGACAAAACAAAACAATGACTTTATTGTCCAGTGTCCACTATATAACTAAACTCTAATTAACATAACTCGACAAAGCTAACTCTAGCTATAAACTCAACTTAATGATGATTACAACTCAAATGATCAATATTTTATTATAGCATAGGAATAGATCTTACGCAGTTAGAACACAAGACATTAACCTCACGTTACAACTAAAAACTACACTTGATCCCTTGATCAGGTCCCTTGCTGCATATGAGAATAATGCTTTCTTGAGAGAAATTTGCTTTCGCCTTTTTTGTGAAAATCTTTATTGCAAAAATTAGGTTTGTTTATCATCAAAGAGATCAATATAAGATGGACAAAAGCAACTTAGTGCAATGCCATTGATTGATAACTCTTCACCTTTTTTTCCGCACTCACCAATTATTACAGTTGTGTCAGCTTTAAGCTTAAAGAATTGACAGCTAACCCAACCTTATTACTTGTGTTATTTCTAGTTGCTAAGACCATCTCCAACCCAACACCAAATTTTACATCAAATCCTATATTTGGTGTAAAATTTGGTGTTTTGAGCTCCAACCCACACCAATTTTTACTTCAAATTTGGTGTGTGAATAGTGTTACACCAAATTTGGTGTAACACTATTCATCACACCAATTCATTTTTTGAATATTTTAATATTATTTCATTATACAAACTTTTAATTAAACATTATATAAATTGTATGTTTTAATTAAAACTTTTAATTAAGTTTCCGCTGAGTTAGAAAAGTCAGGCCAAGGGTTTGCTTGGGGGCCAGCAATGGTCTTCGAGTGCCGGCCACGTCCAGGTTGTAGGCTCGGGGCGTGACACCAATGACCATGGATCTTTAACAATGGAGCACAACATAAGCAATCTCACCGATATTTGTGTTAACAGTGCATATCGGAGAATTAAGGTAGAACCTTTCTTGATTCCTAAAGAAAAGAGAGTTTGTGCATCATTCAAATCTTCGCCATCCTCACTCAAAATCCTTTGTTTCTTAAAAGAAATTCCTTTTTCCTCTTGAATGTATGCTTTAAGAGCACATATTATATTTCTTGGATCAACCATCAACGTAAAATAATCTCGAAATTTTTTATTTAGGGAAAATCGTATAAAATAGCAAATTATTAATTCAAATTAAATGTTATAACCACAATTTGATTTAATTGTTACTCATAACAAACAGTTGTCATTCGCCTCTCCCTGAATTTCTCGCTCGCCACTCTTCATTTCTCGCTGTCAGTCTCTCCCTCGCCTCTCTCACTTTATACACACACAAATGTATAAAATGTGTTTGTGTTTATATAAAGCGAGAGAAAACTGTATATACAAATACATATATTTTCGTTCTATAAACTTATAATTATACAAATACAGATCTTCCCCTGCCCAGTTTTCTTGTCTTTCTCTCTTTCTTGCTTTATACAAACACATATTATACAAATTACAATGTATAATTTGTGTTGTATAAAGCGAGAGAAAGAGAGAGATTTTGATACACACATGTTTTATTTCGATTCAATTGTATACAAATTCAAATTTTATGCAGATATACAAACACATAAAATTGAATTGAGAGGCTGCCAGCGATTTATACAAACGAGAGGCTGCCAACGATTTATACAAATGATAGGCTGCCATCGATTTATACAAATGAGATGTTGGCAACGATTTATACAAATCTGATGTTCCATAGCAAACATAAAGTTTGTTATAGAGGGCAATTATATAAACTATAGCTATAGCATACAAATATGATTTTTATGTTTGTTAAACCTAAAATTTACTTTTTTTTATCTGTCAGCATAAGAATAAAATTAGAAGAAACAATATCAGAATTCCTTCGGTGACAACCTTATTTAAGAGGGAGATTTTCTTTTTATTAATTATTTTAATTAATGGAGTAATAAAGATGGAAGACTTGTAGAGCTAATTCTTCTTTGTCATAATGAGAAATTATTGAAATTATGGAAGACTTGTGTTTTCCCTTAATTAAATAAATAAACAAATAGTAGTACTTGAACCATTAAAAACCAACAATGAAAAAAGGAAAAGTCAAATTACATTTAAATAATGAATTAATTATCCTAAATCTATGGGATCTCTAGAATCATCTCAATAATTACTTTGGTCTCTTTTCTTATAATTAATAATACTATAAATAGGGATTTGGGGTTTAGAAATTAGAGAGAACAAAGTTAATTAATTTTCATTATGGATGCAAAACGCCAAGAGTGTATGGTCTCACTTTCTTCACTTTGGATGATTTTGTATTGTTAAATTTTGTTTCATTAGGTTTCAGCATGTTATAATGTGTTTATTTTAAAAATTGACTACTACTAGTGTTACCTTTTTTCTTTCTTTTACTTATTTATTGTGTTTCTTAATTATAATGTCCTAGAAAATATAGTTTGCTTTAATACATGCTTATGTTGAGTTTTATTTTCATAGATCTCGTACGTGTATCGACAAAAATTTGAACTATGCAAAATATCATTCAAGATGACACATTCAGTAAAAGTGTTATTCAATGGCGTTCATTATCAAAATGTTTCTTTACCTCCTAACAACTTAGATGGTACTAAAGACTCTCCAAATTGTTTTACCTTAATGGTTCATCGAAGAAATACAATAGGTGTAGTTAAAGCATACATTCAAGAGGAAAAGCAGATTGCTTTCAAGAAACAAAAGCTTTCCATGAGCGTGGATGGTGAAGTTTTGAGTGATGAGGAAACTCTACGCTCATTAGGAATCAAGAAAGGTTCTACCTTAATTCTCCGATATGCACCGATAACACAAATATCTATGAAAATGCTTATGTTATGCTCTATTGTCAAAGATCCTTGTTCATTAAGTCGAACAATGCAAATCATCATTCATGATGATACTTACAAAGACTTTATAGATGGTACTACTAAAAAGTGTCGTATTTCTTATACTTTAATGATTGCCCCGGATGATACTATTGTTGCAGTTAAAGCCTACATTCAGGAGCAAACAGGATTGTCTTTTAAGAATCAAAAGCTTATGAATGAGGTTGCAGATTTAAGAGACTGGCAAACTCTTGTTTCTCTAGGAATAAAGAAAGGTTCTTCCTTAATTCTTCGATATGCACCAATATCCAACGACAAGTTTACGAGTTGTGTTATTAATGTTAAGGTTCAACATGGTGACACGATTGGAGATGTTAAAGCCATCCTTCAAGAAAAGACTGGTTTTCGATTTCATAAACAGATACTAATGAATGGTGGACAAATATTAGCCAATGAAGAGCGTCTCGTTGACCATGATAAATTAGTATTATAATGCTCTTAATATTATCTTAAACTTGAATTACATTTACTGTTAGTACTTCTTTCTATATTAATGTTTTTTATATTATTTTATGTACACATGACAATCAGTTAAGAATGTCATTTACATGAGTGAAATAATCCTTCGATAAATTTGCGCATTATTTAAATTTCAAACTCCTATTTTATCAAAGAGATCTCGTAGTATCTATTTTATCAAAGGGAGTGTGAGTACATAGTAGATGAAATATTATGTCTTAATTATGCATACTGTAAGTTGAATAGATGCTTTTAAAGGGAGTGTGAATACACAATAATTTGGCATATAAATGGATTAAAATCTTGGACACTGTAAGTTTAATCAGAAGAAAGATGTTTCCTAACCTTTATTGCTACACCCATACCGCCTAGATCATCCTGAGGACCTGCAGATAAGTATAAATACATAAGAATAACTTTAGACTTCAACTATCCTAATGAAAATTGAGATGAAGTGTAGCAAGTGTCAGCAGTTTTTCTCTCTTCATAATGATATTTGGGATGGATAACCAAAGGTTGTTTCTCATAATAACGCCACACGCCTGCAGACAAACGAATTACAGACATCATAGTCATTCTTCAACAAAAGCCAGTCATTAATATTACAGATTGTATAACCTCTTAAGTACAAGGGATACATTTTACTATTAAGTAATTCATCAGTACTAGTAAATAAAGGGTGAATGTGTTGTGATTTTGAGTTCCTTGACTCATGTACAAATAGTAATCACAAGCAGAAGCGGAGTTAAGTACATTACTTAGTGATTGACAAGTACCCTCACTGCCTGCTGAAGGCTCTTTTTAGTTGAATACATCTATTTTTGTATGTGTAGAACTCGAGTAGGGATTACATAATGATGGACCATAAGATTGTTTTAGGCAACAAAAGGACTTCCCACGGGAATTCTGGTTCAATTTTTTTCCCATTCAATGGAAGGTAAACTAGATAGGTATGTATGGTCTCGGGCCCAACATTTTGTTAAGCAAACACCCGTACTGATCAAGAATTGAACAAAAAAGGGCAATGTACACACTCTTCTCATACTGATAACCTTGATAAACTCCTAATACTGATAGCCCTTGATAACTCCTAGGTTTAGGATGTTAAGCAATCCCCATGATTCGCCATTGTCAGTCTATATAAAAAATGGAAAATTTGGTTAGTATATTGTTAGTTAATGGTAATGAATGGAAGTCAAGAATCAAAGAGACAAATATCAATCTTAGAGACATAATCTAGGTTGAGCTATCAATATTCCACAATAGTAAAACTGTCTATTAGTTTGGCAACTTTCAAACAAAGAAAACTTAAAGACATTGTAGTAGTAATCACAGAGACAAGAATAAAGATGTAACAAGCAAATTTAACTAAGCTATTACTAGAGAAGGCATGTAGCAATTTAGAATACAAATTTAGATCCTTAATTGGAATTAATAACCAAAGCTTTTGAGTAGATGAGAGTAAAAAGAGGAAAGGCTGAACTAACCTGTTCATGTAGCGGCGAAGAACCCAGCCCATAAGGTTTCAGTCAGAAAAAATAGCAGAAGATCAGAAAAAGAACAACGATTGAAACATAAAAACCCATGAAGCTGAAAATAGGATAGCATAATACCTCGACATTTATTAACTTCATAGTTCTCTTCTAAAGCAATGAGGTTTCCTCTGTGGAGTGTGCCTGTGAAACCAGTACATACATACCCATCAATTTAATTCCAAGTCAGCATAGCTACATTCAACTCAAAAACAATACAACTACATTCTATGTGACCAGACACAGAGTTATGAAGATAGAATATAGAATTCCTGATAGACAAAATGGTCACTTCCTGGACGGGCTAAATTTCTATCATACGCTGGAAGATAGCAACTGATTAAGAGCGTATTGGTCTCTATACAAACATCGTGGTCTCAGATATTTGTGTTTATCCAATTGCTCGAAGCTGTCTTAAGGAGATACCTTTGGACTGGGAAAGCAGAAATGTCAAGGAAAAGGACTGTTAGTATGGGGAAAAGTTTTGTTATCCAAAGATGGCAGGTGGGTTTAATGTCACTAATATTACAACCTGGAATCGAGCTAAAACCTGTGTAGAAAGGAGGATACGCTGCTACAACAATAAGCAAGGATCCATTTGGAATATGTCGATCAACCAAGCATCATGGATGATCACTAAAACTCAAAGATGTAGGAATTACTGAACAACAACTTATACAAACAGAACATTTGTCCATCAGGAAACTATATTCTGTATTTACAAGTGATTTCCCAAAAGTTGCGCTAACATGCAATAATCAATGAGCTCCTAAATGGTACAATAGATCATCTCTAAGCTGTCAGGGATCAAGGAAATTTGTGCTCAAGGAAAGCACCAGACCAAGTATACAGGGCCACTCTTGCAGTATTTCATATGGAAGGAAAGGAACCAGCGGATTAATCAGAAAAAAGAGGTCAATCCTCAGACCATTGCAAGACAAGTAATATAGGAACTAGAATATAAATGTAGACTAATGGAGCTTAGTTTTCATCCCTAGATTTTTTGTATAGGATGAAGAGGTAGGATATTGTAGAGAAGCAAACTGCTCCTGTTTAAAGCACTAATGAACATAATTTAGGAGATAATTAATCACCAAAATTTTAGGCACTAATGAACATAATTTAGGAACTCTAATTAATCAACTAAATTTAGGATACAAATGCACATTATTCTCTAAACCAAAAAGATTAATCAACTAAATTTAGGATACAAATACACATTCTCCAATCCAAACATAATTTAGGAACTAATTAATCAACAAAATTAAGATACAAATACACATTCTCCAACCCAAACAAAATTTAGGATCTAATTAATCAACAAACTTTAGCATATAAATACACATTCTCCAACCGAAACATAACTTAGGAACTAATTAATCAACAAACTTTAGCATATAAATACACATTCTCCAACAGAAACATAATTTAGGAACTCTAATTAATCACCAAAATTTAGGATACAAAAACACATTCTCCAACCGAAACAGAATTTAGGAGGATAAAAAATTTAGCGCTAATGAAGAGAATTTAAGAGAGACCTTTAGTTTACTCATCAATTGTTTTTCAAGTAGCCGATGTTGATCGCCGGCGGATGAGATGGAACAGGAGCAGTTATTTGTGGAAGAGTAGGAACAGCAGCTCTTCTGATATCAAAATCCAAAAATCTACGGTTGGAATTGGAGTTTATCCCTAAACAAGGATGGCACCAGTTATTATTCCTTCTTTGAGGATTCCTCAGAACAATCGCCATCTCAGGAGTAATTTCCAACGGAAGAGCATCTGTCACTGTTATCTCCTTCGATTCCGATGGTGGAGGATCCACCGGAGTAATTGTAGGCCTGACAGGCAAACGCCTGGTTTCAAACTCTATAACTGTTTCTGGGACCGATTGGATCAAAGGACAATATCGATGGTACTACAGCACCGAATGATAGCATTATTGCAGTTAAAAAGCTTATATTCAGGAGCAAATTGGATTTTCTTTAAGAATCAGAAGCTTTTGTATGAGGGTGCAGTTTTAAATAACCCTCAAACTCTTGTTTCTCTAGGAATAAAGAAAGGATCTACCTTAATCCTTCCATATGAACCAATATTGAGCAACAAGTTTACGAGTTGTATATTTAATATTAAGGTTCAGCGTAATGACACCGTTGGAGATGTTAAAGCCATCTTTCAAGAAAAGACTGGAATTCGATTTCATACACTGAGATCAACCTATCTATCGTGGACAAATACTGGCTAATGATAAGCGTCTTGTTGATCTTGATAATTAGTATTATAGTGTTCTTAATATTATCTTAAGCTTGAATTATATTTAATGTTAGTACTTCTTTCTATTCATCTTTTTAATTACATCAACAAAGGTGATTTTTTCTTATTTCATACTTAACATCCTTGTAGATTGTCTTATCTTTTATTTACTTTAATCAGATGAAGCCAACTTAAATTAATATATACTAGTATAGTTTGACTTGTATAATTAAGAAAAAAAAATCACCCCCACTCTGTACACTTATTTTCTTATCAACTATTTTCTAGAGTAAAATTTTCTAGCCTAATTAAAATTAATCAGAGCTAAAATTAAGAAAACACTTTTTCAAACACACATTGTTTCTTGACGATCTCTTCACGCCAAATTGGTAATAAAAAATGTTGTTTTTTTTAAAGAATTTGAGAAAATCATCAACTATAGACTAGTGTTTATTTTTGTTGGGTAATATACTAATAATACAGAGGTTGCATTTGCGAGTTGTGGGTGTGTGTGATTGCAAATCTTTTGTGGTGGTATATAATGCTTAGTCTTTGTGAGTTGTTAGTCTATTTTGTTGTATGAAAGGAATTTTTTTTGTTTATCGGTAGGGAATGAGTTTGGAATGTCACATTTATTAGACTTGATTAAACTTCATTGTATCAAGGTGTTAGCTTTTGGGGAGTTGCTTCACAGTCAGATTCCTTTTGATTGAAATTCATACCGTGGCGCATTCTAAACTAGGTAGGGGTCTCGGGTTCATCCTTGAGAATGGAGAATCTCTTGATAGTGAACACTTTACCCCCCTTAGTAGGCCTACCCTTGTGTCAATCGTATTAGTTGGACCAGTGGATTTCGGATGGCAGATGGTTAGATAAAAATTGAAAAAAGTATATCCAGATCCCTTGAATAAGCAATGCTAAGTAATCCTAGGGATCTGATATGTAGAGCACTAATTAAGTAAAAAACCAACTTCACTTGTATTTGAGATTCTTAAAAGCCTCATACATATTAAACCTTTCTCTTCTGCTTAAAAGCTTTTCTTGTTTGACTTTCCAAACAATGATATGGGATTTGTAGCACATTGTGTTTGTCCAATTGATCCAATGACAGTATTTTCCAAGTTCAGTTTATACTTGACCAAGCAAAGGTGTCTAAAATTTCTATATGTGTGGTAGGTTGGTGCTGGTCTTCCTGTCATAGCATCCTTAAATCACATAATTTCATCCCGTCTATCATATTATTGGGAGTTTGAGTGGTAATATTTTATGACCGCTTACCATTTAGGCTATTTATGCAATAGCAATTACTTATCCTTAGTGATTATTATCTTGCTTGTTATAAACATCAGGAGCATTTGATGGGAACATGCCATATGTCTTGGTATCTAACAGCTACCCTGGGGTGTGTAATGAGTGAGGTGAGGATGGAAAGCCATTCAGCCAAGTTGTTAATGCTGCTAAAAAGCTGAACCAGGTGATAAGTTACAAACACCATATGAGTATTGAAGATATGACTCACAAAAACAGAAAAGTGGCTGTTGAAAATATGATATATCATCCATGTATAAATAAGTGTTGAGTCTCATTTTTCCGTCTAGATATTGCCCTTTCTGTGAGTCATTTTCCTCTTAGGCAACTGTTCCTCTGATACAAAAATATTTTCTGCCCTTCTGCTTTAGGAAGCTTGTCTAGCACTAATTTGAATGTGAGAGAAATCAGAGAAACAATTAAGAGACAAATGTCTTACTTCTTTTATATGCTCACTTTATGGTGCATCTATTTACATCTATCCAATATGGTGAACATGCACATACAACTCTATATTACACAATTATCTCTAGTAAGTTTCATTTAGCTATCCAACTCTCCCCTTTAGTTCGCTCATACATGTAACCTGTATGGGAATTGGTGAATATGTGTATAAGCTGATTAGTTGACTTTATAAACTTTATAGCATATTTTGGGGACAGTCTGTATTTATATGCTTGGCCTTCTAGTGATATACTGCATACAATGGGATATAAGTACAACTTGATTATCACACACAAGTTTCAACATGATCAAGCTTGCTCACTGATGGCAAGTTAAGGTACTGATGACTGACGAGCAATGAATATTATTGTAACAGACAAGTTTATCCTAGAAGATATCTGTACTCCTCTACAAATGCTTTAGAAAGTTAAAGGCAACATTTACCCACTTTGACATATTAGTTTGAGAAGTATCTCCAAACAGTTGTATTGGTTAATCTCTTTCATGTTAGTAGCAAAACGACTATGAATTTCACTATGCCTTTGTCCATCTGGTTGACTGTTCAGCTCTCCCACATGCAGCCAGTTAGAAGAAAAGAATAATTACTCATAATTACCAATATTTTATACACTCTCTTGCAGGCTACTGGAAGAAAATTTGGAAAAGCTAACTGGGAAAGAGTTGGAGAAGCATATGCCATGCACGCGAGGCTACTCTACAATACAAATCATTCACATTGGTGAAATGGATAACTGATGGAAATTGCATACAAGGTTGTAGCTACGCTGAGGCAGCAGCTATGTTACACGGGCCTGTCTAACTCAAGATAACCTTGGGATCATCCTCAACAACAAATGCTACTTGTGCAGGAAGGATAATAAAACTGTTAACCATCTCTTTTAATACTGCCCTACAACAACTGACTCGTGGCATTTTTTCCGCTCTCTGTTTGGTTTTCAATGTGTTATGCCATTCTCCATTAAAGATGCCTTTGCTAGCTGGATAAGCTAATAAGACTTTGATGGAATCTCAATTCCCACCAGAAGGCTAAATGTTTATCTACTCTCTTCAGTTGGCACTTTTTCTTTCCCCTGTGAATAACTTTTTCGATTTTGTTACTAACCCTAACTTTACATCTCGTTGATGCGATAAGTCTTGACAACAACAATCTCAATTCTCAAATGCGTCATCTATTGACAGAGATGATACTTAGTTAATTAGTAGAGATCATACCTTAGTTCTCTTCAATTGTTTTCCCAGTAATACATTTTGCTAAATATTTTCATTTCAATTTAGGTCTTCAATACATACATCCACTGAAAACAACAAACAACAAACATCATAACAAACAAACAAAAACATCATAACAAACCAACAAAATTTGATAAAATAGTCGCTTATATTACGTGAATTCTACCATGTCTTCCCTATGCGGTTGATCGTTCAACTGTTCTTCAGTAATCTCTGTGTTAAGCTGTTGTTCTTCAGTACTCTCTGCGTTAAGCTGTTGTTCTTCAGTACTCTCTGCGTTAAGCTGTTGTTCTTCAGTAATCTCTGCGCTAAGCAGTTGATTGGCCGGTTCCTCAATCCTATCCAGACTGATAATTTGTCTTTCCCCTTCTTCCGGCTCATAGTCCCAAACCGGTTCTCCCTGCTGCTGCTCCTCCGCCTCAATCTCCTCCAGCTCCGAATCATTAACAGGAGGACCGGGATCGATAATGTCCTTTGATCCAAACACCACAGTTTCATCAGTCTGTGTGGCTGAGTAGAAATCAAATGCATCGCCAGTACTTGCGGTTGATTTCTCCAACTCAAGAGCATCTGTTATGCTGTTTGGATTTGAAATCCAACTTGACAACGATTCTGGCAATGATCCTGATGAATCTGTTGAGTCCTCCACCGCCTCTGTCGGAAGTTCGGCCGGAATTTCACCCATCATTTCAGACTTTTTATTTTTGAATAAGTCAGAGACGATAGCATGTAGTTCCATTTCTACAAACTGATTGAATTTTGAATTTTTTGAGCGTATAATGAATTTTCAATGTATGAGTTTATTTATACAGTTGCTAAGTAAACTGGTGGGGTGGAGGTGGGGTGTAAGAAATTGGCGGGCAACATGAGTTTACGATGATTTTTTTTCATTATGTTTTATTATTACCTTAAACACATCTTAAATGAACCATGTTATTCCTATATATCTTTAGCTTTTGTTACAGTGATGGAACAAAGGTTGCATATAAGTAATTATTCTTTCATAAAACTTGTGTTAAATTATACCCCTCTATTTCAAAAAAAAAAATGACTAATTTCCTTTTATGGTAACACTTCAACTTTAATCTCTCACGTGACATGTTTAAAGTAACAAGATTAAAGGACATTTTGATATATTTAACATAACTTTAATTTAGAGCAACAAGATTGAAAAGTTTTTTTCTTTTCTTAAACTCCGTTCCTAGTCAAACTAAATCATTCTTTTTAAAACGAATTGAGTACTAACTTTATCACTAAGACATAAATAAGGTAAAAATATGTGGTATTCCCTTTGTTTTAAATTTTTTGTCTGATTTTAACTTGATACGAAGTTTGAGAAAATTAGTAAAATTTTGTGATCTTAAATTATATATACATAAAATATATTACAATGATTTATAATTTTGTAATATTAAATATCTCAAAAAAGAATGGAACATTTTTTTTTAAATGAAGTAAAAAGAAAACTAAGAAAAATAAATTAAGAAAGCCAGGATTAGTAATTAAGGTTTAGTTATCTGAATGACGTGTCATGTATTCTTGAATTGCTTGTTTTTCCTCAATTACAATTTTGGTCCTTGTACTCTCCAATTCTTCATATTTTCTTGTTATGGATTTGGGTCTGATGACTTGAATGAGTCCATCATGAATTATGCAGAAAGTAACACTTGAAAGTAAAGAATAAAAGATGTTTACGAGGAAACTTCGGAGGAAAATTCACGATATAGCTCACAAGATTTTAATAATAATGACTTTATTAATTAACACGCTAATTAGATTTAGATTACAAGCTCTTGCAATTTAGTAATTAAATCCTTAATCCCTTCTCTTCGTAACAACTTTATTATAAGACAAAACAAAACAATGACTTTATTGTCCAGTGTCCACTATATAACTAAACTCTAATTAACATAACTCGACAAAGCTAACTCTAGCTATAAACTCAACTTAATGATGATTACAACTCAAATGATCAATATTTTATTATAGCATAGGAATAGATCTTACGCAGTTAGAACACAAGACATTAACCTCACGTTACAACTAAAAACTACACTTGATCCCTTGATCAGGTCCCTTGCTGCATATGAGAATAATGCTTTCTTGAGAGAAATTTGCTTTCGCCTTTTTTGTGAAAATCTTTATTGCAAAAATTAGGTTTGTTTATCATCAAAGAGATCAATATAAGATGGACAAAAGCAACTTAGTGCAATGCCATTGATTGATAACTCTTCACCTTTTTTTCCGCACTCACCAATTATTACAGTTGTGTCAGCTTTAAGCTTAAAGAATTGACAGCTAACCCAACCTTATTACTTGTGTTATTTCTAGTTGCTAAGACCATCTCCAATCCAACACCAAATTTTACATCAAATCCTATATTTGGTGTAAAATTTGGTGTTTTGAGCTCCAACCCACACCAATTTTTACTTCAAATTTGGTGTGTGAATAGTGTTACACCAAATTTGGTGTAACACTATTCATCACACCAATTCATTTTTTGAATATTTTAATATTATTTCATTATACAAACTTTTAATTAAACATTATATAAATTGTATGTTTTAATTAAAACTTTTGTATATTTAATTATTTTTTATGTAATATTTTTATAATATTAATTTTGAACTCCTCTTGATATTTAGAATCAATCGAAACAACATTCAATCTAAATAACTAACAAACTTAAAATTTAATTCAAAGCTAATCATAGTAGAAGAGACACATATGAGGTGAGAAAGAGTGGGGGAAAAAGAAGTAATTTATTTTGGTATAAGGTAAAGAATGAGGTCATTTCGAGTAAATAATGAAAGTCTTGGCCAAATTATGTTAACTAAAATTGTGGATCGTACCTTTGGGCAATTCTTTTCTTAATGGATTTCTTACACAAATACCGGATAACAAGAGGAGAATTCTAGATTTAAAGATCAACGGGGCATCATTACTATACTCTGTAGGCTCTAGCAACATGTCCAATTGATCATAGTAGTATGAACAGCGAAAATACAAATTTATAGTTCAAGTATGAATTCAAAATTAATAAGTACTTATATTTTTCCTTAGCAATTGATTGTGATAGCTCCATGATTGTTATTATAGCCCTTAAATCATAAACAAAGAATAATAACAAAAATTCTTATTTGTATAATTGATTGTTATCACTTGTATCAATTAGATTGTGTAAATACAATTTATATATTTGGTATACTAAATGTATAACAATTTGTTAGTATGTGGTATCTCAAAATGTACTTTGTTATAATGACAAAATCTTGCCTAAGATCTTCAATAATTATTGCATAATGATATATTATTGAAAGTATCACGTTTTTTGTTTGTCTACAGGATTCAATTTTCCACTCTTAGGAGATTTATTTCCTTTTATTGTGTGTTTTCCTTAATTAAATGAATAAATAGTAGTACTTGAACCAAAATTCTAATTGGGGTTAATTAGAGAGAACAAAGTTAATTAATTTTCATTATGGATGCAAAACGCAAACAATGTATCCTCTCACTTTCTTCACTTTTGATTTTTATATTAAAATTCTCTGATTTTGCATTGCTAGTATGTTACTTTTTTTAAAAAAATTATTTAATTATAATGTCCTAAATATTATAGTTTCCTTTGATACATGCTTATGTTGAGTTTTATCTTTATAGATCTCGTACGTCTAAGGTCAGCAAGTCGATTTATGCAAATTATCATTCAAGATGACACTCAAAATATTATTCAACGGTATTCATTATCAAAATGTTTCTTACCCAAGTTTGGAGCTCAAGACAACATGGATGGTACTAAAGAATATCGAAACCATTTTGCCTTAATGGTTGATCCAGAAATACAATAGTTGTAGTTAAAGCATACATTCAAGAGGAAAAGCATATTCCTTTTAAAAAAACAAAGGCTTTTGAGCAAGGATGGTAAAGATTTGAGTGATGCGAACACTTTATTTGCATTAGGAATCAAAGAGGGTTCTACGAAAATTTTGCGATACGCACCGATAACACAAATATCTATGAAAATGCTTATGTTGTTCTCTATGGTCAAAGATCCTTGGTCAATGAGTCGAACAATGCAAATTATCATTCATGATGATACTTACAAAGACGCGATTGTATCTAAGGACATTATAGATTATACTGCTAAAGATTGTCGAATTTCTTATACCTTAATGGTTGCACTGGATGATAGTATTATTGCAGTTAAAGCCTATATTCAAGAGTAAACTGGATTTTCTTTTAAGAATCAGAAGCTTTTGTACGAGGGTGCAGTTTTAAGAAATCCTCAAACTCTTGTTTCTCTAGGAATGAAGAAAGGATCTACCTTAATCCTTCGATATGAACCAATATCGAGCAACAAGTTTACGAGTTGTATATTTAATATTAAGGTTCAGCGTAATGACACAACTGGAGATCTTAAAGCTATCTTTTAAGAAAAGACTGAAATTCAATTTCATACACTGAGATCAACCTATCGTGGACAAATATTGGCTAATGATAAGCGTCTTGTTGACCTTGATAATTAGTATTATAGTGTTCTTAATATTATATTAAGCTTGAATTATATTTAGTGTTAGTACTTCTTTCTATTCATCTTTTTAATTAGTCCAACAAGATGAGTTTTTCTTATTTCATACTTGTAGTTATTTTTAATTTTCAATTGTTCCAATTTGTTTTTGGCAATTTTTGTCTACTGAGATTTAACTAACCTTCAAAGCTAAATTGAATCATTTTTATGTAGAAACTATAGGATTACATAAGCTAGAATTCTCCTCGTATCAAAATAATTAGACATTAAATTAAATACATTTTTAATTTAATTTATATGAAACCAGTTGTACTTTTATTTTTATATATATATTAGAAGAGAGAGTTTCAAAGGCTGCTTATTGGTCATTCAATTGGCAAGTGGGAATATTTTTGTCATTCCAGCTTCTCAAAGTGATAAGTATTGCATAGAAAAAATTGTACTATTAGCCTTATTATTTGGACCTTCTTAACATTTTTTGAAAAAACCCTACACTTTTCTACTAAATTACATATTATGCCTTCTATCATTGAGTATAGTGGGGTCCATTTAATTTTACAATGATAACTTTATTGAGTTTTTATATATTTCCATTTTTATTCTCTACATATTAAATTGTTTAAATTTAATATAGTTAAATAATTTAATAAAATTTTATTATTTAGCTTTTATATTCAAAACAAATTATTTTTTAATATTATATATATCATTAAATAACTATATAAGATTATTAATAGTCATATTTATATTTTTAAAGTATAATTAATAATTTTTAAAAAAAATAAACTCCTAATAAATAATTTATTAAGAAAAACGTCAAATTAATTTAAATTATTTCTTTTTATTATATTTTACTTTTACTTTTCTATTTATTAGAAGAGAGAGTTTGAGGCAGTTTCAACATGTCAGTTTTCTAACATTAAATTAAAGTTTGGAGGTATTAAAGTCCTTTAAAAAAATTGCAAGATAAGCTTGCTTAAAATATTGTAACTTTTGCATTGTTATTTGAACCTAAGTAAGAACTCTTAAAAAGATCCTCCTTTTTCTATTTAATTATTAATTACAAAGTATGCCCTGCCCATGCTGAATATGATGGGTCCCACTTTCTTCTATTTGCCATAAATGTTATTAAAATCTTACAAAAGATTTTGCAAGATAAACTTGCTTCAAAAGGTTGTATTTCTTTCTTTGTTTTTTGTACCTCAGCAAGAACTTTAAAAAAAAGTCCAATCGTTTTTATTTAATTACAAATCCTGCCATGTCATTGAAGAATATGATGAACCTCACTTTTCTATTTGATGTAGGTATTATAAGACGTGGGCTTTGGTCCACTTCCGTTTTTTTCCCTCTTCCAATTGGCATAAATTTCATAGATACTTTCTCCGTTTTTATTTATTTGTCAAATATATTTAACAAATCAAGAAAAAAAAATATTTTTCTCCTATTATACCTTTAATTTATTAATATTAAATTAATATTTTAAAAAAATGTAGTGAGTAAATATGTTTAAAACTTTACCAATTAATAAGAGTAAAATGATAAACTCATTATACCAATCATTATTTTCTTAAGAGGTGTGTCGAGTCAAAATTTCACAAGTCAAAAGGGTCGGAGGGAGTACATACTTCATCCATCTTTTACTTGTCCATTATTTAAAAATAATTTTTTTATTTTTATTGTCAATTTTCATATATTATAATAAAAAATTATATTATATTTTTAGTATTAATTATTTAACCTATAAATTATTTTTTTAATGAATATATAAGTCCAAATATGACAAGTAAAAATGAGATGACATAACATATAATAAGAAGAGATGGTAGAAAGGATAAATAATAAGAAGAATCAATTATAGGAATCAAGGAAAATGTTATCCTCTTATTGGCTGAGAGTTTTCTTGAAAATCAATGCATATCCACTAATTATAATTAATAAAGTAAATAGTAAATGTTATCTTTAATTTGACTCTTATAATAATAAAATTAAATTAAGAAAATTAATTATTTTTTCCTGACTTTATCATTATCGTTAAGTAATTCTATAAAATACTGATAGTCAAGTTAAACTCCTAGATAATTGAGAGACTAAAATTAAATTAATTAGTACAGTATGCACATTTTCTTTATTTTTATCCTAATAACAAAAATTTATTAATTTGACTCTTATAATAATAAAATAATATTCTACTTGTTTATTTTAATAAATTAAGAAAATTAATTATTTTTTCCTGACTTTATCATTATCATTAAGTAATTCTATAAAATACTAATAGTCAAGTTAAACTCCTAGATAATTGAGAGTCTAAAATTAAATTAATTAGTACAATATGCACATTTTCTTTATTTTTATCCTAATTGTTATTTTAACAATGATACATTAATAATAAATTTTAAAATATAATTAATAAAATTATTCCGTAATATGTTTTTGGTAAAGAAAATCTAAAAATAAGAACTTTGATGACTATTGAAAAAATGTATCATCTTTCACTAATATATAAATAGTAATACTCTATATGTGTATAAAGTGTCGCTTTAAGTATCTAATGGTATAATGTTTCCATGAGTATAGTAATTTATCATTTGGCAATCAACATTTATTCATGGATCGAGAGCGTATTCAATTTTTAGTATGCAATACTATGAGTATATCATTAATAATTACTTACGATGTGTTTGTTAAGATTTAAAATATTATTTTCTTGTTTTTGATAGGTTGGCAAAAATTATTATCCTAAAAGCATTTTTATATAATTTAGACAAATACTATAAGAGGTGAAGGTAGAGGGTAGGGATGTGTGTGGTGGTGGGGATGAAGATGGGGGGAGCTCCATATTATGGGGTAAAGATGAGGTGTGGTTGAAAACGGAGGAAGACATTACAATGTAGAATATCATGTGTAACTTCTTCTTTTTCATACTTCTACTATAGAAATCATTTCCTCATTTTAAAAGGAAAAAAAATATTTCCTAGAGAAAATATATTGCAAAGATTTTAACTGATCAAATATAGAAAAATTAATATTTTACATAACGAACACCACCTTACATCCATCAAATATCTTTTCTTCAATTTCACGTAAAAACAAACTTAACAAAAAAGAATGAGCATCTTTCACATATAGCAAACACAAAATTCATATTTGTATGCTATAGCAAACTTTGCATAATTGCGCTCCATAGCAAACATAAATATATATATTTCGCTATACATATACAAAAGAAAGCAGTTGTATAATCTGTTTTGGTATACATATACAAAAAGATCAATTGTATAAAGTGAGAGAGGCGAGTGAGCGAGCGAGATATGGGAGAGTGGCGAGTGAGATCTGGGAGAGTGGCGAGTAAGATCTGGGAGAGGGGAGAGAGGAGAACGAAAATATATGTATATATACAATTTTCACGCATTTTATACATTTGCATTTTTGTATAAAGTGAGAGAGGGAAGTGAGAGAGCGAGATCTGGGAGAGTGGCGAGTGAGATCTAGGAGAGGGGAGAGAGGGGAACGAAAATATATGTATATATACAATTTTCTCTCGCTTTATACAAACACAAACGCATTTTATACAATTTGCGGTTTTTGTATAAAGTGAGAAAGGCGAGTGAGAGAGCGAGATCTAGGAGAGGGGAGAGAGGGGAACGAAAATATATGTATTTATACAATTTTCTCTCGCTTTATATAAACACAAACGCACTTTATACACTTGCGTTTGTATAAAAAACGAGAGAGGCGAGGGAGAGAACGAGAGTGGCGAGCGAGATTCACCAGGAGAGAGGTTAAATAACAATAGTTTGTTATGGGGTACAATTAAATCAAACTATATTTATAACATTTAATTTGAATTAATAGTTTGCTATTATATACAATTTTCCCAAAAAGAAATAATACTTAATAATATTGGGCCCGTGCTGGCACGGACAATTGCTTTCTAGTATAATATTAATAAAAATCACAATCCGCCATGGATGAATATTTGCTGATGATGAGCATTTTGTTGACCTAGATGTTTAGTATAGAGTATTATAATTTCATCAAATTACAATTAGTACTTTTTTCTATATTTCTTCTACGTAATCGATCAACAAGATGATTTCTTTTAATTATTTCATATTTCGTTAATTGTTTGGTCTTCGAATCTAAATTTAATTAGATGAGAATATGCACATAATGCCTATTAGCATATGATCTAATTTGTATATTATTTTCTCATACATATATGACAGTGATAATAATATTGACAAAAAAAAAAGTTAATTAAAACTTCATTTGGGCCTAAGTATGTAATGTAGTTACTCTAATACGTGCAAATGGAAATTCAGATGGAATGGATTAGCATGTTGAAGGCCCATCAAATTGGGCTGGGCTTTGAATTCAATGGTTGACAAAAACCAGCCCATTATAATAGTTAAAGGAACATACTGATTTGAAAAAATAATAATTTAAGAGAAAATCATCTAAATATACAACTTATTTTACCATATTTTCTAAAATTTCCTACCATTCGAAAAAAATTACAAAATCCTACTCTCTCTTATTCTCTATACATCACTTTACGTGATGCATTAGTCGGATATGTATCGGGACGATGAATGTTGTACTCGAAACCAAGACGCGATATATCGGAACGTTTTGGAATGCATCCGGATTCCAACAAATTTAAGAGATTTTTGTAATATAGAAAAGAGCAAGGATAAAATATAATTAGCTCTTAACACTATGAAAATTGTGTAAAAATTCCATAATTTAACTAATAATTCATTTTGGAAACACTTATTTGTGTCAAAACTCAAAACTTTTGTTAAGAAAAAAGTAATCAACCTAAATAATCTCTCACCAACCATTTAATAAATATATAATATTTTGTATAATTCATATTATAATGAGTATTTTACCATCAATAATCCACATATACAAGCCAAGAAAAGTAAATACGAACAGCTTATTTGGAAGATTTTTATCTATTTTATTGTATTGTATTGTTTTACTAGTTATTAAATATCATGCTTGTTACCTAAATTACGTAATGTGTCTTATTTTAAGTAACAATCGATTTAGTTTGATAACATATTATTTTTTATCTCATTTTATCATTACTTATTATTTAATAATTCTATTTTATCTTTTACTCTACTTTTTTATGGTTACTCTATCCGTACTCTACTTTTCTTATAAGTTTATTCTTCATATCAATTATGTGTGATATGATATAACAATTTAAAACGATACAATCAGTTCTAAAATTATATTCATCAAATAAATATTGTACGATGCAATACATTATTTCAAATCATAAGTAATAAATATCGAGACAAAGTGTAACTAATTCCACTATCAATGAAAGATAAGTAGGTCAGCACGCGGATTGTACCGATCAGATTCAATTGAGTGACGATTACTCCATCTCTTAAGAAAGAAACTATCATTTGTTCAATTTGATCGATTTGATACTTAGTTAATTCTTTTATCTTTATGTTTCCACTGATACCTAATCAATAATGAGCCTGAATGGATTTTTTAGGGCCAATTCCATCAATTTTGGTTGAGGCAATTCTTACTTGTTCATCGCCAACTAATCGAACGTGCGGAAAAATAATTGGACTGATGTGTCACATTCGAAACATTAAGAACCCAAGTGTACACACAGAAGACTTTCCTCTTAAACCCAAAATCCTCCATTAATGGAGACATTTCAAGATTCTTTGAGAGAGAAATCGAAGAAGAGTGGCATAAGGAAGTTGAAGAATCCAAAAGTTAAAGCAAAAAGATGAAGAATTTACCGGTGTTTTTGATGGGTTGTGGAGGAGTTGGCCGTCAATTGCTTCAACACATTGTTTCTTGTCGATCTCTTCACGCTAAACAGGTAATGAAAAGTGTTGTCTTTTTATCAATTTGAGAAACTCATCGTCAATTTTGATTGTTATTAGTGTTTATTTTTGTTGGGTTTTTGTGGGTAATACTAAAAACTTACAGGGGTTGCATTTGCGAGTTGTGGGTGTGTGTGATAGCAAATCTTTGGTGGTTGTAGCTGATGTTCTTACTTCAGAATTCGATGATTCATTTCTTCTTGAAGTTTGTCGTGTCAAATCCAATGGCTCTTCATTGCAGACTCTTGCAAATTCTGGTAGCAGTTCACCCTTTTTATGGTTTTGTTGTTTAAGTCATTTAGTGTGCTTATTTGTAGAATGACAAAAAGGTGAATTCTTTTTTTTTGTTCCAGTAGGTGTATGTCAAGTGTTTTCTGGTCCAGAAGTTATACGAAAAGTAATTGATATTGGACTTCTTGGAAAATCAACAGGTTTGTGTCATGTCCAAGATATGTATTTTGGGATTGTTGTGGTTGGTCGTATACCTGCTTATAGTGTCGTCTATTCTTTACTGGTGGAGGACTAATCTACTTGAGAAGTTTGATTAGTAACAACGAGTAGCTGTTAACTTTAAGCTGTATGGGTTAAATGCTATGTACATTAGCTCCTACTGTTAAATCTTCCCCATGACTTTTAAATGCTTTGACGAGTATAGTAGTTGACTTCAGCTGCTCCATGATTCTGGACCTTGCTTATTTACTTTGACTGTTCAGTCCAATCTAGGCTCAAATGTATGAGGTGCAGTGAGTAAATTAGCTTTGTTTTTGCAGTCCGTCGGAGTTGTTAGTCTATTTTGCTGTATGGAAGGAATTCTTTTGTTTATCGGGAGGGAATGAGTTCGAAAAACATCTTATTCTTGCTTATACATTTCTTACACTTGCTTAAATTCTTTGTACGTGAAGGCATAAGATAATGCTGGTATCAAGGTGTTAGCTTTTGGGGAGTTGTTTCACAATCAGATTCCTTTTGATTGAAATTCAAACTGTGGCAGGTTTAGCATTTGTTGATTGTTCAGCTAGTGCTGAGACTATTGGAGTGCTAAACCAGGTTGTAGATTTTGGTTGTTGTGTGGTGCTGGCTAACAAGAAGCCTCTTACTGTGCCAATGGTAACCGATCCTTTTTATTGTCGTTAATTTCTTTGAATGTGTAGCTTAAAAGCAGGTAGTTGTTGTAGCATAGGAACAGTGTTCTAGACATGGTTCAACCATTGAATATGCCACTAGCAGTAGAAGAATAAAATGTAGCAGATAATGTCCATGATTTTCATTTTCTTTTTTTCTTTTAGCAACCATATGCATGCTTACGTGCAGAAATGCAGTTAATGATCCATTCAACCGTGTTTAATCTTGAAAACTAACAAAAGATGCTAAACGAGACAAGAACAAAAAGCGAGTCAAATGCTATAACATGAATATAAAGTTCGCTGAAGATATATTTAACTGAACACATGTGATATATCTAATAGTTTAAACTTTTGAATGAGGTGACTAATAATTTATGGTAGCTGAGAAGACAGAGGTTTGGGTTTAGGTTCACCATCACCCTTCATTAGAATGATAAAAAAGTTCCACGTGCTTGGCCAGTTGGCCCATAGAAAAGAATCAGTTCCACACGCGAGCGAGTTAAATAAATAAAGGTGCACTCAACTTAATTTTTTGGATGAGATGATCACACTATTCAACATAGCTAAAGTCAACGTCAGTTTCAATTCTTTCCTTTGATTGTCTCTTGTTTACTTATTACGTTTGCTACGGTCACTGCATAACTTGTGAACATTCAGAATTACAGGTCAATCACCTTTCAGCCCTTGTCACCTTTCATCCTCTCTTAATATGTAAAAGGGTTTCCTCTCAAATGGCAACTATTATGTTTAGTGTATTGATTATTTTTGCCTTGTTTGCAGGAGGATTATGATAAGTTGGTGTCACAGCCCCGTCGCCTTAGACACGAGTCAACTGTATGTTCTCTTGTTTCTATTGCGTGTAAAAATCTTTTGTGCACTGAAATGTTGGAGACAAAGGAGATTTTAGAGTGTCATGTTATGGGGTTATACTGGTGTATGGGTCTCTAGGTAGAAAAAGTTGAATTGTGTTTGATTGAGTAAGACCAGAAAGCTGGCTGAAACCTTGGTTGTCCTGTCTTTTTGATATCAACATTTTGCAGTGGTGACCAGTTCCGTTTTGTAGCTTCTTCTCTTGTCAATTTAAACACAAGTATATCCAATCCCTTTATCACCAAGGGGTGTGGTAGGATGGTTGGAGTCCCTCCATCCTACTCTCTCCAACTGTGAAAGTTCCAATTTTCCTGTGTCAGATTTCCTGCCACTGTTCGCTGAAAGAAGGATGTAATTAGGCATCTATCTGGAAATATACATTTGAAGATAGAAAGATTAACTGATCATATGGATAGTGATGGGTATCATTTGGTTTATCTGATATTAGCACTAGTTGATTAAAAATTAGCTTCACTTGTATTTGAGATTCTTAAATGTCTCATACAAGTTAAACCTTCCTCTCCTGCTTTAAAAGCTTTTCTTGTTTGACTTCCCAAACAATGATATGGGATTTGTAGCGCATTGTGTTTGTTTAAGTGATTAATTTAGCTTCTGTGGTATACGAAGGATAGTGTTGTCCTAGTTCAGTTTATACTTGGCTTAGCAAAGTTGTCTGAAATTGCTATATGTGTGGTAGGTTGGTGCTGGCCTTCCTGTCATAGCATCCTTAAATCGCATAATTTCATCAGGAGACCCTGTCTACCGTATTATTGGGAGTTTGAGTGGTAATATTTTATGACCATTTATCATTTTGGCTATATATGCAATAGTAAATGATTATCCTTAGTGGTTATCTTGCTTGTTATAAATATTAAGAGCATTTGATGGTAAGATGCCATATATCTTGGTATCTAACAGGTACCTTGGGGTATGTAATGAGTGAGGTTGAGGATGGAAAACTATTCAGCCAAGTCGTTAATGCTGCTAAAAGCCTTGGCTACACTGAACCAGGTGATAAGTTACAACTGCCCTATTAATGTTGTAAAATCCCATATGAGTATTGAAGATATGACTTACAAAAACAGAAAAGTGGTTGTCGAAAATATGATAATTATCTATTCTTAAGTAAGTGTAGTCTTACTTTATTGTTTATATGTTCCTCTGTCTGAGTAATTCTACTCGTTTTCCTGTCAGGCAAGTGTTCCTCTTGTACAACAATATTTTTTGGCCTTCTGCTTAGGAAGTTTGTCTAGCACCAATTCGAATGTGAGAGAAATCAGAGAAATTTGAGAAGCGATTAAGAGAATGTGTGATACAAATGTCTTACACGTGAATTCTTTTTTTATATGCTTACTTTACAGGGCATATTGTTACATTTACCCAATGTGGTGAACATGCACATACAACTCTATTTTACACTTATCTCTTGTTATTTACATTTATCTATCTGATTCTCCCCTCTAGCTGGTGCATACATGTAAACCTGTATAGGATTTGGTGAATATGTATCAGTTGACTTTCCAAACTTTAAAACAGTGTCGTGAAAACAGTTTTTTGGGAAGGGACAGTCAGTTTCTATATGCTTGGTCCTCTTGTCAGATGCTGCATACAATGGGATACAAGTATAACTTGATTATCGCACTCAAGTTTTGTTATGATCAATTTCAATTGTTATAGAAAAATCTATTTCGGGTTTAACTACGCCTAAAAGTTACCTCATGACATGAGGATTGCCGAAGACCACATAAAGAGATTACAACAATACATCCTCAAATGAAGTGAGACTAACATCTTATTGCTTGCACAGGGCGGACCATATGGAGTATGTATAAAATAACATAGGGGCTAAACATTGGGTAACTAAACATTAGGGATGAGCTTGAGTGAGATATCATTAAGTAAATGGACTTTGTGCCTAACCCAGTCCAAGAAGCTAATCCAAGATCATATAAGGGTACATTTAACCAATGTGGTAAACTAACAGCAACCGTTTTCGATCCTTTTGGTGGTTGTTTATCTATGTGCTCATCGTTACCATAGTCATGACCCAATATTCTCTTTCTTCTATATTGGCCAATTGCCTGAAAGTATTATAGTATTTAGAAGTAGAACGTATATAAAGAAGGTATCACTGTCCATTTTGCATCGTGATTGTCTTTGACTTTTGTTGATAATCCTTTCCAAGAGCAGGCTTCCTACCGTAAAAGATGCAAATCATTGCATTCTAGTGAATACGACATGGCGAATACAAAAATTGATTCATAATAACAGTTGGAATGGCACCATCAGGTCTAGTCACCTATAAGATAGTGTAAAACTAACCTTATATATCTCTCTCTTGAGATTACTAAGAAGCACTAAGAGGGTCCTACTAACCTAGTGGAGGTTTACCATATAAATTCATTGAAGTATCAATAAGTTCACATTCCATCATACATGTCTTCTAAGTACATAAGATGTTGTTTGTGGCAAGTAAACTTTTAAGGAGAGTGCTTTATCCAAGGAGATCATAATTCTGTTTCCAGCAGGATTATATAAGAAATTTGGAGCCATCCAAAACTTCTAAGGAAATTCTAGTTCCTTTTCTAATAAAGAAATAACAATGTCTTCAATGCATTGTCAAGAAGCAGTCTACTTTCTAGCAGCAATTAACACGAATCGTACATCCATCCCAAATATCATTATGGAAGAAAAAAATCGCTGACACTACACTTCATTTCAATTCTCATTAGGATAGTTGAAGTATGAAGTTATTCTTATGTATTTATACTTATCTGCAGATCCTCGGGATGATCTAGGCGGCATGGATGTAGCAAGAAAGGTTAGGAAACATCTTTCTTCTGATTAAACTTACAGTGTCCAAGATTTCAATCCATTTATATTGCCAAACTATTATGCTGATTAAAGCATTATCTTTCTTTTTTATCTGAACTTACCTGCAGTCTTACAGTATGCATAATTAAGACATAATGTTTCATCTGCTATATACTCACACTCACTGTAGAAAGTGTTTCCAGGAAGTATATTTTTTCTGTGATATTCTTATGCTGAATGTTGTCCATTTATGAGTATGGGAATTTTAGCTGAATGGATGTCTTTGTTATAATTTTTCCTTATTTGGTGCTTGGGATGATGGTGCCTTTGGGGAGCAGAAAAGCAGTGATTTAGGCAGAATCATTTTCGCAGATTGTGATGGGAAGCATATCTTATCCAACTTGATATAGTTAATACTTGGTTTTTCGGTACCTTTCACGAAATGTTCATAGTTCTAATTGGTTCTGTAAAATTTTGAGAAGTTGAACATCCCTCATGACAACATTTTGTTTTGATGTTGTGAGAATATAGGAATTTTTTTTTATTGAATTGTTGTTGTAGATATTTGTAGACACTAGAATACAATCCTTTACCAAGTAGGATACTATTTACTATTCCTATTTCTATTTGTATTCCTATCCCTATTCTAAATAGGATTGTATAAACCTATTCCTATTCTAATAGGATTGTGTAAACCTATTCCTATTCTAAAAGGATTGTGTAAACCTATTCCTATTCTAATAGGATTGTATAAACCTATTCCTATTCTAACAGATGTCTTCATAACAGGCTCTCATTCTTGCTCGGCTCCTTGGACGGCGTTTAAACCTAGATAATATGAAGGTTAGGATACATGTCACAATGTCTCTTTGTTTTGTTACCAATTCAATTAGCTTCAGAAACCTTGATGCATTTGCAATTCCCTTTTCAGATTGAAAGCTTGTATCCTGAAGAAATGGGACCCGATGTGATGCCTCTGGAAGACTTTCTAGTGAATGGCCTTCCCTTACTTGATCAGAAAATTGAAGATAGGATTAAACAAGCTTCTGCAAATGGGAATGTTCTGCGTTATGTTTGCTTGATTGATGATGCGAGGTAATTCTTTCATTTCATTTTTAGTTTGCTCAATGGATAATGGCAACTGGATCTTTTATTCTTATCATGTTCTGCAAGTCACTGTACCTCTAGACGCTTAAAGCAAAGCTTGCTCACTGATGGGAGTGTTATGGCAAGTTAAGGTACTGATGAGTGATGAGCATAACAATTACTACTAATTAAGACAAGTTTATCTTAGAAGATAGTCTCAATTCCTCTTAACAAATGCTTTAGAAAATTATGACAGCATTCACCCACTTAGACATATAAGTTTGAGAGCTATCTGCAAACCAGTTGTAAGTTCATCTGTTTTATGTTAGTCATCTGATCAGCTGTTCACCTCTTGTATCCGTAACCAATTAAAGAATGAGATAGAAGTATAAATTTGTAATTGCATAGATGGGGAAAAATTTATTATTGAAAACACTTTTGTGTACATGACATTAACATCTCACATTTTCAGATGTGAAGTTGGCATCCAACAAGTTCCAAACGATTCTGCATTGGGAAGATTAAGAGGAAGTGATAATGTGGTATGCATTCTTCACTTTCACCTCCCATTTTACTGTTTCTTTGGTCCCTCTTCTTCTTGTTCCTTTACTTTGTTTTCCGTTGGGAATTTTCTTTTAACTGCTATGGAGGTTCAACCATATCATACGCATCGTTATTAGATTATCAAGGTAAAACATTTTTAATTGTTTAATGCCTTTTTGTGATGTCATTTAGTGTAGTGATGTAAATCATCATGCTGTGATTTCAAAGAATTGCTTATTTTTCTCACTTAGAAGATGCAGATATCACTTAATTTTCATCTCTTAGAATATGAATACATCTGTTGTACACCCTTACCTATGCCTAGGCGAACACCTTACTTTGTCTTTACTCTTTACGCATCATCTGGCGTCGCCCTGCAAAACTTTATGTAGTTAAGGTCTTCGATTCTACCTTAATCGTAAAATGTTTCCCTTGTACTTATGAGGTTATAAAAAAGTAACATGAATGATTTGCTTTTGTCGAAGAATGACTATGATGATTGAACGCCTGCAATTTGTTTGTCTGCAGGTGGAGATATACAGCCGTTGTTATGAGAAACAACCTTTGGTTATCCAAGGTGCTGGAGCAGGAAATGATACCACAGCAGCTGGTGTCCTAGCTGATATCCTTGACATTCAAGATTTATTCCCTTAACTGAGTATTATACACTGAGATACAAACATCTGATCCTCAAAGGACGAAAAATCGACTCTTCTTGTCCATCTGCTTTCAGATTGGAGATTGAAATCAGGCTCAGAAAACATATTCATTTTTTGAGAATTTTCTCGATACACAAGAGTGCTTCTTCAGTTTACAGTAGATTTTTATGCAATGTCTCTCGTGCATAACGACTCAAATGGAACAGAGCAAACAGAATCATTTGCCTCAGTGCTGGACTAGTTTGTAGGATTTCACTTCAGCTTATAATCAGTTTGCTTTGTAATGACCATTTCGTTACCTCAACTTTTTATGTCATCACAATTTTAGAGACTTATCTCGTAGTTATTACGCTTTTCAAGTTTGGTATTCGGTATGGTATTTGATATTTATAAAAAATAATCGAAATACTTTTTTCTTTAGACAAAGAAAGTGACTTTCTGAGGTAACAACTATTAGTTGAGTGCACATAGGAAATATATTTTCTTTTGACAATGCAAGGTATAGTTATAATCCTTCTAACATTACATATATAGTGTATTATAGTAAATTTTTCCAAAGTTGTCACCTATGTTGCTAAGACCCTTCAAAGGACCGGATTCGTGTTGGATCTTTAAAAAATGCAAAGCTTTTGGAGTATAAGATACATACCCAAAGATGTTTTTAAAGAATTCAAGCAACATAGGTAACTTTTACTATGAAGGCGTTTTTCCTAATGTTTTCTATTTTTTGAAGAATCGATTTAGCTTTGGTATTATATCCATAATTCATTTACACTCTATAAGTAAACTGTAAATTATCAACAAACATAGATTAAAATTTCAAAACAAAAATTGTTCCATTTTATATGATATTTCTTTAGAAAACCTTGTGATAGAACACCACAATATTCTTTGGAGTGCCCCACCCTAAGTACCTTTCCTCTCTTGCTTCAATTATTGAATTCCAGACTGGCAGACTCCATAATTTTTTGCTACTCTTTTTTTTCTGTGGCTGTGAGCTGCAGACTGTAGATAAAACATAGTTATACCAATTACAAGCAAAAGAGACGGAGAGAAATCATTCTTGATTACATATCACTCTTAGCTCTTAGCATTCAACAGGTAAAATAAAGTTGTTAGTAATTGAAGTTTGAACATTTATCTTCTTAAAATCATTTTGTGTTTCCTTGTTTTGCTTGCAGATTTCAGAAATGGAGATTGGCTTAACAGTTGGTGGTGCATTTCTCTCTTCAGCTTTGAATGTTCTCTTTGATAGGCTTGCTCCTCACGGTGATCTGCTCAACATGTTTCGGAAGCGTAAGGATCATGTTAAGCTCTTAAAGAAGCTGGAGGACATTTTGCTTGGGCTTCAGATTGTGCTAAGTGATGCAGAGAATAAGCAAGAATCAAATCGACATGTGAGCCAATGGCTTAATAAGCTCCAGAGTGCTGTGGATGGCGCTGAAAATTTGATAGAAGAAGTCAATTATGAAGCTTTGAGGCTTAAGGTGGAAGGCCAGCATCAAAATCTTGCAGAAACAAGCAACAAACAAGTAAGTGACCTCAACCTGTGCTTGACTGATGATTTTTTCCTTAACATAAAGGAAAAGTTGGAAGAAACCATTGAAACATTGGAGGTGTTGGAAAAGCAAATTGGTCGGCTTGGCTTAAAGGATCATTTTGGTTCAACTAAACAAGAAACTAGAACACCTTCAACTTCTGTGGTTGATGATTCTGATATCTTTGGAAGGCAGAATGAAATAGAGAATTTGATTGACCTATTGTTGTCTGAAGATGCAAGTGGAAAAAAGCTGACTGTAGTTCCTATTGTTGGAATGGGCGGTCTGGGTAAGACGACACTTGCTAAAGCGGTTTACAATGATGCAAAGGTTTCTGAGGCATATAAAGCGGACCATTTTGGTTTGAAAGCTTGGTATTGTGTTTCTGAGGCATATGATGCTTTGAGAATAACAAAAGGGTTACTTCAAGAAATTGGCTCATTTGACTCGAAGGATGACAACAATCTTAATCAGCTTCAAGTCAAATTGAAGGAAAGCTTAAAGGGAAAGAAGTTTCTTATTGTTCTGGATGATGTCTGGAATGACAACTACAATGAGTGGGATGACTTAAGAAATCTTTTTGTAGAAGGACGTATGGGAAGTAAGATCATTGTGACAACACGTAAAGAGAGTGTTGCCTTGATGATGGCAAATGAGAAAATTATCATGGACAATTTGTCTACTGAAGACTCTTGGTCTTTATTTAAAAGACATGCATTTGAAAACATGGATCCTATGGGACATCCGGAACTTGAAGAGGTCGGAAAACAAATTGCAGCTAAGTGCAAAGGACTGCCCTTAGCTCTGAAGACGGTCGCTGGCATGTTACGCTCTAAATCAGAGGTTGAAGAGTGGAAACGTATTTTGAGAAGTGAAATATGGGAGCTGCCACACAATGACATATTACCAGCGTTGATGTTGAGCTACAAAGATCTTCCTGCACATTTAAAGCGATGTTTTTCCTATTGTGCAATATTTCCTAAAGATTATCCATTTAGGAAAGAACAAGTCATTCATCTGTGGATTGCCAATGGTCTCGTACCTCAGGAAGATGAAATAATTGAAGATTCAGGCAACCAATACTTTCTCGAGTTGAGGTCAAGATCATTATTCGAAAGGGTCTCAAATCCTTCTGAAGGGAACATAGAGAATTTATTCTTAATGCATGACCTTGTCAATGATTTAGCCCAAATTGCATCTTCAAAACTTTGTATCAGGTTGGAAGAGAGCCAAGGATCTCATATGTTGGAAAAAAGTCGGCACTTATCTTATTCAATGGGATATAGTGGTGAGTTTGAGAAATTGACACCCCTCTACAAATTGGAGCAGCTGAGGACATTGCTTCCGACATTTATTGATGTGAAATGTAATTACCGTCTAAGCAAGAGGGTGCAGCATAACATACTGCCAAGTCTAAGATCCTTGAGGGTTCTATCATTGTCTCATTACAAGATTAAGGAGTTGCCAAATGACTTGTTTATCAAATTAAAGCTCCTCAGATATTTGGATATTTCTCAGACAAAGATTAAAAGGTTGCCAGATTCCATTTGTGTGTTGTATAACTTAGAGACACTTCTCCTGTCATCTTGTTATTGTCTTGAGGAGCTACCGCTGCAGATGGAGAAGTTGATTAACTTGCGTCATCTTGACATAAGCAACACTCGTCTCTTGAAGATGCCGCTACATCTGAGCAAGTTGAAAAGCCTCCAAGTGCTATTGGGAGCCAAATTTCTTCTTGGTGGTTTGAGTATGGAAGATTTGGGTGAAGCACAAAACTTGTATGGATCTCTATCAGTTGTAGAGTTGCAAAATGTGGTTGATAGAAGAGAAGCTGTGAAGGCAAAGATGAGGGAGAAGAATCATGTTGACAAGTTATCATTGGAGTGGAGTGAAAGTAGTAGTGCCGACAATTCACAAACTGAAAGAGACATACTTGATGAGCTACGCCCACATAAAAACATAAAAGAAGTCAAAATCATCGGATACAGAGGGACAACATTTCCGAATTGGCTAGCTGATCCTTTGTTTCTTAAGCTAGAACAGTTGTCTATTGATAACTGCAAGAATTGTTTTTCCTTGCCAGCACTAGGACAACTCCCTTCTTTGAAAATCCTTTCCGTTAAAGGGATGCATGGAATAACAAAGGTGACAGAAGAATTCTATGGCAGTTTGTCCTCCAAAAATCCTTTTAACGCTCTTGAGAAGCTTGAATTTGAAGATATGGCGGAGTGGAAGCAATGGCATGTACTAGGAAGTGGAGAGTTCCCTACACTTGAGAAGCTTTCAATTAAAAATTGCCCTGAACTCAGTTTGGAGACACCCATCCAACTTTCAAGTTTAAAAAGGTTTGAAGTTATAGGTTCTCCAAAGGTTGGAGTTGTTTTTGATGATGCTGAGCTGTTTAAATCCCAACTTGAGGGAATGAAGCAGATTGAGGAATTAAATATTTGTGATTGTAACTCTGTTACCTCCTTTCCTTTTAGCATACTGCCCACTACCTTGAAGACAATAACGATATTTGGTTGCCAGAAATTGAAATTGGAGGTGCCAGTTGGTGAGATGTTTCTGGAGGTTTTGAGTCTGCAAGAATGTGATTGTATAGATGATATATCACCTGAGTTGCTCCCAACAGCACGCAAATTGACTGTATCTAATTGCCACAACCTTACTAGGTTTTTGATTCCTACTGCCACTGAAAGTCTCTCTATTTGGAATTGTGATAATGTTGAAATACTTTCGGTGGCATGTGGGGGGACCCAGATGACGTCACTGACTATTTTGGATTGTAAGAAGCTGAAGTGGCTGCCAGAACGTATGCAGGAACTCCTTCCATCTCTTAAGGTACTGCAACTGATTGATTGTCCAGAAATAGAGTCCTTTCCTGAAGGAGGATTGCCCTTCAATTTACAACTCCTTGTGATCATTTATTGCAAGAAACTGGTGAACGGCCAAAAGGAGTGGTGTTTACAGAGACTCCCCTGTCTCAACTTTTTAGCGATCTGTCATGATGGGAGTGACGAAGAGATTGTTGGTGGTGAGGATTGGGAGTTGCCTTCCTCTATTCAAAGACTTACCATAGAGAATCTGAAAACATTAAGCAGCCAACATCTCAAAAGCCTCACCTCTCTTCAATCTCTATCTATTATGGGTAATTTACCTCAAATTCAGTTTTCGCACCTCACTTCGCTTCAAAGTCTACTCATCGGGAGTTTCCATAATCTCCATTCACTTCCTGAATCAGCACTGCCCTCCTCCCTCTCTGAGCTGGAGATCTCCCTTTGCCCTAATCTCCAATCTCTTCCAGTACAAGGGATGCCCTCTTCCCTCTCTAAACTAGCAATTTACATATGCCCATTGCTCAAACCACTACTAGAATTTGACAAGGGGGAATACTGGCCAAATATTGCTCAATTTCCCACCATAAAGATCGATGGGGAATTCATGTGATGATTAAAACGAATGGTGCTCTCACAAATGTAAGCTTTTCTTTTTCCTCATAAGCCTTCTATTATTTTTTTAACTTCCCTTTGCTTTTATGTTAATTCTTTTTCTTTATTACATTCTTGTTGCACAGTATGGAGCGTCTATTGCCACTCTGAAACTGATAAATCATCTTCAGATTAGAATGATTTTAATTTTAGATCTCAATAGCAATTAATGTTACATCAGGTTTTTGGTTTTGATATTCAGAGAACGTTGGAGATTATGAAGTTTCCTTCAAATTATGTCTATTACTCAACCTTGAGTAACACCTCAGAGCTAGCGGAAAGTCAAGAAAGTATATCCTGCTTGGGATGAAGTCAAGGTTAGATAACAAAATAATGATTTACTCGTGTTTCAGTTAATTAAAGTGGGAAATTGCTTTTGAAAATATCGTTTTCATTGTTCGAAAGTTGTTCTACGATTGGGCATCTTTTGATTCAAAAATTCTATTTCTCTGCTTATCTTCTTCTATCTTTAGTTTTACAAGTCTTCTGATTGAGTTATAATGCATGTCTCGCCTCTATACTCGCCTCTATAGAAGATGAGAAATCATAAAATGCCTTGACGAAGTGTTTGCTAAGTTGCTGTCGCCTAATTCAGATTCCACTGAATTAATTTTCTGACCCAAGTTTATGCATATGTTTGATCTAACGTCGAAAAGGAAAAACGTTGAATGATATAGATATTTTCTTTTTTAAGAATACAAAGTCGCGATAAAGGTAGAAAATTTAGATGGTATTAATTTTGATATGGATCACCGTTGAGAACTTTGCCTGAGGTATTAAATTCTATTTTCCCTCTTTAGATATGTTTCATGTAGCTCCTAATTGTGATGCTTCATTTACATATTTTTAAAATTTTATCTTATAACAGGGATAAAGTGTGTCCGAGTCAATTTGATTTCACAGACTTGCAGCTACCTGTTGTGCGTTATATAATTGCATATTTTTTAGACACCAGATATGGCCAAGTTCCATCTGCAATGTTAACAGAATCTTTGATAGGTAAAGGAGGCAGACAAAAAAGCTAAACATCTTTTTTCTTCCGTATAGCTCCCAAGCAACTACACAGGGTAATGCTTGATATAAGGGCTTCAGATATACATTTGCAGGGTGTTTATCGTATGAGTAAGAAAATCACTGTCTTCGCTCCCAGCAGACAGTGATTGGAGGATCCATCCTCGCATCACTTAGCACCTTCCAGCAGGCAAGCCTTTATTTTTTTAAATCTTCTCTTGCATATACTTTTGCAATTTTAAGCTACATTTTGAACTGTGTTGTTGCTAACTTAAACATGTTCTGTGCTTAGTCAGATGTGGATTTTGAAGGATGAGTACGACTAGTCTGGTCCATCCATTGTCCACAGGAAGTGCTTCTAAGGTTCTGCTGCTATTTTTACATCTGTTCGCAAGTTCTTTTTTATTTTTTTGTTCTTCCTGCTAAAGCTATAATGTCGTCCACAGTGAACTCAGATCTGTTGTTATAGGCAAGTCTTTGAGATGGGGCTATCAAAGAAGGGCGATCAAAAACATTGTACCACTGATACTATTTCATGTTTCCAGTGCAAGCCTCTTTTGTAAGTTGACAAACTCGATTTGTAAATATGTTTGGGACTCAACTAGTGGTTAGAGTACTGTTTTTATAAGATTTGTGTACAGAAAATCAAATTAGAAAGATAACTCGGGATGGTTGAATAAGCTCGAAGAAGTACTGATATATTTTTATAGTGGATATATTGTTTTCTCATTCGGTGCTTCATATCCACATTGGAGTCCGACTAAATTTGAATTTGCGCATTTCAAGGGCGGCGTTCTTGACATGATTTTTTCCATTCTACGGCTCGTGCTCCTAAATTCTAATTAAGGATTGAAAAATTTCAACTATCTCACCACAACTTAGATCAGTTATATTGGGTATACAAGGGTAAACTAAGAAATATAACTATGTAGGTGCAAATATTTTTGAAAAAACCCAAATAACAAGCCAAAATAAAGAAAGAATACTAAATCCTACATTCATTAACATTTAACTACGACAGCTAAAAAAATATTTATAGCCATTGAACTCCTATGCACATTCTACTGCAAAACATAAGTAGAAGAACTTCAAATTTTGGCCATGAAATGACACCATTTTCTCACACTCAAAATGTTCTTAAATTTCATGAATGAAACAATATATATTATTTAGGTTGAAGCCCCATTTTCTTCCTCGTTTTCCCAACGTATAAATCCTTAGACTTGATCATCCCAGGGACTAATCCAATGATCGATGTGAACGAAAATTGAGCCACTGCATCTTGCCTTCCTAATGAAATGATGATCTTAGGCGATGGTCGAGGCTCGTATATTGCAAGTTTGCTTTCTTTTCCTCCGCTCATCAAAAGTTTCAAGTTCTTCGCGGCCACTAGAGCATGTTTTTGAGCCGAATATCCTTGTTTAAGTTCCTGATAGCAAAGAAGCATCAGAATTCAATTGAAACATTTTCAAGAAATAAGAGATATGCAGTTTAGTGCTTACCTTAATATCAGTTATATCACCAACAGCAAATATGTTTCTGTGACCCTTGATTCTAAGATTTTCATCAACCTTCAATCTTCCAAAATTATCGATTCGATCCTTCAAATACGTCTCCCTTAACCACTCTGAACCCGGTGGCTTTCCCGTGCAAAGGAACTGGCAATCTGCTCTGATAGCTTCCCCAGAAGAAGTGAAATATGTTATGTTTCCACCCGAGTTGTTCGTGTTATTACTCATATCAACGGATTGCATCAATTTCACTTCCACATTCTTGTTCTTTAACCATTCTAAAGTCTTGTCAGACGCTTTAGGTCCGATGAACTCTAGTAGTCTAGATCCGTCGTGAACCAAAGTTACCTTCTTCTGAGGAAAATCGACAGCAATTTCTGCAGCAAGTTCAACACCAGTAGGACCACCACCAACAATCAATATAGAATCAGCTGCTTTTATCTTTTCATTCTCTGCAACAAGAAGATTAACGATGCAAAAATTAGTCAAACGTCACAACATATTGACTAGTAATATCCTCACTAGTACATCTCAACATTCACGACAAGACAATTGACTGAATCCCGTGAAAACTTGCTAGAGGAACCGCTCAACGTATACAAAACACCCATGCTTTAGCTTTGTTTTATCATTTTCCAAAAAGGACACCAAAAACAGCCGACCCTTGCGCCATTTTGACTAGTAATATCAACTAGTAATCTACAACGTTAACAGGACGCTCACAAAAGAAAAGATTTAATCACTAGTACATCTCGTAAGAGAGTAAAGCAGTCACGATCAAGACAATTGGCTGAACCTCGTGAAATTAAACTTGCCAGAGGAGCCGATTTAGAAATAAAGAATCTTTGCTCAACTGATACAAAACACAAATGCTTTAGCTTCTTTTTATCATTTTCCAAAAAAGTTGATAAACTTAGCGAGCATAAACATTTCATATGATTATACGTACAAGTAATTTGCTCGTTGGAATGCAGACAAGATGGAAAATCAAACGAATAAAGCACATGAATGATATCTTAAAGAAGTCTTTGATGCTATGTAATATGTATATATACCTGTTTGATATTCTTCCAATCTTTCTGTTCTCGTTACAGGCAGGGGATCGTAGTGACCGGTGGCTACCACAAGATAGTCATAGGTAACTTGATGTCCATCTGCAGTCAAGACTTCTTTATTGGTGATATTAGTGACTTCAGACACTATAAGACGCCCATTGGCGAGGTAATCTTTGTGGTGGATCAATGATCTCTCCGCGAATGAAGGCTCTACCGTTGCTCTTAAGCTCGCCCATGGTATCTCGAAATAGTCCTTCCTGTTAACAGTTTTTTACTAATTAAGACACATTGAAGTACACCACAATGATTGATTTCTCAGATGATCACTCAACTAATAATTAAGACACATTGACATTCTAAGATAGTAACAATGGAGGCCTTTTTTTCAATTTGTTCTATTTTGAAGAATCCAAGCTTGATGGACAAAGTTTACCATACTTGTACTAGTGGAAGTACCTTGTGAAATCAGTTGAGGTGTAGACAAGCTAACTCAGACATCACGATTATCAAAATAATAATAATAATAATTAGCAAAACTTATTGAACTTACGGATCAATAAGAGTTAAATCTGCATCAAATTGAAGAGACTTAGCAATAAGGGAACCAGCAACTCCGCCACCGATCACCACCACTCTCCTCCCTCTTCCGCCATCGCCCCACTCCGGTGGATTCTCCATTATACTCACAATTATTTTCTTCACAAAAAAAAATAAAATTGTGCAGAAATTAATAGAGAAAAGAAAGGCAATTCAAGAATTGACAAAATAAATAAAGAAGAAGAAAAAATATGGAAATTGTCAACTACGCGGGAGTAACAGCTGTTTAAATTAATATTTTTAATGACCAAGTCATGATGAAAAGGACAAAGAAAATAACATCTTGTTTGAATGATTGGTATTGTATTATTATTATTACGTTGTATCGTTAGTTTAAATATAATATTTATATATATTTATACATAAATTGCAGCAAATTGTTTGAAACGTAATAATTATTTGAAATTCGAGAGTCAAAGATCTTGAATCTGGGTAGAAATTCTTTTGAAATAAAATTTACTTATTTGGAAACTACGTATAAAGTATTACTCCCATAAGTTACAATAATTGACAATTCAAAATATATGAAAAAATTACGATAAAAAAGAAAGATTCATTTTAAACTCGATTATAGAAAGTATCACATAAATTGAGATGATAATAATCATATTTTATCACTTAATATATCCTTTTACGACAGATCTACATCGTACTTTAGGTTGATTCTTTAAATTGTTAGTATCAAAAATTATATAACAATAAAAAATATACAATCAATTTAAATATTATATTTATATTTTAATACAAAATAATATAATACGATATATTATGGTAAAATAATAGGCTGTAGTTGTACCATCCAAATTAGAGAAGTGCCAGCATAGAATGATTCCAATTAAAGGAAAGGAAATTCAATATAGTATTATCGAAGAAACCTTCAAACTTTCTAGTACGTGTATTTCATTTTATATGATATTATTATTTTTATTAATATATTCAAAAAATATTAATTTTTATATTTAAAAATAAATTTCAACATGTTCATCTTTTCTTAATAAATTTTTTTTATAGACGTGTAAGTATTTGTCATTTTTATGATAAAACTTCTAAGTCATACCATAAGAAAATGTCAGTATTTAATTAAAATACATCCCATAAATTGATAAGAAAAAAAAAAGATATTAATATAATCCCATAATTTGATACGATAAAAAAGATATTAATATAATTTAATTTTCTTGAATTGGTGTACCTAGGATATGTCATTTTATATCATGTCTCATCATGTATACAGTTGAATAAATATCAAGAGGCCACTTGTTGTTACTCATTTTAGACTCCACCGCCACTAAGGAGCGGAGCTAGGTACAGTCGATAGAGTTTATTTGAAATTTTTTCGACGGAAAATTAAATTATTGTTAATTTATATACAATTAGAAATTATTTTTTTATGTATATATAGTAGATATTGAACTCTCATCAACTTTTTCACATGTTTGCTTTTTCTTCATTTTTTAATCATCTTAGTGAAAAATACTGACTTCATCACTGTTATGCACCGACCACCTTCAATTTCTTCATCACCAATCTCCATTATTAGTCACAACCACTAATTACCTTTATAGCCTTCATCTTTTCCAATCAATCACCTCTATCGTCAAGTATCATAACCAATTAACCATCGATCATCAATTGCCTCCGCCAACCACAATTATCATTGGCCAATATCTCACACGTCTTTACTAATGTATTTTACTAAACTAACCATTTTTTGTTATTTGTTTTTGCAATTCTGAATTTTCTCTGAATATAATATTTAATTATTAGTTCACTTTCATTTTTCATAAATATCCTAACTATTGAACATTACATCATTCCTTTATGGGCCAGGCTAACTATTGAATATTCTTGTTCCCATCTTCTTGTTTCATATCAGCATTACTCATATGAGTTGGGGTAAATATCACACCATTTCATACTAGGCCATATTATTTAAGTTGTACTCAAATTTTAATTATTTTTTTAATGTATCTATTTATTTCAGCATAATTTTAGATAAAAATGTTTGGAGTTACGTAAAAATTATTAAATTTCAATTATATGTGTATGAACTTCAAGAAAATTTGTCTAAACTAGGATCGGGTAAAAAGGGTTGAACTTCAACCACTTATGACTTAAAGTTCAGACACGTATAATTTTGACAAGTCTAACTTCAGATATTCTTCGTCTGAATTTATTCAGATGTTACTTATAAATTTTACACGCTGCAAGTATAACACAAATGGTGATACTAAAATTGGGTATCTCCGCACTTTGGCCACTTCTCCCATGGGCTTCCCGTCCCTATAAGGCTTGACTTACCAACAAGGACTGTGGTGTAGTGGTAAATACTCATTGATCATCGATCACTACAAAAAAAACCTAAATTGCCAACAAATTTTACTAACAACTTAAGTTGGTTAGTATTCTACTAACAAATTACCAACATATTTCTAACTGAATTATATTTTAAAACTTAACAACGAAATTCTAACAGATTACCAACCAAAATCTTACTAACTAAGTATTTTAGTTGGTAAATACGGCGGGAAAAAATGGAGCCAAATTTAGCAACATTTTATCAATGGATTTCCAACTGAAATATTACTAACGCACACCTTTTGTTGGTAATATTACCAACGAAGTATATATCGGTTGGTAAATATGACAAAAAAATGTTTATATAATTTATTAACATATTACCAATGAATTACTAACCAAACATTTACCAACGGCAAGATTGTGTTACTAAATTTACCAACCAAATATAAATGTGTTGGTAAATTAGTAACGAAATGTAATTTGTTGGTAAACTTGCCAACCAATATCCAATTAGTTGAAAATTTTGCCGACGAATAAAGATTGTAGTTAGTAAATTACTAACATCATTAAAATAGTTGGTAATATACCAACCGATCATTTTGGTAAAATTTACCAACATATTAATTATTTATTGGTAAATTATTAATTACTAACTTATATTTGAATAGTTGGTAAATTTATCAATTGAAGTTAAACTTTTTGGTAAATCAGCGTCTAGTGTTGAGGCTTTCTTATTCAGTTTGTGTTGTTAGGCGTTTTAACTTTTAAATTTTAGCCAAAACTTGACTTTGGTCGATATTTTTGGTAAACGTGCTCAGATTAGAACTCTATCAATGTCATTAGCTTCGAAAGGTCATTTTTTATCTAACAGGAAGGTTGGTTCAAGTTTTGAGGCTTCCGTTTTTTGTTTGTGCCGTTAGGTGTTTTAAATCTTATGTTTTGGCCAAAATTTGACTTTGGTCAATATTTTTGTGAACGTGCTCAAATGAGAATTCCGTTAGAGTAATTAACTCCAAAGGTCATTTTTTATCTAATAGGATGGTTGGTTCGGGTTTTGAGGCTTTCATTTTAGTGTGTGCCGTTAGGTGTTTTAACTTATAAATTTTAGCCAAAATTTAACTTCGGTCAATTTATTAGATAAACGTGCTCAGATGAGAATTTCGTCAATGCAGATAGATGCGGAAGGTCATTTTTTATGTAATAAGATAGAGGGTTCGGGTTTTGAGGCTTCCATTTTTAGTTTGTGTCATTAGGTATTTTAACTTTTAAGTTTTGGCCAAAATTTCACTTTAGTCAATATTTTTGGTAATCGTGCTCGAATTGAAATTTTGTCACCACGGTTAGCCATATAAGTTCAGTTTTGGTCTCATAGGATGGTTGGTTCGGGTTTTGAGACTTTTATTTTCAGTTTGTGTCATTAAGCGTTTTAACTTTTAACTTTTGGCAAAAAATTGAACTAGGTCAATTTTTTTTGGGAAACATGCTCAAATTTGAATTTCGTCAGCGCGGTTAGCTCTAGAAGGTCATTTTTCATCTTATAGGATGGTTGATTTGGATTTTGAGGTTTTCATATTCAGTTTGTACCGTTAGGCGTTTTAACTTTTAACTTTTGGCCAAAATTTGACTTTGCTTAACATTTTTTTTAAACGTGCTCTGATGAGAATTCTGTCAGCGCGATTAGCTTTGGAAGGTCATTTTTATATCTAATAGGATGGTTACGTTGGTTCAGGTTTTGAGGCTTTCATTTTCAGTTTGTGCTGTTAGGCGTTTTAACTTTTAAATTTTGGCCAAAATTTAGATTTGGCCAATATTTTTGGTAAACGTGCTCTAATTAAAATTTTTGATATAATGATGTGTCATATTGAGATTAATTTAACTTGTTGTCATATATTTTGCATTGTTTCATTCAAATATGATTTATAAAATTGATATTAATATTTTTGGATTTATATACGTGCTCTTAGATTTTTAAATGCAATAAATTAATAAATATTTTACTATTGGATAATCATTCAATTAATAATATTTTGAACATATTGTCAATCAATTGATAACCTAACATTGAACTTGAATGATATATTACCAACAAACTAACAATTAGTGAGTAAATTTATTAGAAAAACAAATAATCATACTAACATATTTAAAATTTATTACCAACAAGGGTTGTGGTGCAGTGGTAAGTACTCCTACATCCTTAACCAAGAGGTCTCAGGTTCGATTCCCCTGGATATGGAGTCGCCTTGAATGATATATTACCAACAAACTAACAATCAATTAGTAGATTTACTAGAAAAACAAATAATCATACTAACGTATTTGAAATTTATTACCAACAAGGGTTGTGGTGGAGTGGTAAGTACTGCATCATCCTTAACCTAGAGGTCTTAGGTTCGATTCCCCTCGGGTACAGAGTCGCCTTTGTTAGGGAGCACACCGGATGGAAAACCAAAAAAAATAAAGTATTTAAAATTTATTGGTAAATTACCAACAAAAATTTACTATAATTACCAATGTATTACCAACGGAATCGAATAATGAAGAAAAAAATTTACTAATTCCTTTTCAATTCGTTAGTAAAGGTACTAACGATATACTAACCAACAATTAGTTGGTGAATTTACCAACTGAAATTTCAAGGCCATGTTTCAAAATTTTGTAACAACATCTTTGGGTGTTTACCAACCGATTTTTGATTGGTAAATCGGTTGGTAAGTTTACCAACAAATTAAAATCGGTTGGTAATATTTACCGACAAGCCTTTTAGCAACAGATTAATATAAGTTGGCATTTGGTTGGTAACTCAATTTGCCAACCAATTTGATCAATTTACCAACGAATTTTTTTATTGGTAATTGGGGTTCCTTTTGTAGTGGATACTTAATCAAAGGTCTCGGTTTTGAGTCCTCTTAAGTACGAAGTTGCCTTTGTTAGAGAGCATTTTACCCCTCAATGTGGGACTTCCCAGTGCGAATCCGGATTTAGCTGGACTCCAATGTGAATACTGGATCGGAAACATGAAAAAGGCTTGACTTACTAGAGTGATACATAAAAATCTTAGTCGTCATTTTCATTCAAGTGTTTTTTATTTGTATCAGATGCTTATATTAAATCAATATATACATAATATGTGTTTGTGTATATACTTCTTTCACGTAATTATGGTTAACTAATTAAACAAAATCTAAAGTATAGCAAGTAGATCGAAAAGCTTAACAAATGCCTATATAATAAGATGGTTCAAACTTTTTTTTAAATAATCACATTAGTTAATATTTTAGTATCGTATCTTGTTTGATTTGAAATAGATCAAGAACCATAATCATGTGGTATCTTGCATTAAACATTTTTTTTTAATGTAAATAACTGCATATATAGGACATGTAATTAAGTACAATAAAGACCTTATTTTTTGCCATGTTGTTAGTATAAGTTTAATTTATATTTGTAGTTTAGTCCATATTAAACTGAAAAAAGGAGACAAACTTATCTACATGACATATATTGTTTTGAAGATTAATACAAAACAAATGATAAAACTAATAAACAATTAGTGATTATCATATATATGCTTGTAATTAGAGATCAGAGCATGTGGGGTGCTTAATTAGCACTTATATAGACCACTAAGTTGCCAATGGAATGATTTGGATTTCTATTCTTAATTCGAGGGAATAAAAAGAAATTGATTTAAAAAATCCTTTCATTTTTTTAAATTAAAGGTTTCGAGTTCGAGCATTAAAAGGAAAACTTCTTAGTAGGAAGCTTTTTCTCTACTTCTACTTTTAAGCCAGGTTTGTTTTCATTAAGATTAATACGTTTGAATATGATTCAAATACTACTTCTAGATCTGAACACTAAATAATTAAGATTGGTTATTTTTTAGAATTTGATATTTAACAAATTGATTGATGGTAAATCTTGTCAATTTTTTTATTTTTTTTTAAAAACATATTATTGTTTGATATGTTATATACAATAATAACAAATAAAAAGTAATAATTTATCAGATGATAAAATTATAAAAATTAATAAATAAAGTAATTAAAATTTGAGCTGATTGAGTTTTGATCCACTTGTTTGCCCATTTGAACCAAACTTTTAGGCAATATCAATAATATACCTATTTATTAACTAAATTAACTTGATCCACTTAAATTCAATTTAATTTTAATCGGGGGTTTTAGGACCATATGTCATATGCGGTTACATTAGGCAATTATATCCTAGTGCTTTGGAGAAATTAAAGGCTTTGCTAAAGTAAGAATGATTTTAGTTAAAAGATTTAATAATTTCATAAATAATGACTAATTACTTTGCCTATGTCAAATATTTATCAAAAATGGTACAAAATACATAAATCTTATAATTACATGGAATTTTTCAAATTTAGTAATTAAATTATGAGACACGCGATAATAATATTTTTTATATTTTTAAATAAAAAAAGGGCACCATATAAATTCATGTTTCTCTAATAAAATTTTCTGGTCCCTCTTAATATGCCTTAATTATGTTGACATGGAAGCAACCAAAATTAACTTTCTTTTATTATTTGTTGTAAGTAGATATGGAAGTCACATCATTTTTTAAAAAAAATGAATTAGTTGATTTCCAAGAAGTAATTAGTGTAATAAAAGGTTGATTTTCTTCTTCTTTTTTTAAATTAGGAATGTTTAATATGAATATCATTGCTTCATAAATCAATAAAATTATGCATGTCCACTTTAAGTAATTTCATTATTACATCAGCAAGTAATGACATCTCATGCTTTCTACAGTAACAATATATCAAAAATGATCTTAACGATAATTAATTAACTATAGTAACTTAATTGCCGCTAAATATATAATTTTAGAGGCAATTGACATTCTTTGTAAATATTTCTAAAACATATAGCAACATTTGATCCAATAATAATTAACTCATAGTTGTTGTAAAACAAGAGGAAAATGCAAGAATACTTAAACACGAAAGTAAGACAAAGTGTGATGAGAAGTATAGAGTGGAGAATATTATTTAAAACTCTTCAAGTGTGTTCTCACAAGGGTGAAAAGACTACCCTTTTATAGGATTTAGAAAACACATGTTTTCATCCTTTAACCAAATACGTTAGTACAACTATAATAAATACGATAAATACATACATTGCGTAACAGACGAATTAAGAGAAACATCCACACAATTAAGTGGATTTGTAACACTCCCCCTTGGATGTTTATAAATAATGTGCCTCGTTAAAACCTTACTAGAGAAAACCCAGTGGGAAAAACCCTATTGAAGGAAAAAGGGTACACACATCTTGTAATACGCCTTGAGTGTTGCCTAATTAAAAACCTTACCAGGAAAACCTAGTGGGACAAAACCTTGGCTAAGGGAAAAAGAGTACAACGTGTATTTTACTCCCCCTGATAAAAAATTTATTTGAGATCTTGGAGACGACGCATTCCAATCTTGTATCTTAGCTTCTCAAATGTTGATGTTGGCAATGCCTTAGTGAATAAATCTGCAAGATTATCACTCGAACGAATCTGTTGAACATTTATCTCACCATTTTGTTGAAGATCATGTGTGAAAAAGAACTTAGGTGAAATATGCTTTGTTCGGTCTCCTTTGATATATCCTCCCTTTAATTGAGCTATGCAAGCAGCATTATCTTCATACAATATTGTTGGAATCTTCGTTTGCACAAAAAGACCACATAATTGCAAAATGTGTTTAGTCATTGATCTCAGCCATACACACTCTCGACTGGCTTCATGAATGGCTATTATCTCTGCATGATTTGAAGAAGTAGCAACTATTGTTTGCTTCATCGAACGCCATGATACAGTTGTACCTCCATATGTGAATAAATAGTTTGTCTGAGATCTAGCTTTATGTGGGTCAGACAAATATCCCGCATCTGCATAACTGATCAATTCTGACTTGGATGAATTAGAATACAACAACCCCATATCAATTGTTCCTTGAAGATATCTGAATATATGCTTAACACCTTTCCAATGTCTTCTTGTTGGACATGAGTTGAATCTCGCCAATAAACTTACTGTGAAGCAAATATCTGGTTGGGTATTGTTGGCAAGGTACATTAGTGCCCCAATAGCACTGAGATATGGTGTTTCATCACCAAGAATCTCTTCATCCTTTTCTTGGGGTCGGAATGGATCTTTATTTATATCGAGAGATCTCACAATCATCAGGGTACTCAATGGGTGTGATTTATCCATGTAAAATTGCTTTAAAACCTTTTCAGTATATATTGATTGACGGATAAATATTCCATTTGCCAAATGTTCAATCTGAAGGCCAAGACAAAATTTTGTCTTACCAAGATCTTTCATTTCAAATTATTTCTTCAAGCACTCAACGGTTTTTGAAAGCTCTGTAGGAGTTCCAATAATATTCAACTCATCAACATAAACAGATATTATTACAAATTCAGATTTTGACCTTCGTATAAAAATACAAGGACAAATAGGGTCATTCTTATACCTTTCTTTTAGCAAATATTCGCTAAGATGATTATACCACATTCGCCCTGATTATTTCAATCCATATAAGGATTTCTGAAGCTTTATTGAACAACTTTCTTTTGAATTTTCATATGCTTCAGGCACTTTGAGTGCTTCAGGGATTTTCATAAAAATATTGTGGTCTAGTGAGCCATATAAATAGGTTGTGACAACGTCCATTAGATGCACTTCAAACTTTTCATGAAATGTCATATTTATTAGATACCTGAAGGTAATTGCATCTACCACAAGAGAATATGTCTCCTCATAATCAATGTCAGGTCTTTGCGAAAATCCTTGTGCCACAAGTCGTGTTTTATATCTTACGACTTTACCATTTTCATTGTGTTTTTGCATAAAAACCCACTTGTACCCAACTGGCTTGAGACCTTCAGGGGTTCGGACTCTTGGTCCAAAAACTTCACGTTTTTCAAATGAAGCCAATTCTGTTTGAATTGCTTCCTTCCATTTTGACCAATCATTTCTCTATCTACATTCATTGACAGATCGTGGTTCTAAATCCTCATCTTGTTGCATTATTTCAACTGCAACATTATAGGCAAAAATATTATCCACCACAATATTATTTCGACTTCACCTTTTTCTCATCGAGACATAATTTATAGAGATTTTCTCGTTCTTATTATTTTCAGGTACATGGACCTCTTCTTTAGTGTCATCATTTATTATGTCTCGGAGCTCTTCATGAGCAATTGCCTCCATATTATGATCATCTTGATCATTTATTCCTTTCCTTTTCCGAAGATTTTTATCCTTGGAACCAATTGGTCTACCATGTTTTAAGCGTTGTCCAGACTCTTTTGCCTTAACATTTTGTCCTATCGGGACATTAACTCGAACTTGAGCATTAGCAGCTGGGATATATGATTTAGTAACCCGTGAAAGGTTAGTAAATGTATCCGGCAGTTGATTTGCAATATTCTGCAAATAAATTATTTTTTGAACTTCTTGCCCACATTGATTTGTTCGAGGGTCTAAATGAGACAGTGAAAGTGAATTCCAATATATCTCATTTTCCAACTACTTTTGTTCTCCCCCTAATGTTGGGTATATTGATTCATCAAAATGACAATCAGCAAACCTTGTTGTAAGTAAATCTCCAGTTCTAGGTTCCAAATATTTTATAATAGAACGAGATTCATACCCAACATATATCCCCAACCTTCTTTAGGGACCCATCTTTGTGCGTTGTGGTGGAGCAATTGGAACATATACCGCACAATCAAAGATTCTAAGGTGGGAAAGGTTTGGCTCCTGACCAAAACCAATTGTAATGGGGAGATGTCATGATAACTGGTTGGCCTTATGCGCACAAGTGCCGCTGCATGCAAAATAGCATGCCACTAAACCGAAACAGGCAACTTTGTTCTCATCAACAATGGTCTAGCTATCAATTGAAGACATTTAATCAATGACTCTGCTAAACCATTTTGAGTATGAACATATGCAACAGGATATTCAACTGTTATTCCAGTGGACAAACAATAATCATTAAATGCCTGAGATGTAAACTCATCAGCATTATCAAGACGAATTGTTTTTATTGCATAATCTGAAAATTGTGCTTTTAACCTTATTATTTGAGCCAACAACCTCGCAAAAGCCATATTGTGAGTTGATAATAAGCACACATGAGACCATCTTGTAGATGCATCTGTCAAGACTATATAATATTTAAATGGTCCACATGCAGGGTGAATAGGTCCACATATATCACCCTGTATCCGTCCCAGAAATGGAAGGGATTCCACCCCAACCTTATCCACTGATGGTTTGATAACCAACTTTCCTTGTGAACAAGCAGCACAAGAGAATTTCTTTGATTGAAGAACATTTTGGTTCTTCAAAGTATGCCCATGTGAATTCTCAATTATTCTGCGCATCATATTATAACCGGGATGGCCTAACCGGTCATGCCAAATGATAAAATCATTAGAACCAGTAAACCTTTTGTTTACCACGGCATGTTATTCAACTGTACCAATATTTGTATGGTACAACCCAGAAGAAAGTGCAGACAATTTTTCATGCACAATTTTCTTCTCTGCATTTATTGTAGTAATATAAAGGTAATCAACATTTCCTTCATTCGCAGTCTCAACATGATAGCTATTTTGGAGAATAACCTTGAAACTTAACAAGTTTCTTTGAGACTTACTATAATACAATGCATTATCAATTACCAATAATGTTCCTCCAGGTAGTAATAAGGCCGCTCTTCCAGAGCCCTCAATCAATTTTGTACTACCGGATATTGTATTAACATATGCCTTTTTCATTACCAAATGAGAGAAATACTTCTTTTTTCTTAGTATTGTATGAGTTGTGGCACTGTCCAGAAGGCACATATCTCCATTACTCATCTTGGATCCAACTGAAGACTGGAAAATTTTACTTATCTTCATAAAAATAAAAATACATAATAAGAAGTACAAAACTTAACAAAAGAAATCTTAATACATAAATTTTAATTAAGACATTAAAAATACATAAAAACATTATTCACTTCCCAGTTCAATTATCAATCTTTAGTTGCGATCTCCAAAGAAGTCCTCAGCTTCTAGATGAGTAATATCATCGAGCCCATCAAAAGCATCATCTTTCAATGCTAAATTTGCCTAAACATTCTCATCATATTTTTGAGAAGATCCTGCCTTAACATCATCTTTGAGAGTCAAATGTGACTCTACTCGAGCATTAGAAGAGGAGGTACCGCCTTTATTCCCTTTCCTTTTGAAGGAATGTTGATACAGCCTGACAAAATGCTCAGGTGCCCGACATTCATTTTTCTAGTGACCTTTAAGGCCACAACGATGACAGTGATCGCCCTTGCCTTTTGAAGGATTATTTTGAGAACCCATATTGTTCTCCCTTTTGTTATGACCACCACCTCGACGATTATTATATCGTTTTTTGCCTTTGCCACGCCCGCACACATTATCATGGCCCCGATTATTTTGTCTTATTTCAGACTGGCCATGTATTTCTACCCCGTGTGCCTCCTGTAATGGAGCACTTCCAGTGGGACGGGCTACATGGTTTTTCATTAAAAGGTCATTATGTTGCTCAGCCACCAAAAGGCATGAGATTAATTCAGAGTATTTTTTAAAACCTTTTTCACAATATTGCTGCTGTAATATCATATTGGAGGCATGAAAAGTAGTTAGTGTTTTTTTCAACATGTCCTCATCTTTTATAATTTCCCCACATAATTTCAGTTGGGAAGTTATTCTAAATACAGCAGAGTTATACTCAATTACGGTTTTATAATCTTGAAACCGTAAGTGCATCCACTCATAACGAGCCCTTGGCAATACCGTTGCCTTGAGGTTGTCATACCTCCCTTTCAAACCTATCCACAATTCAAGTGGATCTTTCACTGTTAAGTATTCAACCTTCAGGCTTTCATCAAGATAATGACAAAGGAAAATCATAGCTTTCGCTTTATCCTGACTTGATGCCTTATTTCCTTCGATTATACAATCACCAAGTCCTTTAGCGGTAAGGTGAATTTCAGCATCAAGTACCCATGACAAATAGTTCTTTCCAGAAATGTCAAGTGCCACAAATTCAAACTTTGATAAATTCGACATGATGAAAACTATCATAAAATAGTTGAGTTAATAACATGATTTTGATTTCTTTATAATGAAAGATAAATTAATATTTAAAATGATTAAGAATTAGTATAAAATATATCATATGCATGAACATGGGATGTTACAAAAGCATGTAAACTCATAAAGTCTGAAACGGTAAATTTAATATATATTCTAATTATTTTACAATATTTATTACTAGTTCAATAGTTATTAACGCCAAAGTTTCGTAAGATTTTTAAGTCATATTTAATATAATACTATTATTCTTTATGACACACCAGTATTTATCAAAAATTTATGACAAGAAATTAAAATACTTACGATTATTCTAACTAGCATGTTACCATATATCCTAGTATTTAATTTAGAGTTATAAGTTACTAGCATTTAAACAACATAAAAATATAAACCTGAAACGTATTGATTATTATGCCTAGTAAAGTATCATACAAATACCTAAAGCAAGTTATATATGCAGTAATTAAATCGTTGATCAAAGACTTATGTAAGTCCTATTATATATGTTATAAACATATAAATGTATACCTGACTCGGAAAGAAAATTGATTAACTTTTAGGGAAAAAGATAATTCCGAATTAAGTAGGTCTTAATTGGTTAGAAACTCGTGTTGATAACGTGTTGTAAAACAAGAGGAAAATGCAAGAATACTTAAACAAGAAAGTAAGGCAAAGTGTGATGAGAAGTATAGAGTGGAGAATATTATTTAAAACTCTTCAAGTGTGTTCTCACAAGGGTGAAAAGACTACCCTTTTATAGGATTTAGAAAACACATGTTTTCATCCTTTAACCAAATACGTTAGTACAACTATAATAAATACAATAAATACATATATTACGTAAGAGATGAATTAAGAGAAACATCCACACAATTAAGTGGATTTGTAACAATATCGATAAATGTTTTAATACTTTTTATAAATATGCATATTTATTGTTGTTATTTTTTTTTATAATGTAAATATAGGAGTAGAGCTACAATACTATGTATAGATTTGAATGAACTTAATAACTACTACTTTGATTACATATTTATATTAATGAATTCACTAAATATTGTACTAATTAAAAGGAGCTATGGAAAATTTAGAACTTACCCGTTTTAAATTTTGGCTCCACCTTTAAATAAGTACTTATTCATTTTTTTACTCATGAAATTGAAATAACATTTGATAAACACATGTTATTTTAAAGTACAATTTTTTAAATACAAATTCAAATTAATCAAATTTTGAAGGTATTTTAGATATCAAATTAAAACAAAAAAAAAACAAGAGTTTGTGAATGAGCACATGGTGATGCATTTAAGAGAGCATAAACCACATGGTTCTGACCAACTCACCTCGTTATACACAAATTTCATAAAAGCATAACTCTATACTTTTTTATTTTTTGTTTAATAATAATAATAATTTGAGTAATTCAGTTTATTAGTCAACTATAGTTGTACTCAATAAGTTAATGAATGCTTCAATTTCAAAAGATGTATTATAACAATAATAAATTTAGTATAATTTTATAAATAAAATTTGAGAAAGATAAATTATATATAGATCACGAAGGGAGTCGTCTTAAACGTAGGATGGTCTGATGCATATATTTTTTATCAAAAAATTATATAGTGTATGGAGTAGAATGTTAGCTTTTAAGAGTGTATATTTAATTTTGCACACTTTTAAGTCCTAATACTATTGACAATAAAAATTGTGTACATTTCATCAAACTTTGGACTTTGCCACTGATTCAGATCATATTCCTACCTTCTAGAAATAGAAAAACTGTTTTCAAATAAAAAAAATACGTTAAAAAAATTATTAGAATATCAATTTAAAATAGTTTACGTTTTAAACTTAAAGGTTTTTTTTTTATGTACCTTATATAATATTCACATTAAGTTAGCAAAATTTATTTTTCATTTTACATATGAGATATAACGTAGAATAATAATATGTATATTAGTGATATATATATATATATATATATATAAAAAAAGAGAAAAATATTTTTTAAAATATATTTTATTTAGTGTTCATTAATCAGTTTTTAGCTCGAATAATTGATCTAAATTCGAACTAAACAATCTCAAGTTAGAAAGGACAAAATGCTCTTAAAATTCAAAACTCAAATTACTAATTATTAATCACTGTATAACAGTTTTTTCATTATTAATCACCGGATACAAATTTATAAGTTGCAAAAATAACAATTTTTTTTTATTTTGACACAAATAGTTTAACTATGTGTATGTGTGAGAGAGAAAGTAGAGAGAAAAAAATTAGTTGGAAGTTGTACTGGTTTATTTGCAACTAAACCTACCACCCTAATCAATGATTAAACTAATAAATGATATCTTTCAAAAACTTTAATTATTACTTAAAAATTTACTTTACTACTATTATTTTCTTTGTCTCAATTTATGCAATGTATTTAATTGAATTCCGAGTTGAGTTTTAAAAAAAAGATTTTTTAAAAAGAAATGTAATCATATATATATATAAAAGAGAATCCTAGGCCCGCCTACGTGAGGCCACCACAAACCAAGTTTCCATTTTAATTTATTTATTTCCAAAATTAGTCTTCCCTTCCATGAAAAGTTATGACTTTTATGAAAAGTTGTGACTTTAATGAAAAGTTGCTACTTTTACGAAGAGTTGCGACTTTTATGAAGAGTTGAGACATTTATGAAAAGTTTCGATTTTTATGAAAAGTTGTAACTTTTATGAAAGGTTGTGACTTTTCCAAAGAGTTGTGACCTTTCCGATAATGTACAATAAGCATTTATTAACACTACCCTTCGTTATCTATAAATAAAGAGATTTCCTCTCATTTTAAAACAACGAAAATTTTGAACTACTTTTTCTTCTTCTGCACAATTAAACATTTGTGTACTTTGTTGTTGTTGAGTTGTTCAATGAAACCATTATTTTTGTATCAATATACTGGTGAATAGAATCATTCTATCCTGACCGAATCTATTCTTTTAAACCTTAGGTACTAGAGGGGAATAATTTCCTTAAGGGGACAATGTGTATTCAGTGGACTCGATTTTTTCCTTTCTGTTTCATTCTATTGTTATAGATCCTGGTATGTTTTTTACGGTAATTAATTTATGCTTATGTTATTAATTATTATTTTTAGTACATGTTTTAAACTTTGTTGTTTATGGTTATGCTTAAGGCTGGCAAACGGACAGGACCGGATCAACAGGACCGGTTTTATCGGAACCAGTCCTCGTTACCGGATTTCGTTACCGGAACCGGGTCTTACCGGAAATATCCAAAGGTTCCGTCCGGTCCCTTAGTTACCGGATTGGAACCGGTTTGGACCGGACCAGAACCGGTTCTCACCGGATCATTTTGTATCGGTAATTTTTTTTTTTTTTATTAACTTTAATTATTATATAATATTATATTATTAATTAATAAAATTATATTATTAAAAAACTTCAATTTAAAACTTTAAACTTTAAAGTTACTTTAAACTTTAAACTTTAAAGTTTCAATTGAATTTAAGTTTAAACTTTAAAGTTTAAAGTTTAAAATTGACTTTAAATTTTAAAGTTTATAACTTTATATTGAATTTAAAGTTTAAAATTGACTTTAAAGTTTAAAGTTTAAAGTTTATATTGAATTTAAAGTTTAAATCTTAAAATTCAATTTTATATTAAAGTTTAAACTTTAAAGTTTAAACTAATATTAAAATAGTTGAAAATTAAATTTCTAAAATGACTTGGATTAAATATAAAAGACTATTTTAAAAGAAAATCAAGGCGAAAAGCCGTATATTTATTCAAATAAAGAAATTGTACAATACAAATATTAGAAAGAGACAAAGAGTACATAATCTAGGTATTGAATATTAATTATTGTACTAACTACTAACAATTGAAACTCTTTTTAAAATCTTTTCGTAACTTTTGTATCATTTCAAAAGAAACATTTTTTGGAACTTGTATTTGTCGTTCTTCTTCCATTGCTTCCATACCATCATCACTATTATCACCAAATATTTCATCTATTTCGTCTTCTATTTGGCTATTAAATTGTGGTAGTCCGGTATTTCTTCTTTCGGCATTGACCCAATCTCGAAACAACACCGATATTTCCAAACTATCCTTTGCTAATGAATATCGATGATCTCCAATCATAAATCTCGCCGCACTAAAGGCTTGCTCCGAAGCGACCGATGATGCTTGAATCGCTAGCACATCTCGAACAATCCTAGCAAGGGTCGGAAATTGATTTTCACGATTCTTCCACCATACTAATATTGGAGCTTGAAGTTGTCCTTCTTCATGCCTAATCTTTTCCCGTGCCTGATTGAAAGATAAATCAAAATCATTATTAGTAGATGATTCAAGCTCAAGATAATCATCCATCCAATCATCCGTATCATCGCTTCTAGGTTTACAAGATGAAGGTTCAACTATTGGAATATTTTTTTCCATAGATTTATATGTATTATATAACTCTCTAGCTTTTATATATATGCTACTTTTACAATCTTCAACACTAGGAGTTTCATCATCTCTAATTTCTAAATTTGCTCAAATCTTTTCAACCATTCTTTCAACACCTTTTAATTTGTAATTTGGGTTGAAAGTAGTAGCAGTCAAATAGATTTGAGGAAGAGGGGAAAAATATTTTTTGAATTTTTCAATCATAAAAGCAAGGGAATTTTCAAATCGATCTTTTCCTTTATATTTTGCAAATTCAGATGAAATAGCACAAATATTTACTAAAACAGAAGAAATAGTTGGATAATATTGACCAGAAGCAGCATTTGTTGCTTTATAAAAAACACTTAAAAATTCAATAAGTTCTTTTGTATTTTCCCAATCTTCATAGCCAATTCTCTAATTCGGGTCCGCATTATGAGCATTAAAAACTAATTGTACCGGCTCTTGATAAATATAAGCAACTTGAAGCATTTCAAATAAAGAATTCCATCTAGTGCATACTTCTTTTGGAACTTTTCTATATTCAAGTCCACATTCTTTACAACGATTTTTAAATTCTGTAATTCTAGCTTTTATTTTAGCTTTAAAAATCCAATTACAAGCAAGTCTAATTTTTTCACAAAAAATTCCAAATTGAGAAACACCATCTTTTACTATCAAATTATACACATGTGCGGCACACTTAATATGAAAAGAATCATTATCAATTGGACAAAGTCTACATTTTAAATAATCAATTGCTTTCAAATTATTAGAAGCATTATCTAAAGTGACACTCATTATTTTATCACATATTCCATAAAATTGTAAAACAAGGCCTATTTTTGTTGCTATATAAGCACCGGTTTTAGTTTCTTCAACATATTTATATCCTAATATTCGTTTTTGCATGTTCCATTCATGGTCAATCCAATGGACAGTAATTGTAAAATAATCATTACCAGTAGGACTGCGTCCCATATCAGAAGTAATAGATAATCTACCATCATAATAAACAAATAAACAACGAAGAAAATGACAATATTCTTTTGATATTTAAAAAGATCACTTTTAATTGTACTTCTTGGAATACCTTCATAATCTGAGTTATACAATTCCCGAATATACTGAATAAAACCAGGATGTGAAGGAAATGAAAAAGGCAAACCACAAACAGCAACCATTTTAGCTAATTCTCTACGATCTTTTTCTTTACTATATGTGCGGTGTGTACTTCGGCTAACCGGGTTAGTCATATTTAATACACTTTGAACCATATTAGAACCTCCAGCTCCCATAGAATTTTCAGGTTGAGGTATCCCATTTCTATTAGCCCTTTCTATATCATCTAGGCGAGCAAATTCTTTATTACACTTTCTTAAATGTGTTCTTAGTCGTCCCGTTCCCCCTTGTGTACCCGTAGTTACATGTTTCATGATCAATTTACATTTCGTGCAAGTAACAGTAGTTTTTTCCTCATTTTGTACCAAAAATTTCCATACTAAAGATCTTTTAACACGTACAACGGTCTTTGAAAAAGTAGGTAAAGAGGGGACTTCATCTTGTTCCGGTAATTCGGTAGCCGGACTAGTAGGGGTAGGGGTCTCATCATCTTCCTCATTTATTTCTACTTCCTCATCTAATTCTTCCTCAAAATTAGTAAAACATCTATTTAAAGTTTCATGATCTACTTCATTTTCGGAATTAAATTCAATAGGTCGTGAGTCTCGTGTAAAAGAAGTTTCATCAACATGAGTATAATCATTAGTATTAATTCTAAATCTAGGAGGTGGCAAATTTTTAGAATTAGAACTACTTCCTCCTCCCCTATTATTTTTTCTTTCCGACATTGGTCTTTTACCACTATATTTTTCAAAATTCATGTTCAAGTTTAAAATAATTAATATTATGAAAAACAAGCAAAGATAATATAACAAAAAAATAAAATAACTTAATTAATAAATAAATAAATAATTAAAGTTGGAACGAATGTACCGAACGTCTACGTAAAAGTAGACGTATAACCAAAGCTGGAATTGAGAGATGCCAATTGAAGCTTCCGATTTACTTCAAATAAATCTCCGAAATTCAAACTCCAAGTCAATATCATAAAATAATAATTATGAATCTATGAGAGATTGAAAATTAAGAGATTTTATAAGATATTAATGAAATAGTTTGTGAATTTGTGATTTAAATGAAAAAATATGAGTATATTTATAGTGTTAAGGGGTAGAGAGGGGTGGGGGGGCTGTTTGGAGCCGTTTTGGGCCCCAGCCCAACGGCTAAAAGGGTCCAACGGCTCCTTAACTTTCACATTTTATTTTTTTTTAAAAAATAAAATTAAATTGACCGTTGAACCGGACCGGAACCGGTTCTTACCGGACCGGATCAACCGGATAAAAATCCGGGTTCCGTTTCGGTACCGGTTCCGGTACCTATAAGACCGGTTCCTTACCGGTTCAACCGGTACCGGTCTTACCGGTACGGGAATCGGACCGGACAAAAACCGGTCCGTTTGCCAGCCTTAGTTATGCTTTTGATCATTATGTAGATATGTTAATCAAGAGTTTGATGTAATCATTAGACTATTGGTATCATGTAGATTATAATTCTTAAACTTGTAAAATAAATGACTTTGATCTTTATAGAGTTTTTAGTGGCTAAAAGATTTTTGGGATGTCCAAGAAGGGACTTTTGAGTGTTCAAAAGTTATGTTGGTTCCACACTACCTTGGAGTTTTAGCTATTCAACTTTCTATCTTATCGAGGCATTCAATCGATTAGTGACATAAAAAATATAATGGAATTTAGTGGGCTTGTAAGTATTGTACTCAACCTTAATCAAAAGTTTGGGGTTCAAATGTTGGATTAGAGTCAATTAATTACCCCTCAAAGAAGGATGAATCTATATTAATCAAATATTAAAGAAATAATTATCTCCTTATAAACATTAGATTAAAAGTCGCAAAAAAAAAATAAAGTTTTAACCATATTTATTGAAACATAAACAACAAAATAGTCTTTTGGCTATCAATGTAGTGTCATCGACTGCGAATGATTTTGAATAAGGGACTTGCCAAGACATCATTTAATCCAAATTATTTGAGCGACATACGTTATTCCATTGAACTCCAAGAGATGTGTTTTTAAATTTTAATTAACTTATCAAGTGAACAACTAAATATATAAGATGTATAATATTTAGATTGTGTATGTAGAGGTCTTGAATAGTAGAAAACTCTCGCAATTGATGAATAAAATGTTTGTACCACCTTTTGAAAATACAAATATAAACAATTAAACAATTACACATCTTTTCTAAAGACTTTGGTGATGAATTAATTACAAAATGCATTAACACTTGGAATAAAAAATATTCTTAACAATTTATCGTAGGGTTGTACCTTGGGGTGTTCACGGTTTGGATAAAAATCGATCCAAACCGAAAAATCAAACCAAACCAATAAAATAAAACCGATTTTATTTGGATTTGGTTTGGTTTGGTTTTAGATATTTGAAAACCGGTAGTATTTGGTTTGGTTATGGTTTTATTTGAAAAAACTGAAGAAATAACCGAACCAAACTGATGAATTATATACATATATTTTATGAATATACTTAATATATTTTTTTATAAACAATTTTAAAGATCTTATATATGTTTTCATTAAAATTTCTTTATACTTTACTTATTGAAAGCCAGAATTCTCAAGGCGAAAACATTTATCTTATTGATTTCATGTAATATGAGTGTCTATGACAATTCTTTGTGGGACTGAAAATGTTATTGTCTCTTCCTTCTTGGCCAATATAGTGAATTTTAAAGTTTTATTGATAGTAAATTCAGTGATCGAAAGTTTGATAATTTAAGTCATTCTAACTATTTTTTGTTTTGAATGGATTGTTGTCACTTTTTTTCACATATTGAATGAATTGTTTCTTTTATTTATGTGTATGGTTAATAACCGAATAACTGAACCAAACCAAACCAAAACCGATAACCACCAAACCGGTAAATGTATATTATATTTGGTTTGGTTTCGTTTTGATAATTCTAAAACCGATTAAGTTGGTTTGGTTTTGGTTTTGACCAATAACCGATCCAAACCAACCCGTGAACACCCCTAGTTGTACCCACTCAAAAATACTCATATTATCAAATATTCAGAAGTAATTTATTGACGTAGTTCACCACCGCGCGAAGCGCGGAAAATTTACCTAGTTTAAAATAATTTATGATTATTTATGTCATTATAAATTAGATCATTAACAACTTGTTTGCATTTTGGATAGTTGTTGTTGTTGTTGTTATTATTATTATTATTATTATTATTATTATTTTTATATAGTATTTGCTTTGATTGTTATTTAATTTTATTAATTATAATATTTAATTCTTTGAACATCCTTAATTTATTTATCTACATTTTTTTTTTATTTTATAAAAAAAAAATACTACAAAAATTATTTTTGAGATTATTAATGTAGGATATTATGAAATAATGAGATCCGATACAATCTAACTAAATATTATACTAAATAAAATACTATAACATAATATAGCACAATATTATGAAATGGCAAGAATTGTAATAACTATCTTATAAAATAATAAGTTTAAAATTAAATTATTTCTAAATAAAAAATTATTATTCTTTCTGATATAAATTAAAATAGAACATAGTGAATCACATATTATTGAAAATTTGGAATTGCTTGACTATCAATTATCAATTAAAAAATAATTCATAGATGCTCTTCCACTCCACATATGCATTCATCAGAGCTGAGAACTGTGACAGCTGTTTCTTCAGATCAACCCCTTTTCTTCAACAAAATAAAGAAGCAAAATACTATAGTACTTATACTAATAATAATAATATAGATTTTTAATTATTATTTTTTTAAGAAAAGAGGAGCAATACATCACTCACTCTAAGAAGATCCACCCCTTTTTCTTTTTTCACCTAGAAAAGTGTTCTACATTTGATTTCTCAAATACCCAAAAGCCTATTTTGAGTCCAAACTTATCATTCTTGAACAAAAATGCAATTTTTATGTGTTTTGTGTTTATGGGTATCAAAGTCTTGAATAAAAATGCAATCTTTATGTGTTTTGTGTTAAAGGGTATCAAAGTTTTCTTCTTTTCTTTGGGATTGATCTGTAAAGATTGAATTTTCAGTTTTTTTGACTGATGAAGAAAATGGTGTGACTGATTTTTGAGAGTTCTTGGCATATTTTTTTGTTTTTTTGGATTTCTTTGAAGTGTTTAGTTTAGGATTTTTAGTAATGGAGTCAAGAATGGAACATTATGAGGTAATGGAACAGATTGGGCGTGGAGCATTTGGTGCTGCTATTTTAGTTAATCACAAGCAAGAAAGAAAGAAGTAATTAAAAAGATTGGTTTTTTCTTGAAAATGCTTATAAGATTTGAATTTGATGTATTATTGATTTTGTTTCTTTGTGGGGTATCTTGAATTTATAGGTATGTGCTCAAGAAGATTCGATTAGCTCGACAAACTGAACGTTGCAGGAGATCTGCTCATCAAGAGGTAGTACATTGTGTTGTTTCTCAATTTTATTTGGTTATGGTTTTTGCATTTTGTGCATCAAGAGTTACTAATAGCCTGTTTCGCCAAGTTTTTGAGGAAGTCAAAAGTGTTTATTTTATAGAGTTGAGCTGTTTGGCTGAGCTTTTAGGAAAAAAGTAAGTATTTTTGAGTAGTAGCAAGAGCTGCATTTCAGAACTGAAGAAAGTAGTTTTGCTCCAGAAGCACTTCTTTGACCTTGGCCAAGCACAAATTGTTGCTCTAATATTAGCAAAGTGTTTTACAAATGGATTAGCCAAATACAAATTACTACTCTCCGATGTTATTTTTTGGAAAGCACCTCTGACAAAAGACACATTTCAAAATAAGCAGATTTTGGAACCAAACAGGCCATTAAATAAGGATACAGAAATTTTGGTGCCGGAAGAAGAGAAGATTGTCTTTAGCTTAAATCATTGAGTGTGATGGCTTTTTCTCCTGAATAGTATATTTCAGGCAGAGTGTACTGGAAATAAAAATATTTTCTTTAGCTTAAAAGTTTGAATATGATGGCTTTTTTGTCGTGAATAGCTTATGTTCATCAACTATTGAGTTTGAAGTTCACTTCTATTTGGGACCAGGGATGCTCTTGGAATCCCTTTATCTAGTTTCTTTTGATTTCAAAATTGAATTTTATCTTTTTGCCGATTCTGATTTTACCCGATTTCTTGACTAGCTCTTGTTGTCCCTTGAGAGTGTTTTCATATCACTTGATAAAGATTATACATCTTTGATTCACTCTATACTGGGAACTTATATAAGTGAAACTTCAAGAAATAAATGTGGCTAAATTCTTATGTTTTCTAGTTGTGCTCCATTTTGTCTCTATCATGTACAATTTTCATCTCAATATGCTCTCATCTTGGTTCTCATTGTTTATTTGGTGCATGAGACTCTCTTCTCTATGTAAATTTATGTAAATGCATAGCTATTCAAAATTCTTGACATGTATTTTCTTGCAACTTGGATGTGCAGATGGCACTGATTGCTCGTCTTCAACATCCATATATTGTCGAGTTCAAGGAAGCATGGGTAGAGAAGGTGAGAAGCCTGATTTTGTTTTCAAGTGCTGAGTTGAGTATAATATCCTTGAAATTGGTGATTATTTTACTCTCATGTCAATCGTACTGTAGGGCTGCTATGTTTGCATTGTTACGGCTATTGCGAAGGTGGTGATATGTAAGTCTCTATATAACTTTTCATTTTTCATTAATTTAACTGTTAAACTTAAGTTTAACAATGCATATTTTGATAGGGCTGAACTGATGAAAAAAGCAAATGGGCAATATTTTCCAGAAGAGGTATGTTGACAATGTATTTTAGTTTATCATTTTGCTGGGACATGTTAATTGTACATCTAGATTGTAGACTACGGACACAGGAAAACAAGTTTATAGCTAATTTACGAGTTAATTTGTTCAATCGGTTGGGGTAATGTATTATTGCTCTAGTATAAACTTCAGTTAGTTGCCATTTTCGGGTGTCTAATCCTTCAAGAGATGTTCATAATGCAGAAACTTCTGAAGTGGTTCACTCAAATTTTGTTGGCAGTGGAATATCTGCATTCAAACTTTGTACTACACCGGGACCTTAAAGTGCGTATCTTATTATCTGTTAATATCGTTTTAAATTTTTTTTTTTCTCTCCAATCTATTTTCTGAGGTGATTTCTGCACCTTTCTGTGGCAGTGCTCAAACATCTTTCTGACCAAGGAACACAACGTTCGCCTTGGTAACTAGTAACTACCAATGCTTTTGTTCTTTTATTGAAGTGAAGATGGATACGGTCGATTTTTCTGATGTAGGCCTACATTTTTTTTTCCCTTTTACTTTTTTCTCCAGGGGATTTTGGCCTTGCTAAAACGCTGACGGCTGATGACTTGGCTTCTTCAGTATGTATCTGATACCCGATGCTTTTATTTGTTATTTTCACCTAACCTATGTAGCTCAAATTAGTTTCGACATTCTTAAAATGAAATGTAGGATACAGCATGGCACGGGTAAATCAAGTTGGTGTTTAATTCATTTGGTTAATTATTTACATTGTAAAAGTTAGTCTAACAGAAGGCAGACCTAGAGACATGCATCGGTTCATATGTCTTATATTGTTTATTACTGGCGTAGATACATTTCAGAAATCATACTTCAGTATCTTATTTCTACCTCTTTTGAATTACTCCACCCTGATCCATTTTATTGATGATGTGCTCTGTGTCCAACATGTGTCATTTTGGATCAGATATGGGCAACAGTACGAACTTGCATGATGATTAAGCACAATCTGAACTATATTTTGCCTAAATAAACCCTGACATTTAGTTTCTAAATATTTTCCTACTTAGCAAAGCCATAGAGAAAACAGGAACCAAGGATGCGAACACTCAGGAGTGTTACATTCGGGATGACCTAGCCTACATCCCCTCCCCCGTCCCCACCCGCTAGGCTAAAGAAAAAATAACTAGAAATAATGGAAGATATCACTTAATGGAACTAAATAAGCTAAAACTTTAGTGGAAGAGATGTTTCAGTAAGCTAATAGTGTTATTTTATATTCCAGGTAGTTGGAACTCCCAATTACATGTGCCCGGAACTTCTTACGGATATTCCATACGGTTTTAAATCAGATATTTGGTCCTTAGGTATGTAACTCCTTTACTCCATTCTGGTTCAAGTGCATTTATATCTTACTTAGAATGTGGTGCCAAATTGTATTGGAGTTCTCTGTAGACATTCATTTCCAATAATTTTTGGAAGATATGAACCTCTCACCTATGTATGTCATCTGTTACCACACCTTTCATTTCATAAGGTTATCTTCTTTCCCAACTCTGAGGACACTGGTTTGTTGTAGCAATAATCTCGTGTTTATTTGATATATACATGTCATTGTGGGCTTCTTCTGTGTCTTAAATCCATTCATTTCTTGACCAGGCTGCTGTATGTATGAAATGGCTGCTCACCGCCCTGCATTTAAAGCATTTGTAAGGCTTCTTGAATTCGTTTCTATTATCTCCATTTCAATTCCTCGGATACATAGTGAAATGGGAAACTGACCTTATATTTTATCTCTATTGATTAATTTATGAATAGAAGCTTAAATGACTTGCTCTGCATATATAGAGACCTTGGGATGGGGGGTTTCCTTTGTAAGTTAGTGAATTCAAGTGACAAGTAAATCCAAATTCCAATTATATTGTTGAAGAGATGTTCTTCCTTTCAAGTCTGTCCCGAAAAGAATGTCGTCTTTCTATAATTAAAATCAATTTTAACTTCAAAATTCTCCTTTTACCCTTAATGAAATGATTTATCGCCGCACAAATGTCTAAGGTTTATTTTAGACAACAAATTTCAAAAAGTCTTGCTTTCTTTCTTGAACTTTGTGCCAAGTCAAACGGTGCAACATAAATAGGGATAGAGGGAGTAGATGTCAAATCAAAGTACAAAATGTCTTACTTGTATAGAGAACTCAGTTTAGACTCCTAATAAGTTAAGCCCTTATCTCTAACAAAAACATTAAGATAAAATCAAACTGAAGTGATAGCAATAAAAGAATAATTCATGATGATAAAGGATAAAATATTAGAGGTTTTAGCTACTTAAAGCGGGAGTGCGCCCAAAAATTGAGAACACTAATGTTGTGGTGAAGGAGGCCTACTACAAATAAATTGAATTAGTAACCGGTGAAACACCGAACTAGACAAAATTCAGTGAACTATTGAAGCTATCAGTGTGATTGATCAATAATTTAGTGTGGCATAATCTTGAAAATAGTTGTTGCTGAATGATGCTGTGAATCTTGGTTGTGGGAGCAAATAAGTGTAATTTCATTATATATATGCAACTTATTGTATGTTTGTTTCCTCAAAATGAGAACCTTTTGCTACTTATACTAAATTTGACACTTCATAATACACTTTATAATGATCCAGGACATGGCAGGACTGATAAGCAAAATAAACAGATCATGCATTGGCCCATTGCCACCTTGTTATTCTCCGTCCTTGTAAGTCAGGCCTTTGTTTTGCGAGCATAATTTGTCTTTGTGCTAAAGCTTCTACTCATAGGTGTTTAATTGATAATTTGTGTGTGAATATTTAGTCATGTTTTAGAAGATAATTTTTCTTCTTTCCTTTCTTGTAACTGTTAATGTTCTGCAATGGCCCCATTATCCACCGAATTCTGAACCGTACACCACTAGCCTCGAGGATTTCTTGGTTATCAAAAAGAAGTTGTTCTTAATGGTCTATCTTCTCCTTCCTCGTGGCACATGACAATTTCTTTATTTTGAAGCAAATGTAAACACTTCGAAATACCAGAATTTGAAATCATGTGCACTCATAATCCTTCTGGAAGATGTTACATGTTCAAGTTATCAACTTTCAACAGACAACAAATTCGAGCCTCAATCTTGACATTGTGAATGCTCTATTCTTCTGTTACATGCTTATTTGAGATGGTGCATTTGTTTGTCATTATATTTCATTTGGATATTGTTTTCACAGAAAAACAGTTATTAGAGGAATGCTGAGGAAGAGCCCCGAGCATCGACCTACTGTAAGCTTACCATTCTTGCAATTAAATTTTTGTGTCGGAATGTCATGTCCATTGTCTGACCTCAATATTTTCAGGCATCGGAACTCCTGAAGCACCCATATTTGCAGCCTTATGTGGATCAGTATCGACCATCCTTTAGTCCTCCTCCATTAAGTTCTCCTGAAAAACCTCTCACTGCTGGTCGTGACTCCGGAAAGAATATGGCAGACAGCCAAAGTAGTACCAGTTCATGCAGTGATAAAGATAGTTTAAAGTCGAGCGAGAACTTGCAGGAAATGACTTGCAATGATGACCATAAAGGCACTAACACAAATGTTGCCTTTGATGATCACGAAGACTTTGAGCAACATTATTCTAGTGAGGAACATCATGGGGCCGACGCAGAGGACTATGACTCTAGGAACATTTTGCATGACGAGAAAAAATGTGATGCAGAAGCAAAGCAACCCACAACTATAAAAAATATTATGTTGGCTTTGAAAGAGGGAAAAACGAGGGAACATAGTTCTCCCATGAGAGGTGGCAAGACAAAGGTCAGTGGTACTGGTGCAAGCAAAGCTAACATTGAAGCATCACCGAAAGTCCTAAAACCAGGTTCACCTACTCCTACCTCGAAATCTAATGCACATACACCACCTACTTTGAAGAATCAGGTATCAAGTCCCTAGTCCTCTTATCTTGACTAGCGCTTGACTATTAGTTTGATAATATCTATATTTTAATTACCTTTTCCTTGCAGTTTCCTACCACTGAGTCCACCCCGAAGAATAAACCAAGAAACGGGGGAATCTCTCCCTCTGGCACTATAAGACAAGTCGTGCCTGATAGATCACCTACAAGGCCCAGACAGAGAACACCACCTAAATTTACAAAGCAACCGTCGTTTACTGGAAGGCTACAGCCAGTGTGTCATGATGCCTTGAATTCTGCGAACGATGATGTAGAGTGTGGTCCAAATGACAAGTCGCATGACCCCGAAAGGATTCTTAATACTTTTCCTGATGGCTATCATATACATGCCACAAAGAAAGGCCCCGAAAGGATCCCTGGTTCTTCTCCTGGTGGTTGTCAAATACATGCCACAAAGAACAGCATGCTGCATTCTCGAAAGGTTTCATCAGGAGCTTCTAAAGGAATGCAAACAGAGAGCAGCAATTCTGCTTCTTCTTCAGTGTCGATCCAAGGATTTGAACTTTGTGATGATTCAACAAATCATTTTTCTAACTTGGCCGAACAAATGGTTGGAAGTCATGAACAAGCTAGTGAAACTGAAACCATAGGGTCAAGACCTTTGTGTTCAGTTACTTCATCATCACACTCAGATAATGCTTATTGTTCTAGGGGAAACCATGAAGATAACCAGATATCTGAAGCAGGCTCCATTGAAAAGCTTGAGGAGAATCATCAAAGTTTGGACGTTGGTACTTGCAATGAGAGATCAAATTCGTACGTAGCTACGGATACTGCGTCTCCACACTTGATAGAGATTGCTATTTGTGAGGGTGATTCCACAACAAGCAAGCCTGATTCTACCACTGATATTTTGCATCTGACTAACCCCAGTTTAGCATCCTGCGGTATTGACAAGTCTTTGGCAAAGTTGTCATCCTCCACAACAAGTGTCTCTCCCACTAATCCACTCGTTTCCTCAAGCCAAAGCAATCTGCTCCACTCTAACCTTACTTCAAAAGCCAATGGTGATGACAAGTTCTTGACCAAGGAACTCTTTCCCTCGACAACTGAAAGTGCCTCCCCTTCCACCCCTCCTATTTCAGCCAGCCAAAATAATTTTTTGGCAGACAAGGTAAGTGTTCCACAGAATGTGATTCTTGAAAAAGCGGCTTCTTCTCAGCTCAAACCAGCTTTTGACGATATCATACATGTCATAAGGCACAGTAGTTTCCGAGTGGGTATTGAGCAACCAGTGATTGACACTGTGGAGAGAAATGTTGATGTTGGAAAACGTATGAATGTGGTAAGAGATGAGCTTGATAGAAATCTAGCTTCTCCTATTGCTCCCAAATCGTCTACTTCTGGATCGGTGGGTGTTATATCCAATATATCCGATTGTGTCCATAATAAGGAAATGGATGTAAGAAACCAGGGCAGTCCCACCTCTTCACGTCCAAGATTAGATTCTTCGGAAACAACAAAGACCAATGCAACACTTGTGGAGGACGAACGACCAGTAAAGGAAATATTAGATGTCAAATCTTTTAGACAGAGAGCAGAGGCACTTGAAGGGCTGTTGGAATTATCGGCTGACTTGCTGGAGAATAACAGATTAGAAGAGCTCTCTGTTGTTCTTAAACCATTCGGTAAGGACAAGGTGTCGCCAAGGGAGACAGCTATCTGGCTGGCTAAGAGTCTGAAAGGAATGATGCTCGATGATTCTGCAAGAAATTCATGATCCATTTCACTAGTGTTTCTCTACTCTTCAACTTCCAATTGAGTTCTCCAAAGGAAACAGTTAAATAGGTTCTTTGACTATCCTTTTGCCCTTTAGTATTTTAGCAATTTTTTCTTTCCAGTAACTGTAAATAGAGAGCACACAGATTTGAACGATTTTTTATTCCGCAAAATGTAACAATGCCTCCTTACATTACCTTTTGCTTACTGTTATCGCGATTTTGATATGTTGTACTCTGCTGTTTTTCCAATGCATAAACTTTGGAGTCAATTAGTTCTAATGTATTACATATATGTATCGTTCATAATTGAGAACGATAAATAGATGACTGTGTTGATCAATAGTTTCACGATGCTAAACGAGTTGTTGATTCTGTTTTAGAGATTGATTTCCTTCTTCTGCTCAGGATCTGATTGATAATGTTCTTGATTTGATAAGAAATAGGAATATATGGTTGGCAAAATTACACATTTTCCATGCCAACTTACCTTGAAGAAACTTTTGCTTCATGAAGAATTGGGTACTATGTTTCAAGGCAATGTAGCTCGAATTTTTTTAAAATACTGTTGCATATGTGTTGGATCCTCCAAAAATGCCCTACTAAAGTGGTTCCCTATTCCAACAGTACAACTTAGCAGAATGTCGAGCTATTCACAATTTGCTCTACTAAAGAGGTTCCCAGAACAACTGTAAAATTATCTGACCTATATAGGTTATGAGATCGAGTCGTGTAATCAGACAATAATGATTACGTTAGGATAAGTGGCTTACATTGAACCTCCTAGAGGTGCGGCCCTTCCCCGGGCACTTGACCCCAAAGATACGATTCTCATTTGACTAACTAACTTTTCTAATCTAGCAAAAGTTCATATGAATACATGTTTTTTATTTTAGGTGAAAAGAGCCAAATATATCCATCAACTTGCTTTTAGATTTGATATATCCATCCTTAAAAGAATGATCTATTAATTGCCATACACAAATGGCCGACGGGAAGTGAAAATTCGATTTTAAATTTATTTTTTAGAGTTCTTATTAAAATAAAAGTTACAAGATATATTTGATCATTCTCACAAAGTTCACTGATATTTTTTTATATTTACAACAAGTCAACAATAATAACATATTTCGTAAAATCTCACACGTGGGGTTGAGAGATAGAAGTATAAAAATCTTACAATTATCTCGTGAAGATAGAGAAGTTGTTTTCGAAAGAGCAAATATTTTGATAATTCTTACTTTTGGTTTATTTTCACAAATTCTAGAAAGAATTGGATAAAACAAAAAAAAAACAGAGGTGAAACACTTGTGGAGAACATTGTCTTTCTTGTTAAAGAATTCCTCCATGTCTGAAAATCCATTACAGCTTCTGTTCAAGACATACGAAAAAGTATCAAACTCTATACAAACCCAACTTGCTCAATTCATAGGTGTAATCCCAAATGTTCCATCATCTCATAATAATGATAATGATCACCACTCCTTGTCTTTGCTCTCTTCTTCATCTTCTTCCAAGAATCAACTTGCTTCAACTATGCTGCTTCAACATTCTGAATCACCCAAGAAGGTATTTTTAAGGGTCTTCAATTTTATTTTATAATTTTTGTAGTTTGGTATTGTGGTTTTAGTGTTATTGTGGAGGTATGCAGATAATGCACAACAAGTGTTTGATGAAAGTTCTCATAGAGAATATGAGTGTCTTTTTAATTGTACTGTTCAAAAATGTTTGATTGCTGAAATGGGTTTTGATCTATTTTAACTGAATTGACAATGGTGCCTTGAAGTGGAGGAGTTAGTATTTTCAAAAAGATGGTTCAAAATATGAAAGAAGTAAACATACAAAGAAGCCAAAAGCGGTTCAATTTCTAATATATACATAAAAAATAGGATTTTAACCATGTATGAACAGTGTAACTTGGCACTGTAGGGGGTTCGGAGTTCGGACCCTCCCCTGCTTATGGGTCAGTGTTCTCTCTAGTAGTATATGCTAGATGAGGCTTAGTGTTTACCAGATAGTACTAAGGAAAAAGAAAAAAAATGTTTCTTTTGTGTCAAAGGTAGAGGTAAGTTCTGCGTACATACTACCATCCCTATACCCCACTTGTGGGATTACAATGGGTATGTTGTTGTTGTTTTGAATCAAATGTATGAAGGGTTTCGAACTCTACCTATATGAAGAGCATAGCCAGTTCCAAGGCCGGATAAAAAAGCAGTGTCACAGTATGTAGATGCAAGCATAAAAATAGCTAACTGTGATTTATCCTCTGCTCTGGATACTATTTGTTGCAACATGCTACTTGGATGTGTGCTACATTGTCGAAGTGGAGTTGGCTTGAATATAGCGGAACGGATATAGAGAATTTATATAGTTGGTCTGAACTATGTTCGGGAATTGAGACGTAGTTGATAATATCAATGCAGGAGGATTTTGCAATTACCACCAACAAAGAAAAGACTACATAGTGATTAAATTGCTTTCTTAAAGAAGTCTTGGTATAAGAGGGGGAGTGAATATATTGTCGCAATTGGGTTACTTTGAGCTATTACTTCTTTCATTTGTAACAACTTCATTGGTGCTGCAGGGGGAGTATTTATGTTTAGCAGCGGTTGATTTTTTTGTTGAGAGGTGTTGTTTTAAACTGGGAATATCTTGTTCAACAATTGATCTTAGATTGTATAAATGGGAGTTGATGCATCAAATAATATTAGTCTTAGGTATTTGCTCTAGATCTCTTATCCATCTAGATCTTTGGTATGCAACTGTTCTGGAAGATCGAGACGTTAGGTGCTCATTGTTCACCAGGATAATGTAACCCAGCATATCTTGGTTTTCAGTTGTTAATCATTTGTTTTTCACACCACATATTTTTTTAATGTAGTAAGATATAATATTTGTGTCACTCCTTTTAATTAAAACGGAAAATCTCAACATATAGTTAGTGAACATAATTGTTAATCAACCAACTTTCTTTCTCAGGAGAAAAGTTCTAGCCCAGTGACTAAAGAAGAGCTTGGAAGAGCTACTTGGACTTTTCTTCACACACTTGGAGCTCAGGTCAAGTATCCATCTTTTCTATAGCAGCAGTTCTCTTTCTACTTAGCTTTAAAAACCTTGCAATGAGAAATTTTAGCCCAAGTTGTTAAGGGATTTCAGTTGAACAGTATTTAGATATAAAACATGTTCATTAATTTTATCAATACCATAGTTAAGAGAAGTGAAACCACTTGTTACCCCTCTAATTGTTTGATCATGATCATTAATTCTTCTATTTTGACAATTAATGGTCTGGTTTTTATTTTATCCTACAGTGTTGTTATATATTTAGTCTACCTGATACTCTTGATGGTTAATAAAAATGTCTATTAAGCACGGACACCATGGTTGTAGAAAATGTATTTTGGAAGTGTAATTATACAATAATGGTCCTCAGGGTAATCCTTATCCGCATAGTTCTCTTTTCTTTTTGTGCTCAAAAGTAATACTTTTTTCTCATTGAAATTTCTTACCTGTTGACCTTTATGATCATGAGCTCACTTGTTCCTTTTTTCCAGTATCCAGACAAGCCAACCAGACAACAAAGGAAGGATGTGAAAGAACTGGTATGGTGCTCAGTCACCCTAAATGACTGTTTTTCTTGATCTCAAAATTGTGTTTGAAAGATGATATTACATTAGGTCAACGGAGCTACTTTAGAAAGTTGAGGGCTAAATCTGCTAATAGTGATTATCTAGGGGTAGAATAGTTTTCCCTTGTCCCTAGTTCATATGGAACAAAATTCCGTTCTCTTCTTGAGCTTTTCATAAGCAATGAGACAAAATTAAGGTGACTGTCAGTATGGGAAGTGTTACACATCGATGCGTCCATTTTATTGCAAGTTCTTCCATTATATACTTCATGACCTTGAGGTCCGTATCACATAAGGATTCTGCTCGTAGGTTTGGAGAAAATATGGAGGTTTTTTAGAAACTAAAGGATTGCTTTTGTTGTTTGCCTGCAGATGGCAATATTATCTCGCATGTACCCTTGCAACGAATGTGCAGATCACTTCAAAGAAGTTCTAAGGTACCTAGTTTATGAGCTTTCTCGAGAGCAATAGCGATGGGGTATATTTTCTTTTTACAGAATTGTCCAGTTCTTTTTCCAATTCTAAAACTGTTCAACTTATTTGGTATGGGATTGGCTTAACATTCCCATGTGGTAGACTTTGCTAGGTGCATTTTTTAAAATGTGATTGGGGCGCGTCTCAAGGGTGCTTTGGGGTGAGGCAAGGCAAAGCAAAGCACCTTCGAGTGCACTACAGAGTTTACTGCTTGCGAACACCGATGCACACACGTGGGTGTCTTGCGCCTAACACTGAGGTGCACGACGGCCTAACTTTATATGTCCTAGTCTGTGATGGACAATTTGCCACTTAGTTATAAATTATTATTTTTTGTGATGGCCCACTTGGTGATTGACTTCCATTGTATTCTTTATTGTTGTCTCCACAAAAATCATACCATTAAACTATCCTTTTACTCCCAAAACGTAGTTCTTGCTGACACGTGACAAATTCCTTTTCCATCATTTTCTTTACCTTTCGCTGTCCTACGGGTTAGGCTTGGGGTAGTTTGGCGCCCTACCTGTTTCTCCCTTAGTACCAGCAGTATTAGCAGTTTTCACCTGTGATTTATGTGGCTACCAATTGTGTCGTGTGTTTTGGTTATCGTTTTACTTTGATGTTTACTGTCTCCTTTTTCTATACGATATGTGATGCTTCCTCTAGTACTTGTTATGTTTGTTTTCTTTTGTATGTTCTGTGGTATCTGTTACCTGTGTTGGAAGTCTTTCGGAAACTGTACCTGTCAGGTCTGCTTACATTCTACCCTCCACATACCCCACGTTGTGAGATTACACTGGGTATGCTGGTGGTGGTGGTGGCTGTGTACATAAATCGAAAGAGTCAAGTGAAAAAAGAGATGAGTTGCAAGCGACTGAGTCAATGGTGGACATTAAAGGGCAAAAACCAATTAGTCTGCTGCCATAAAAATGCTCAAAAAGCTTAATGAGTTTCTTCCTGTATGTTGATGAACTTTGTTGCTCATGTTCTTTACAGAGCAAATCCTGTACAAGCTGGATCTCAAGCTGAATTTTCACAATGGTTATGTCACGTGCACAATGTTGTCAATAGAAGGTACTGCGACTTCCCCTTTTTTAACCCGACCAATCATAACCTTTACTTCTCTCTGCTGATAAATGAACTTGTCTAATCCCCTTTATGTTCATTATAGAAAGATTCTCTGGAGTTGAGTATTCATCCGGTGACAGAACTACTTTAGTTAATTGCTACTGTTAAATGGACCTTGCATGACTCAACCCCAAACGCTCCACGCCATATAAAATCATGTGGGATCTTGTCCTGGCTGATGTGGGACATGCACATCACCCCCCCCCCCCACGCCAGACACAGACCGGACTGGAGCGTTCACAATCATGAACTGGGGGTATATTCATGATCGCCGCATGGTCCAGGGTCCCCACATCAGACCCAATGGCCCGACTCTGATACCATGTTAAATGAATCTTGGGTCTAATTCAACCCCAATAGTTATCTCAAAGGGAGGAGGTTTGCCCAATCCAAAAAGGAGTCCCAGGATCTTATTCCTGTCCAATATGGGACATTCTCATCAGCTTCCCAATTTTTTCTTTAATGGGTCTTTAAAAACTTATCTTTATCAGATTAGTTCTTCTGTCTCTTTTAAAAACCGATACATAATCTTATTACTGTATGTCTGAAGCAAATTTCAACAATTTTATACAGTTTGAGCAAGCCTAAATTTCCATGTGACCGGGTTGATGCTCGGTGGGGCAAGCTTGACTGTGAGCAGCGCGCATGTGATTTGCAAGGCACTGATAAGTTTTGGTTTTGACACACATATTGAAGCTCTTATATCAGGAACATGACATACAAGAAAAGATGATCCCAGATTTTGTTGTATCATTCAAACCTCCAATCCAAGGAAACAAGATGCGTATTTTTGACTTTGAGATCATTCAGTATGTATTATAATACCTCTTCATTGTTGAAAACTTGATGTGGCAACCCTTTCCAAGGTGAAGCCTCTGTTCCCAGAGAAATGTAAATTTCTTTCTGCAATGCAAAGTGGCATCTGTATCTATATTCTTGAATGCCGGTTATAAACCTTTGAAAGCCTGGAAGAGACTGAAGTAGTGTTGATGTTTTCATTTTTGGCTTTCAGCACTTTTAAGTAACAAAAAAGTGGCAGAAAATTACCCGACATCCGAAAGAAAAAAATCGCGAGGCAAAAGATTATATATATTTTTTTTATGACAAGGAAAACCCGCATCCGCTACCCTTTGGCGCATAGGATAAAACCTCCGCTCCTATGCAATAGCTCGCAAATGAGGTAACCCGCACTAGGCAAGCCCGGTGTGACGAGCTCGACCCAGAAGGCAAACCCCTTGCTTTGGCTGGCAAGGGGTTTCAAACTTGAGACCTTCAACATGGAAGTCCCAAGCCCAAACCACTGGGCCACCCTAAAGGATAAAGATTATATTTTTGTGTCATGATATAACATAAGTTATGCTTACAAGGCAACACAAGTTATGTCACGTAATTCTAATAGAAGTTATGTTGTTAGAGGCATAAGTTCAGTACATAACCCACGACATAAATAGGCAAAAGTTCAGTTTTAGAATTCACAAAGTTATGCCTAACATTTATATCTTGTGAATTAGATGTTCTGCAACTTATGCCGGACAAGGCAAAAGTTAAGGGTACTTTAACTCATGAAATTTCATTATGTAATGAGAAACAAAGCCAAAAATTAAAGACCACCCCGAAATAGAGGCCATCCTTGCAAAAAACTTGAAGAACATTATAAAATATTCTACAAATTCCCTTCCCGTCAATCTATGTTTCATTGAAGCCATTTGGTAATTGCTGCTTATCTATGTAATTATGGCAATCATACCTATTTTTATGACGAGATAAATAAATATCCAGAAGGTATTCTTGCAAAAATAGTGTCAAATGAAATTTATTTTGGTTATTCTAAAGTCAGTACAACCTTTAGAAGGGATAAACTCTCATTAGACCTTTAGGAAATATGTACTTGAGAGTATAACAACATATTCAATATAGACCCACAAAATAGTATCTAGAGAAGGTAGAGTATACACAAACCTTACCTTTTTAGAGAGTGTTTCATACACGTTGATGAATGAACTATTAGCCTAATTAACAAGTGCCATTTGGTATTCAGTAGTGTGACGAACGAATATAAAATCATTCAAGAATTTTAGGAACAGTAACAGATCAAACTTCTTCACCAGTCCATGCCAAAATCATGAATCATTCAGAAAAAGTAAAATACATATGTGACTCTTTTATCCAATCTGATAAAAGCTATAAAGACGAGTAGCGTGAACCAGTGTTGTAGACGCGACCACCTAGTCCAAGCAAACTAAAAGAAAGATTGAATACTATTCTAAGCAGTTATTCAATAATAGCGTGAACCAGTTTCATAGACGCGACCTCCTGGGTATTGTACTCTAGGTTCATATCCGTGATCCCTTCCACTGTTGCCAAGATATCGAGCATTCTCCCTGTAAGAGTCATAACTATCAGCATTATAGGCTGCTTGCCGTTCTCCTGCTGGAGAGTTATAGGCAACTTGTCGTTCCCCTGCTGGAGAGTTTGCCACATATCCACGAGCATTGTTAGCGCTCATGTTGCTGTGTCGATAGTTTTTCCAAAGCAACTTGCTCATACTGTTGTTTTCTGGCATGAGACTCCCTTCGAAGGACTTCATCTCTGTGATTAGCTTGCCGGGCGCGAAGGGCAACTAGCTGTTCTTGATATTGTGTGTTGATTGCATTTATCCGCTGAAATATAAGCCAAAAATGTTACTCTCATTAAAACAACATTTCTATACCAATAAAAGCTTAACATACAATGTCACATACAGAAACATCGAGCACCTCTACCCTCAATGCTTAGTTGTAAACCATAACTGATCTAAAAGCAATACTAGGATGAAAATCCTGCAAGATTTTGCAGTGTATTGTCCATATAAGTGCGACTGCCTTAATTATATTACTTAATATTTCAATATCAAAATTCTATACAATAACATAACATAGTTACATGACATGAATACAAAGTAAAGAAGGAGTAACATCATAAACTTGGAATCTTACCATCCTTATATAAGCCATAGATGTTGTGAGTGCCATGCTGATTTTCAGTTTCATGTCTGGAAAGATTTTCTGTACTTTTATCTATCTACTTCTCGTGATGTTTTGGTTCTCTATTTGAGTATACTTTTCACAAGAAAAAGTATCAGGTTCTCCATTTGAGTTTACTTTTCACCAGAAAAAGTATCCCCTCATTTTAAATGTGGCTCTAGGGAAAAGAATATTTATTACAGAAGAAAAATGTTTTTGCATGCAATTATTCCCACATCAAAGTTTGTTAACAGTTTGAACTTAATTGAACATAAAACTGTAACTTAACTCCACATCCCAAGTAGAACAACGTCGCAAAACTGAGAATCCCCGAAGGAGACAAATGTCTAGCCAGGGTTTAGAAGGAATGCCATTCATGGTGATGAGTGATGACTTATGAGGAAGCCCGTAATTCACCTAGTTCATTTTCTTTATACAATGCTGTCCGAGTCAGATTCTGCATACCTGAATTAATTTCATGGAATACCTGCTACCTCCCACTAGTAGAGGTATACGCCAATGCTTGAACAGATGGGATGAAATCAGTGTTGTTGCCTCCACTAGAATTTGAACTTGAGACCTTGTGGTTCTCAACTCACTTTAGTGACCACTGGACCACACCTTTAGGTGCTCTATAACTCACCTAAATCATAACCATTTAACTTATACTGACAGGAAAAGAAGATAACGACCCATATTTTTTTTGCCTCTTTTCTAAGTATTTCTAAGTTAATGTTTCTACATCAGCTAAATCCTGTTTGACAAACTTGAAGAGAATGAAGCCAACCTCAATTGAGGTCACATACCATCTAGTAAGGTGACTGCTTGCTCTTCAATGTGTATACATACTAGGTTGCTGCTATAGAAATTCTGATGGAGGAAGTTTAAAGAGACATAATGAACTCAAGAAAAAATCTATCTACGCTTTTAGTCACCATCCCTGTCAAGACATGCATAGTAGCACATACTTGTTAATTTTTTCCCTTTGCTTTAAATAAGTAGAGAATGATATTCTAGTCTTGTAAACGAGCACGGATATAAGCTTGTTGATAATTTTTGGCATAAATACTTTAATTTGTATTTAGCAGAACTTATGCTTTTGAATAGCAGAACTTAGATCTGGTTCACAATTATGCTAAAGCTTGACCAGTAAGTACGTATGTCCTAATCCTAAGTTGATTTGAACTTAGATCTTAACTGGTACAAAATACTGGATGAAACATTAAAATTTTGCACCAGAAACAGGGAGGAAGTACAAGGATTATGTATTTCCACTGAGAAGAAAGGCTCAAAAATTTTAATGCAACATATGAAGAGAAAAGAAGGTTCCACACTAATTAGCAAAATAGCTGAAAATGCATAAAACATCAGCAAATCTATCACAAACATTTTTATTCAACCTCCCCAGTCCCCCAAGCTTCATCAGTTACATACATATATTTAGGAAGTAGAAAATGTGAAGATAAAAGCCTCAGAAAAGTTCTAGACTCAGCAGCTAATATCCTTCTTTCACACCATGTAATAACTTATAGCCACAAACTTAGTTTGGGTATACAAGTTCTCTTGATAAGACAGACACTGTGTAACAAGGAAGTTGCAGATTTCGATTCTGTGAAACCAGTATTATATCTAAGAAAATTCATTTGTATCTTACTGAAGAAAGTAGGTATGATAATTTTTCCTCTAGTCATAACTATTCACTGCTGTTCTACCCACGCAGGGTGGGCACTAGAAAGCAGCCAAGGAATATGGATAAAAGTTTCAGTACCTACTATATATGCAAGAAGGGGAACAGATTATAGAAGGAACATTGAAACAGTCTAACCTACCTAAATTAGACGTTCAACATAAACATTTTTTTGAAACTTGGAAGTACAAGCTTAACCTTTGATCCTATTCATATATTGCAGACTACTTGGTACATTAAATATTATTTTTTTATAACTGGTAAGATTGTATTCTTCGGCATTAAGGGCATGTTGGCCACCTCCAAAAGTTTGTAGCTACTACAAGTCTCCTATCAAGTCCACTCAGCTTAATAAAGTTGATTAAAATATTGGAAGAGGGCACAGAGACATTGCTCAAACTCATTGAGGGAAGACAACTCCAGTAACGATGTCCATAGGAAACGTTCACTCATCTACAGGTACAACATTTATTGTTCACTCATCTGAAGATGCTCTAACCATTGCCATTAACGATCTGTCTTTATGAGTAATAGCAACATCAAACAGCCCTAATGCTGTGTTTTGTATGCAGCTGCTAACACCAGCCTTTCCTAGCTCTGAACTGTTTACCCAGTGATAGATAAAATATTTATACAAATCATATGAATCACAATGACTGAGATGATGAGATCATTAAGCAAACACGACTAAAAGTTACGATATATTTTGATGGAGTTGTGATATATTGTCAACACTGTCACAAACTTCATACAAGCTCCAAACTTGATGTACAACTAATTGACCAAGAATAAGATTATCCAAGTGAACTAAGCATCCAAACTCCACAACCAAGCAAACTGAATCAAATATAATATGAGGTAAGGAGTAAAGCTTTATCAGGCACAGACAAGCACAGTTTCCAAAGTATTTTAGGCTACAGGCCCTTGGATATGGCACTTTAACAGGTTTACTAGGCTTTGATCTGATATATTTTTACGTCATACTTTGATCTGTTTACCTGTAGCAGATAGTGCTCATTAATCTAAAGATGGTTGGACAAAATATTAAGGTAAGGTATTGATTTTCTGTTCCAAGAAACTTGAAGAGAAGATAAGTTGTGAGGAATTGCAAGAATGCTCTTTATTGATAAGAACTAAGATGTTAAGGGAATATTTGCGTCTCTCAGTTGGAATCATGCAATTGCACGGGGTTGACAGCTATGGATATTTGTAGAAATCAAAAGCTGGGCAGAAGAACTCGGAAGGGAAGGGAGTCTCTCCATGTATGTAAGCATTAGTATATCCTAAAAAAGATGTAGATAATGCATAGTGTGGCATTACCCTTTTAAATGCACCTCTTTAGAACTTGACATTAATGAAGAATTCACTATGTTATTGGAGCACTTAAGTAAACTGAACTAACCTCCCTATGCCTAGAATTTTCGGCATCCTCTGCATCATTTTGCTCCTTGGTCAGTTTCATTATATCATCAAGGAATTTCTTTTCAAGACCTTCCAAAGTCTGCTGTACAGGCTTATCTTCATAACCAATATCCATGTCTTCTTCACGAGGCTGTGCTCTGGGATCCTTGCCACCTTGATTCTCTAATGCCAACCTTGGATCAGACCTCTGGCCCTGGTAGTAGGATCTAGATGCTTCACTCCCCTGGCCTATAGGAAAGGCACTGTTGAATGAGTTGAAACATAGAAAGACAAGCACTACTTTCCAAAAATAAAAAAATGCTGATACCACCTTATAAAAGTTACCTATGTATCACTAGGACAGTATAGTGCCTTTAATCAGAATGAGCAAATTCAATACTTCCAAACACATTCTAACATTCATAAGTCAGCATTATTAACAAAATAGGAAGGTAAGAAAGAAGTAAACCCGTTTTATGAAAGGCAGCAATAGTCCGAAACAACTACAAGGCTGCATTATAAAGCTTTTGAATATATCCGTTCCATGACTTCAGTGGTAGTTGCTGGGAGCGATCAAGAAGGTTCTGGACCTCATAGTACCCACATATGACAGATCTGTGGAGCCTTTTTGCATTGAAAACTTAACCAATAATCAAGTAGGAACTGTAGCTATGGATGCCACAGATTGTCTAATAAGAGGAATGCAATTGTTCCCTTCCATTGAAATTCAATTTGTACACTTTGACTTTTAGGCAGTAGGAGTACTTTGACTTCATGCTTTAAATTAGATTTTGTCTAATCTAATTCCTTAGGAGATAAAAATTCAACTAGCACCCAAGGGTACTGCCTAGTGGTCAAAGTGTGTGCAAACCTTACAGACAGATTTAAATCTCAGTAGAGATAATAGGCACTAGTTGATTTCTTCCCATCTGCCTAAGCCTTGGTGGACAAAGTTACTCCAGTATCGTTGATGAGAGGTAGCAGGTAACCAACTGAATAGTTGAATTACGCAAGATGGCCCCGACACCACCATTATTTTAAATGAAAAAAATTATCAGATAGTTCGAACTGATCTTCATTTTCTAGTTGAAGTTACATATTCCTTTATTTCAAAGGTTCTTATTGTCTTAGTGTCCCTCTATAAATTAGACCCTATGTATTTTGTTGCAACTGTATGAATTAAAATGCTTGATGCAACTGAAAAATTATCAGATAGTTTGAAGTGATCTTCATTTTCTAGTTGAAGTTACATATTCCTTTATTTCAAAGGTTCTTATTGTCTTAGTGTCCCTCTATAAATTAGACCCTATGAATTTTGTTGCAACTGTATGAATTAAAATGCTTGATGCAACTGAAAAATAAAGGTACATCTGACAAATGTTAAACTCTTATATTCATGTTATTGGCTTGTAGTCGAAGCATCTCAAATGTCTGCCTAGAGTGGTCATTGCATAAGCTTTATTAGAGTTGAGCTGCCAGAAGTAATGGGTGCAGTCCCATACAAATTCTTATATTGATCCACGAGTACACTGCTTCAGTTACAACATCAAAAACTAGTCTTTTTAAGGCAAATTTGGACCTTTAAAACAAAATGTTTCCAAAATCTCACATCATCTGCAAACTAGCACATAAATCTTTAACCAAATTTAAAAAAACTCCTGAAGATTACCGACCTTAATATAAGTGTTAAAACAATAACTAAACCTTAATCTCGAATAGGTGCCCCACTTTTGTGGATCTTTTGCCAAGAGGAAGTAAGGTTTCCACAAAAATGGAAGTTTTAATTAAATTTATCTACAAAACAGGCCTACGGGTGTGGCCTAGTGATCAATAAAGTGGATTGAAAACCATGAGCTTTCAAGTTCAAATTCCAAAGGAGGCAAAAACATCACTCATTTCTTCCCATTTGTACGAGCCTTGGTGGACACAGTTACAAGATACTTCTATTGATAAGAAATAGCAGGTACCACATGGAATTAATTAGGATGTGCACAAGTTAGCCCAGACACCACAATTATGGGAAAAAAAGTAGCTTTTGTGGTCATAATTGTTGCAACTATTATTTCCAAAACAAAATATTGCCTAGCAAAGAATCAGAAACTACTACTACCACACCAACAACTACTACTACTATTGCTAATCCTCAATCCCAAACATGTTGGATTCATCATAAATTGGCAAGTTTACGCTAGCTACCAGCCTATCACGACCTTCATCCTTCAATTGAAAATTTGTATTCATCTTTTTTTTTTAAACTGAGCAAACACACTTTATTCATCTTACCATTCAATAACTCATAATCAGATCTTAGTAACTAACTACTATCCGGACTTGGCACCGGCAATGTAAGCAAGCACAACCAAAAGGAAACTAAACAGAACAAAAAAAAAACCCTAATTTTCAGGGAAAATCTGTAAATTGTATCTGAAAAATGAAACTTTTAATAAATTTATCTACAAAACACCAAGTAATAATAAACAAAAACACTAGAAAATTCAACAAAAAAAGGCGAAAAGGTCAAAGACTTAGAGAGAAAATTACCTTCAGGATACATGTTGGGAGACATAGAATTTGTGGGTAATTTCGGGCTCTCTCGTTCCCATCTCCATTGTTGATGATGTTCCGACTTTATCTGCTGCTGTTGTTGCTGTTGATGCTGATGTTGCATCGTTTGGTGGCCGGAGTTGTACGTAGCATCGGCGCCGGAATCAGCACCACCGTAATGTCCACCGCCGGAATGTCCGCCGCCGGGACGTCTCATTTTTTTCTTCTTTCAGAATTTTGTCGATAATTCTGGTGCCACCAAAGTGTAGGGGGGAAAGGGTTTGAAAGATACCAATAAATGCATATCAATGGTACCTTTGGTTGTAGTGATTGTACATCTTTTAACCAAGACAATTAATTTCCCCCTCTTATTTTTATTTTTATTTTTATTTTTCGAGAGCAATTATTAGTAGCATAACAAAAAAGTTAATTCATTTGATAGGTATACATCATTTGATATGTATACATTATGGACATTTCATTTTTCTATGTTTTACAAATATATAATTGGCTAGATCAAGGTATTGATAGTGATTTAATTTTTAATCATGTTAATATAATGTGATATATAATGAGATAGAATGCAGTAGAGACAAAGACAAAAAAAATATGTTACCTACTCTTAAAGAGTAAAATGAGCTATTTTATTATGAATTAAAGAATTTGAGAAATCTGATTTGATTTGACTTTTTCGAAAAAAATATTTTCAAAACATATTTTGGTTAAAATTTATATATTAGAATAATCTTTTGGTTAGTTTTTGAGATATTTTTTCAACTGAATTTATTTTACCACTTACAATTTTGATTTAAAAAATAATAAAATACATATTTAAACATAATTTTAACTTTGTAATGTCATTTTTCAACTTTAATTTATAATAATAGTTTGTATCTCATAATTCATGTGTAAATGCTTACTTAGTGGATTTGTTTGACAATAAAGGTCTTATTAATTTGAAGTATAGTGAATATTAAATGACTTTGTAAATATATCTATTTTTGTCCTAATTTATAAGATATTGATGTAAAGTTTTTTTCCAAAAATAATGAGCATTGAAACTTGTGATAAAAAAAAGTCTTAGATATTGTTAAGATTATAAATCGTCTAATTAAGAATAAAATAAAAATTTTAAAACTAAATTATCTTTTGAATATATAAATATAATATTCTTTTCTTGGAAAGAACATAAATATGGCCGACTTGTAATTGAAGTTTTCAAGATATATTTTTCCTTTTTGGAAGTTCCATTACCTATATTTATTTTTGAAAAAAAAAATGAATAATTATGTTTGGAAACATTATTATTTGACCTGAGTTTAGATGGTGAGACTTTTGACAAATATGATGCTCTCGTGAACACCGTCCGTTAAATAGGAACCTTCAATCATCATTTAATATATGTGAATACAATACATATTGTAAGTGATGATTTATATTTTTTTCCATTAACAAAGAATCATAATGAAACAAATGACACCATATATAGAGGTTTTTGGATAAAGAGCATATGGTTCTGAGCACTATCAATTTTCAGCTCATTCTTTGGGCATGTGATTCCAATAATTATTGGCTGGAACAAGTATAAATAATTAAATACTTATGACATTATCAAATTTTGGCATATAAATTTTGAAATATGTCTAACTACAAACATCAAAGTAAATAAAAATTATTTAAACAACAATTAGTTGTTGAAGATTAAATAAAAAATTGAACATGAAATTAGTAGTCATTTTATATATGGTCCTGAAGGTTTCAATTGAATTTAGTTCGTCGAAAAATTAACTAGGATAAAAGACAAGTTTTTTTCGTGCGTATATAATGCAAATGTATATTATTGATCTCCTTTGAAAGATAACTCAAATTTTGCTTTAAATTATCTAAATCTCATGTACAATATTATTGTATGTAATTTTAATGAGACAATTGATAATAGTGTTTTTTTATGTATAAAAAAAAACTTCAACCAAAATAATATCCAAACGCCTATTTAAGATTACATATATTAATGCATATATGTTCATAAAAACTTCTCAAAAATGGAACATAGATCCCCTTTTCTACCGATAAAGCAATGCCACTCAGCCTTGGCAGGAACAAACGTGTTCCCTCTACTCACCTGTATTGATTTGCAGATTTGAGATACCTTCAATTCATTGGAGGGATTTTGGGGGGTGGGTGGGGGGGGGGGGTGGATTTAGGCAGATAAATCTTGTTAGCCTAACTTTGATCTTGTGTCAATTGTCCAAATGATGCTGGGACAGACATGACACAATAGATCAAAGTTGGCTAATAAGATTTGTCTGCCTAACTATACACTTAGCTTTAGTCACATCATCATCAACTCAATAGAAGAAAAGATACTTCCTCCATTTTTATTTTATATTTTTTTAGTTTATATTTTAATTGAGCATAAATTTTATTTTTTATTGTTTTAAAAAATGAATCTTGTGATTTTAAATTAGAGATGGTATACTACTAAAACCTGCTAATTTTTGGTGGAAAAATGTCCAAGGGAAACCGTTAGAGAAATTAGTTCATTTATAGCATCAATTTCAGATATACTTTCCATCAGAAATTCAATATTTCTGACGTCGAAAATCCTCCTTTTAATTACTAGCATAAAGTATCAAAGTGTTTTTTGAATTTTGTTGGGATTATAAAACATGTCAGGTAGATATTGAAATTAAAGAGTTATTATTATTATTATATATATATATATATATATAGAAAGCTACGTGATATATTTTTTAAAAACGTATTTAAAAAAATCACATAAATTGAAATACAGAACAATAATTAAAAGGCTCATAAATAAGATGAAATGATTGTATTGACCTCCATTAAAATCTTTCTTTTGATCTCTCTCTTCTTTTTATTTGGCTATACAAACTCTTTTTTTTTGACAAAAAGAGTAAAAACTAAGAGAGGAAAATCATATGTGCAATGACTAACTACATATTCATATATATATATATATATATAATTTGATTAATAATTTGGATTAATGATGATCACCATTAGGAGGTGGGAATGCAATAAGGCTCCCAAATTAGTAGAGATCTCCTTGGCTCTTTGCAACTTCTCAATAGAGGCCCCAACTTGTTGTTCATAATTGATGCCTTATTCTCTTTAATTAGCATCAAGTCTTGTGTACATGTTGATATCTTTGCGGTACTTGTGGTTGTGGTATCAATACCATTAGTTGTTGTTACTACACCAACTTGCTTATTGTTGTAGTAGTAGTACTTGGTAATAGTGGAATTATTGACAATGTTTGCCATTGTTGGTTTCTTCCTCCAAAAGTATTCATAGGCATTTAATGAGGTTGTAGCCGCCGGTGATGGTGATGGTGATGGTGATTGAGGAAGTGACTGTGAAATGGATGAAGGATAAGTGTAACATTCTCTAAGGTTATTAGTATTCCTCTCCTCTTGTGTCAACAAGTTTACTGAGTTGTTGAATCTACTTTTGAAATCGAAATAACCAGATGTCATGTTGAAACTGACAGTATATTTAGACCATGTTAGTTGATTCTTTTTCTCTAGGATCATCATGGAAGCTTTGTTGACATTTGTCACCTCACTTGACAATCTTGGACTTTGTTCCATCATAGAGCCCTCATCCTCTTCCTCTTCCTCTTCCTCTTCTTCTTCATTACCTTCAACTTCTTGTATATCGCCAAATACTTGCTCAAACTCTTCAACTTCATCCTCACATTTCTCTATTTCTAGTTCGGAATTATTTTGATTGATGAAGGTGAGAAGAAGGTGGCCGTCAAGGCGTTGGGAATGGAGACTATTGTTAGGTGAAACAGAAGCAGCTTCTAGAATCAATCTACCATTTTGTCTATGTGATTGCATGTGAACAGAAGGAAGAGAAGGAGGAAAAGATCTACAAGAAGATATCAATCTCTTGCTATGATTATAAACATGAAAATCCTCGGAGGATTCTGAGACAACAAAATATTGTTGTTGATGGTGATGGTGGTAATGATGATTGTTTTTGTCATCATCTGAGCCTTCGTGCTCAGAAGTAGGTGAAGAGGGAATACAATCAAAGCCAGAGCCAGTCTCTGATCCAAGACTCTCAGTACAAATTTCAAGACTTTTTTCACTCAAAGAATTTGTTGATCTTTTGTCAAGAGGATGGACGTAAGGATTAGTTGGAATTAGCTTATTAGATGAATCTTCATTCTTTGAAGGAGATAAAATTGAACTCCAATCAAATATTTTAATTGGTTGATCTTTGATCACTTGCTCATGATGATCTTCTTCTCCTTTTGAAAAAGTGGAATCAACATTATGAAGAATTGAAACCATTGCCTCTTCTTCTTTTATCTTTAAAAACAAGTTGGAGTTCTTGATCATGCTTACACAATATGTTGACATCTTGAAGAATATCAAATGCAAAATATTGATTTTCCCTCTGAAAATTAAGAAGAAGAAGAAGAAAAATCAGCCACAAATACAACAAACTTACAAAAAATAAAATTTCAACCTTTTATTATAAACTATGTTTAGCAATCCCTTACTAAAATTTCAAGAAAATGAAATCAAAAGTTACCTTAAGCAAAAACCACAATATCCAAAAGTGGAGAGAGTTGCAAGCTAATAGAGGAAAAATTAAGGAAAGGGAAATATATGGAGGAAATTATGAAGATTTGATGTGTTTTTTTTTTGTTTGGGTTGATACTTAGATGACAATTACAATGAGGGTGTCAAAGGGTATTTATAGGAGCTAAAAAAAAAAACCTTTTAGAATCTTTGTGTAAAAGGACCCCCCCCCCCCTTCTCCCTCCCACATGAATAATTTTTTGTTTAAAAAAAAATATAAACGAAGTAGAGCGGGACAAGTAGACAGAAAGAAAGGAAGGAACATTCATGGACCGATCTCATTCTCCGTAATCCGTATGAACTATGAAATTACCCCATGGAAATTTTGGAAAAAAAATACTAAACGGGACAAGGTGGAAAAGGTCAAAATCTTAGTATGTCAAGAATTACCCCATTTCACCCGGTCCTATATTCTACATCCCTAAATTAATGTAGAAAAGGCACATTCATTATATTATATATGAATTTTAAAATGTTTGATTAATTGGTTGAATATTTCTATATGAATTCTACTATCCAGTTTAGATGTATAATAAAAAAAAGTGGCTAATTTATTCGTTGTAATAATTTCAAGTACATACGTATCACCTTAAGATCCAAGAGAAAAAAAAAAGTGAACAAATTAATAAAACATTATAATAACTAGTGGTATCATTCTCTTTATATTGATACTCGATATTTACATTTTGTTTATTATCCATACTATATATATATACATAACTAATTACAAAAAAAAATGATAAAGTGGTGTCCCATGACACCGCTTGCGGCAATGTATATATACACTCTTGCTTTGAATTATGTCACATTTTTAAACGTAATCATAATACCATTAGTGGTTATGGTGTTATGGTAAGTATATCGTTCTGTTTTTAATAAGAGATCTTGTATTCAAGACTTAGAGCTCGTTTGGATTGACTTAAAAAAAATAATTTTTTAAAGTGCTGGAACTTATTTTTAAAATAAGTAGTTATGTGTTTGGATAAAAGTGTTGCAGTTGAAAAAAAAAATTGTTGATGTGTTTGGCAAATAAGTGCTGGTAAACACTTTTTTTTTATCAAAATGTCTGAAATACCCTTAAAGTTGTTAACATGATGAAAAGTTGATTAATTTAAGGTTTTTATACTTTAAAAAAAATTAAAACAAAATTAATTTGTATTTTACATCCATAAGTAATAATATTTTCCTATCATTCAGATATTTCTTTACCACCACAAATTATTTATAAGAGGAATAATAATAATAATAATAATAATAATAATAACAATAATAATAATATAATAAAATAATAATAATAATAATAACAAAAATGATAATAATAAAATAATAATAATATAATAATAATAATAACATAATAATAATAATAATAATAATAAAATAATAATGATAATGATAAAATAATAATAATAATAATATTTTCCTATCATTCACATATTTCTTTACCACCACAAATTATTTATAAGAGGAATAATAATAATAAAATAATAATACTAATAACATAATATAATATAATAATAATAATAATAATGATAATAATAAAATAATAATAATAATATAATAATAATAAAATAATAATGATAATAACACAATAATAATAATAATATAATAATAATAAAATATTAATAATAATATAATAATAATAATAATAAAATAATAATGATAAAAAAAAAATATAATAATAATAATAAAAAAAATTAAAATAAAATAATAATATAATAATAATTAAAAAAATAAAATAATAATAATAATTCAATATGGGCAATTTGGAAATTGTATAAAAGAATTAAGGGCAAAAAGGTAATATACAACATAAAAGGGCTTTTAAGTTTAAAAAAAAAAAAGCTCCCCTCACCTAGCTTTTAGCTTTTGGCTTAAAATAAGTCATTTTGATAATTGTCAAACACTCTAATAGGTCAAAAATTGACTTTTAAGCCAGTTTAACCAGCTTAAAAGCCCATCCAAACAGGCTCTTGGAAAGTGAAGTTGCTTTTGTATGAACATGCTTCATCTCCAAAGTAAATTTTTCAACGTGAATTCTAATTAGTCGAGTTCAAAATTGAGTGCCACCGATGGGAAAACAAAAAAAACTCTAATCATAAAAATTTATATCATGTCCATTTTATGTCACCACCATGGTTACAATGAGATGGTAAGTACCCTTTTATTATTAATTATATATTTTGAGTTTGAGTTCTAAAAATAAAGTCATTCTTTGTCAAAAGCGCTTGACCTGTACTAGACATTAAATGTGAAATTACAAAAAAAAAAAAAAAAAAAAACAAAACTAATCATAGCAAATCATTTTTTTATGCCTTGTCCTTCTAGGACAATCTTTGTACCATTTGCAAAGCTTCTTATTGGCAATTTTATGGAATCTAATAGTTTGTTGGTCTCATTACATTTTCAATTACCTTCATCAAATGTCCATTTTTTTCTTTGGAATAAGGACCACATTGTGTATAGGATAGGAATAGAAACTAGAGTTACTTTCATCCTCAACTTGAATGAACCTTTTATTCCAATCTTGTTTTGGTGTAGTTTGATCCACTCTTTTTTATATATGAATACAGCTAGGTAGAAAAAGATTGTTTTGGAATGAAGGTATATTTCTTATAAGCTTGTTAAGGTTTATCCATAACTTTTAGAAACACGTGTATTTCTTACAAAAATTTTCATGAAATTCGAAGAAAATGAACTCGAGATTATAGGAATGCCTATGGAATTATTATTTAATCAAAATGTAAAAAAAAAAAATTGCTTTTTTTTTGTCCCAAACCTAAATAAAAGGAGGATGCTTATTAGGGTTGCCACTAGAAGTATACTTTTTTTTTGTGGCAACTGTTTTAAGTCGCCGCAAAAACCCTACTTTTTGTAGCGACTAGGTTTGTCGCTGAAAATCATATTTCTTGTAGCGAGGATTGTCATACGTTAGAAGCCAATGTAAAACTCGTTAACTGATTCACAATGAATTCCCGTAATATAAAAGTGTGATGATGACACGATCTGAGCTTAAATACAGCAATGAAAATTTATATAGTCGATTAAGCTTACTTAAATTAAGGTGAAATTATTGTTTTTAATCAAAATATTAAGTGGTTTTATGATTGAAAGTGTGTATAAACCATCAAACTTTTATGGATTAAAAAGGAAGTTTTGGCTAAGAGGACCTAAGTGATATGCTTTGGATTTTTCTAGTAATATTCTTGGTATTTGGAAATTGGAATGAGGTTCTTGATTTTTTTCCCCTCATATCTCTTCAAATGTGTTTTGTTTTTTTTCTTTTGTTCTCTTCATTAGATTAGTCATTCCAATAAATATCAGCCGGATATAGGTCTAAAAAGGCTATTGAGTTCGTTTAAATGCATAGCTAACAAATAAATATCAATAAAAAATGAACCCAATCTCAACCCATTCAAGCCTAACTCATTTTAAGAGAATCCTCAATTGAGCCCAAGGTAAACTTGGGCGAGTCAAGACCCAACCCGATTTCTATCTCAACCCATTTTAATATCTCCAATTTCAACTCAACCCGCCCATTTGACACCCCTAGCTAACATTATAGTTTCACCTTAATTTAAAGCACGGGTTAGAGCTCTAGCTCTCTTAATATTAATTGTAACTTGAAATAACGTTTTCACTTTAGTGTATGGATTTATGGAAATTCAATATATATATTAAAAAATTCACTAAATATTTATAATTTTTTCACTTATTTATAATTAAGAAATTCGCTAACTTCAAATCTTAAGTCTTTTTTTTTTTTAAAAAACATCATCATAATTCAAATGAAGACTTTTCAGGGGGGTGGGGGGAGGTGGGGAGAAGAAAGTGAAGGCAATTATTTAGATTGATTGGAAGGTCTGATAGAATAGATAGAAAGTGTTGAAGTGTGTTAGTCTGATCAATTTCACCTAAAAAATTAAATTATTAGAGAAACGCACACATACACATTTTTTTTAACATATTCCTCATGGTATGTGTTGGTTTAGCTCTATTTATTAAGGTTAAATATGTAGGGGTTTTTTAAATAATGAGTAACAATGACAATCATGAGATTTCAAGTCCTCTGACTAATTTGATATAATATTAAAATATATAATTTATTTAATTATATCCTCAACAACAATAAAAAAATTAAATATATTAAGAGAATGCTTGAATATGTCATGAAAGTTTTCTTTTCTCCTTTTGCCCTTTTATTCATGTCCTTTACAACTAATATTTTATTGTTAATGTGAAATTTTTCGTACGAGTTAAAATAATTGAGCCTTCTCATACATGAAAAAAAAAAACTCTACTTACACCGAATAAAAAACTAATAGGAATAATATATTTATATATAGAGGGGGGCGGGGGAGGACAACACCAATATTTAAACATAATAATAAAAAAAGTATGTAAAAATTGAATATAAGAAAAATAAAATTATAAAACTATGTACTATCAAATTTAACTTTTGTAACTATAGTTTAATAGTAGTATTATTTACGAATTTTTTTGCATACGTAAACCCACTAAACTAAAGGATACAATATGCCCCCACAGATCCACATTATGTGTCTTTTCTAAAATGGGGAAGTTACATTTTGGTCAAGTATCTAAAAATGATAATATCGATTAATTAACTATACAGAAAATATATACTATTTTATATAGACTTTATATAATTTTATATATGAAAATATATTTATCGGTTTTATTTTAATGAACGATTATACAATCTAATTATTCCTTTTAAAATCATGAGATTTGAGAGTGATTCTTCTCCATTCCTACACCTCTACATCACTCTCTAGTCCCTATATTGGTAGCCAGCCTTGCAAAGGATCTTTGCATATTATCGGGTTGGATGGAATGATAAATACGTTACTTTCATTCATAATTAGAAATTTTGAATTTATTAGTTTTGAAAAATAAATCATCTTTGATATAAGGAGTGGTTTATTTATTTTTAAGCATAGGATATTTCGATTAGTGATAGAATTAGAATTTTGGAGATTGACAAACCTAGTAATTTTAGCTGAAGTTGTATATTTATGTAAGAAATTTATTTAATAAGTATAAATAATTTTTCAAAACCTAAAGGATTGTCTATAATTAATTCAAGATTCTAAATTCCACCAAAATATCAGACATCGAGTAATAAAAATAATAATCTTGTATATTCCTACAAACCTAACTAACCACATGTAACTTAGCTTAGAAGCAATTTGGGTCATGAAAACTTGCCATTGTCTCAACATGTGTGCATATATTAATATTTGTTCTCAATCATGACCTTTTACCAAATTTCTCTTTCAAAATTTTCTAGAAATTCCATTTTGATTGGAGGTCTGGTACCTAATGATTTTGCTATATATCTACATAGTGTGGTCATCAGCCATAACCTCTTTTTGAAAAATAATTAAGTGGTATTCAAAATTTAATTCGCAGACTCAATTAATTTAGATTCACGTCGTATAAAGTTCTTTAGAAGGAATTTCTCAATTCTCAAGATTCAAACTCAAAACTTCTGATTATGAGTGAAAGAATCTTATAAATAACCAACTTTTCTTAAGAACTACTCTATGTATCGACAATAAAAGTGATGGTTCAAGATGGACATATCTCGAGTCGCAAAGAGTCATTCATTTAAGGCGAGAATTCAATTCTCAAAACTCAAACCTCAAATCAAAGAAGAATTCCATAGATAATAAAAGTGACTTTTCTTGATTAAAATGCACAAATCAAGTTGTAGTAAATATGTTGGGAAAAAAACATTAAAATGACAGCATATAAGTATGATTGTCTAAGCAGAATAATTTCTTGTCTGGGTGAATATAATAAAATGCTTAGAATTTTATCCTGTACTATATACTATATATTGATTATTTGCCATCCATGAAATTGACGCCTTGTTTTTATACTTAGAAGGGTCACTATATTGTCAATACCATTTGTGTACCAAGTGAAAAGCATATAATATAAAAGTTATAAATAGCATTTTTCATTGTGCGATGCCTTAATTCCCACCTATGACGAGACATATTAAACAAAAGGATAAGGGTGAAATTAGGGCTATTCATTTTTTTTTCATTCTTTCCTCCAGACCCAAAGAGGATGATATAAGTTGCTTGGATTTGGGTACGGGTGTTCGATATACATATAGATCTAGAAATTGAATTCTTCATGATCTAAATTTCAAGAATATCAAAGGTACGAACATGATGCAGAAATTCGATTAAAAGATAATTTAAATATCTAAACATATAGTTAGTTATATGAATTATGAAACATTAGCCAATTCGATTTTGGTTAAAATATCTAAAATTGATTGATCAAATTCAGTATGGATCCCACACCCTTATTCATGTTGTGTCGACATGGATGCGCAATTAAAAGTAAAGATCCTGAACAACTTATATTACTATTGAGCTAAATTGTTACAATACATGTGAGATTCACTGATTCAATATTATTTTTTTTGTTTTTGACGATGTGAAATTTATTTAGGGTGTTACACAAACTCCTCGAAAGGTACTCAACATCACACCAAGATTTGCCTTACCATCACGTCAAAGGTGTAGGTTTCTCTAAACTCACTTGAACGGTGTGATTTGGTCATTATCGCATGATATTAAATTCACAATAGTTAAATCAACTAGTAATATGCTTCGCAACCAGCTTTGTACGGCTTATAAATGTGTCGTCAGAATCCAATTACATTTTTAATTGGATTCTATTCTTTTTAATTTATATTTTCATTTGTGGGTATAAGAATATTTGAATCTTGCTCAATTTATATTCTTGACACAATAATGAACTACCAATAAAAACATGAAAATCTTATATATAACAACTTTTCAAGCATCACTAATATGTGGGAGATGATTGATGATAAAGGTGAAGACACTACCGTACAGCATTATTTTCCTACTTTTAAGTCCATGATTTGATCTATCATAAGTATTCTTTTTCTATTTCTTTTTTTTGAAAGAACACAAATTTATAAAACTTGAAAGATGCTTCTTTATGCATCAAATTGTCATGTGTTGTTAATTTAATGGTCATGAATAAAGTGGAAATAGTTATGGAATTTGGAGATAAGTTTTTGAATTTATCTATTGAGAGAGTAAAAAATTTCAAGTGATACATCAATCGTCTATTCAATATTTTTATACGAGTTCATAATAACTACTTGTATACAAAATGAGCTGCTTGGCCTTAGTCATAATAGAACTTTTGGAGTTCCAATTACTTTGCATGTTAGTTCAATGAAATTGGCCTTAATTTCTCTCTTTCTTCTGAGTATTTTCAATCGCTTTTGAAAAATGAGGGATTCGACTTATATTAATTCAAGAGGTATCATGCATATAATCGAAAAAGGTACCACTAATAATTGAAGTAAAGTGGTAAATATTCCATCATTTATGAAAAGTGGTTTCAGGTTCAAACTCTAAGTATGAAATCGTCTTACTTAGAGAACGTTTAACCCTCCCAAGTGTGGAGTTCTCTATATGAATCCGAATTAATCAAGCTCTAGAGCGGATATCAAACATTGAGTGAGAAATTAAAAAAATAATTGAATTTCACTTTTTTTTTAAAATACAAAATGCTTTACTAATAAATACACCATCCATTAGTAAAAATTGTGTATGACCACCTCTTTTGCGATCTTGAAAATGAACGATCTTGAATTTATAATCCTCATTTATTTCATAGACAAAATTTCAAGGTTAAAAGTTAAAAGTGTTACCCATGAGGGTAAAACTTATTAGGAAAAACTTCAGAATATGGCAAACATCCATATATATTCAAGAAAAATAGCTATATTTTTTTTTCATGTTATATGGATATAATTAGACTATAAATAGCAAAGTTAATTGTATACAAATAAATAATTTTTTATATATATTTAATATAATAAATAAATATTAAATAGGAAAGTAATTATTGAATGCCTAATTAATTATGGCAGACACATTTGTGATCTTTTCCCATGTTTACCGTCATCAATTTTTTCTCTTTCATCAATATTCATACATGACATATTTTCTGATTTTTTTCTTTTTTTCTCCCAAATTCATTCAAATTCAAGATCATTTACATCACTGCTGGAGCGATTTTTGTGATTTTGTATCCATCATGTATTTTCTAATTGCATATTTATCTCGTTTTTATGAGCATTATATATCTACACATCTACACTTTCTTCTATTTTCATAGGGTTTTGATTCAAGAATTTGTTTATCCATTTCAATGGTTGAAATTGATACTCCAAGGAGGGTTACGAGAGGTATACATTTATTTGACAAATTGTTGGATGAACTACCTTCTTTTGATTTGTGTATTACTCAACAGCAAGCCAAAATTTCAGGCTCTATTGCTGCAATGGAGATCGAAAGAAGAACAAAAAAGGTTAATGACCATATATACCCTTAAGATGCTTGAAGAAATCGAACATGCAAAATTAGTAAAGAGGAAAAAAGGTTCAGAAAGTGAAAACTAATCTTGAAAAAGGAGAAAAGTCAACAATAGTGATTCAAGTGGGTGTGAAAAAAGTGCAGTCGAGCAGGAACAAGAGAAAAATTAATGAAATTGAGATTTGTATGTTTTTTTTTTTTTAGTTTAATGTCATTTACTTATATATCTTAACACATGTATTGTGTGCCATTGTCATTATGGATTGTCCTCTTATATTGAAATTGTTAGAAAATTTGATTTCGTATGTATATAGTTGTTAAAAAATGAGTACAAGAAGAACATGAAAAAAAAGAGATTGAGGGTTCTCTCATTGTCAATTTGTATATAGTAGAATACTTATATACATAGACATTTGTATTATTATATAACCACAAGTTGAACTGTTGATCTGTGAATACAATTATATTTGAATACATAAGTACTCTGTCAAATTTAATTAGGGAATTCAAATATAGTTGGATACATCAATACTATATTGTTGACCTTTTCAAAATTTATTTAGAAGAATAATTATACAGTTTGATACCCACAAATTGTATCTTTTTTGTTCGTTTGTCTAATGTATATCCATACTCATACAGTTTGATACCCACAAATTGTATCTTTTTTGCTCGTTTGTCTAATGCATCCATATTTTTGCTTAACAACAGTGTTGAAATGCATCCATATTTATATACATAGATACTTGTATTGTTATATAAGCACAAGTTGAAATGTTGATTTGCGAATACAATTATATCTAGATAGATAAGTACTATATCTAAGATAAAAAGTTGATTAGGGAATACAAGTATAGTTGTATCCAACGTATTCATTTTTGTGTTTAACAACAATGTATTCATTGTATTATGTATTGGTGTATTCATTATTTGTTTAACAACTAGTGTATGTATTGCCATGTAGTTCACCTATTCAAAATCGAAATACTTAACCTTCATTCACAAATTCAACAATTTGCTTACATACAATAACTTGAATTAACAAAAAAATTTATTAATACCTTTACGACACCAGAATAAGAAATATGGAGACAACAAGAAAATTGAGTATGATGTATATATCACATTTTTTGTTAAACTGATAAAGAATATGATCTGATATGTCTTTAAATAAGTAATCTTTAGTTATAAAGTTAATTATGGGAAGTTGCTCATTGTATGGACGTAATGTAAGGATAGTGGGTTATATTTAGAGTCAATTCCTTATTTAGTTTGTTGTGCTTAAAGATGTATTAATGTATAAATAAATAAAAATAAAAAACTATACAAAAATACAACGAAAAAGTGATATAAATTGTAGTCATTTATTGTAAATAACATACTTATAGCTATTGGTATTCATTTACCCTATAAATATAGTTATTTTTGTAAGTTGCTCAACTTATTATACGTAAACTTTTGCGCATGGGGAAAGTGGGATCAAAAGTTCAACACTACCACTTTTAGGCCACTCTTGTAAACCATCCCTCGCCCTTTAAATTGGCTAATTGTGCAAGTAGTGCACTTAACCTGATACATCGGCCCAATGGGCCAGTCCATAATTAGTGGGCTGAAATTACATTGAGCCCAATTCTGAATGCATCAAACCGTAAAACATTTTGGGATCGGAGCGTGAAACTCAAAAGGCTCCGTTTTCAATGGGAGACAACAGCGATACAACCACCGCACCGTCGCCGGCGAAAATCGCCGCCCAGGAAGATGCGCTTCTGAAGCAATTCTTCGCTGAGGTCAGTGAAGTTGAGCGCGATAATGAAGTTAACAGGTTCGCCTCTTTATCTCTATTTCGTTCTCTACATATGGACACTTTTATTATGTTAATCAATTGGAATTATAGTTCTTCATCGTTGCGAAATTGTTTGGCATTTAGTCGGTTTTTTTATGCACGTTCATATGTCCGTGTGTAAAATTTTGATGAGCTAAGCGTAGTTTTATGCTAATTTGGACGGGTAATCTTAGCATGTATTTGGAAGAAAGGAAGCTTAAGGATGGTAGGATACTTTACGTTATAGTAATAATAGTAAACTACAGCTTGTTTGGATGGTTGTTACCGATTGTTTGTATGGTATTGTGTTGTTAGTTTAAATGCCATGTTTGTTTTGATCTCATTTACCTTAGCCTTAAGCCTTAAGCCAGTTTAAAAAAAGACATTTCCATCATCCGTTTCAGTTCTTGTTTTGGGATTAATAATGTAAAAAATTTCAGCTTAAAATGGCCAGGATGTACAAATATCTGTCCAGCTTTGGAGGGGTTGAAAAATCTAATGCATAGGATAACACAGCTCTCCATTATCCCAACCTGGAAAATGAATAGACTTCACTCGTCGTGTGCTTCCCCCGTCTTATAAAACCTTCCTCTTTGCACCAACTTTAGCTATAGTTTTGGATTTTATAGTTCTGGATGTTGCATCCTGTCGAGGTAGAGTGTAAGGTAGACAGTCTAATTTATATGTAGATTTCAAGACGGTTAGCTTGAGTGCTAATCTGTACGTCCATAAAATACTAGGGGTCAGTTATTCTATTTACGCTGGTTGTTGTTAACACCCTCGTCACTACTAGTTTGGTTATCTCTTTATTGTAATTGATGCTTAAGCTATTCTTTTTCTGTATAATATTATGTTTTGAGTGTGTGTGCATCTTGGAGTGTTTGCTTTTTGATATGGGTTGTTTGTTTGGTCAGAACAATTTAGAATTCTAAATCTATTTCTTATTTCTTTTTTGAGAAGGGTATCTATTTCTTATCTGTTTTTTATTTCTATCACGCTAAGTTGTCGTAATCTGGTTTCGAATTTAAAAACTGTGCAGGATCCTTTCATGTTTCAAGTTGAATCCGTTTGATTATCTTAACTTGTCATTCGATTCATCCATGGATGAAGTCAAAAGGCAGTATCGTAAGGTGGAATTTGTCAATATGATTTCCATTGACTCAAACCTTTCTCTTATTCTGTCAAATCATGTAATGTGTTCACTTGAATTACCTGCAGTTATCTTTGCTTGTTCACCCTGACAAGTGCAAGCATCCACAAGCAAAGGAGGCATTTGGAGGTGAGGACGATGCTCTTTCTGTGTGCCACTTTATATAATTCCATTCATTTTAGGTAGTTTCTGGAGTGAAAGATTATCTTATTTGTCCGAACTCTTTTGGTTGGGATAAATCTGGCGAAGTAATGGAATTTTGCACATCCTATAGCATTTTAACTGCAAGATATACAACTATGCATTATAATTCTGAGTGTAGTTTTACCGAATTTATTGCAATTACCTTCAAGAAACCCCCTTGTCACATTGAATTGCCTAGTGCTGATGAAGAATGTTAATTATAGCAGAAGCTTTGTCTTTTTGTACTAATCCAAGAAATGTGACTCAAGGATAACTTTCCAACCTATTCAATGAACTTGCAGTTCATTTGTTTTCAATATTTAATGACTCGTGGTTGCTGATGAAATGCAACAAAAGTAACATTTGACAGTTTTTGTCACTTGAGATCATGCGAAGCAGCTTTTTTTGGGAACACTGACTGCTTAGCCTACTATTAAAAAATCCTGAGATCATCTTGGTACTTTCTGTGATAGAGTTATTTCTAAGGGCCTCCTTGACTAGTGTTTTTCCAATTTGTTTGTACAATCATATGGCTAGAGTGTCTTCACATGTACTGGTTGTTTTAACTTACACTGACACAGATGTTCTTGTCAAGGAAGAGTACATGTGACATGAGTTTGTTGTTTTTATTTGATATACTTTTAAGCTGACATCATTCTGCATATCAGATATATTATTTTTGAAACTGGATACTTGTGTGTATTAATAGACAAAACAGTCAAAGCTATACTGCCATCCTAAATGCTACTCAGAACACCAATAATATCAACAATTTCTTCTGAGTAGTCTTCTTACACCAAAACCAAAAAATCAGAAGGCAATTCAACTTGATCTTCTGCAAAGAGTTGCCAACGTCCTCTGCATATGAAATTTTCTTTCTAAATTGTCCACCAAATGTTTGTTGTGGGACCGTGATACGATTCCAATTGGGGATGAATTGAATCAAAATCAATTGCGAAAATTAGATAAGAAAAGATATGTTGATTAAGGCTAATCAATCAAGTTTATGGGCAACAAGGGACTCTATACCCTCACCTCCCAATTGAACCTAATCAATGAACAATAATCCCTCAATTAAACAAAAGAGAAACCAATTTGAATCCACAAATGGATGATTCTATATGATTAATCAAGCAAAAGAAGTTAAAGAACAATTAAGAGAATCCACCCGTAATTGATCAACCTAAACTATTAGGAATCCACCTAATACATTTAGCTACCTAGTTGGGAATCCACCCACTAAGCTAGACAATTGGGAATCCACCCAAAGCTACAACTTCAAGAGCTATCAAGTATTTCAAGACAATTCACAATCAACATAATCTAAGGAATGAAATGACTAAGGTATGTATTTATGGTATTTGCCTTTAAATGCATAGCCCAAAAGTGACTATTTCAAATCGAACCCCAAATGTGCCTTGCTTGTTCGCCCTAATGCACTTGGCATCGCCCAAGTGTTTCTTGATCACCAAACTTGGCTTGATTCTCGCCCAAGTGGCTTGAGCTTGCCAATGTGGTGCTGCCAACGCCAAAGTGAGGCATTGCAGCTGCCCATCGTCAAAGTGCTGCATTGTATTGTCAAAGTGAGGCTTGCTGCTCGTGTAAACAGCTTTGTATAGATGATATAAACCAGATTATAGATTTGATAGGAAATCTGTAATTATCCCTTTTTGGAGGTAGCCAGCATACCCTTAATGCTGAAGAATTCAACCTTACCAGTTTCAAAAACAAACAAACTTGGCAGTCTCTCTTCCCCTCAGGCTCCAAGCTATCATCCATATGTGGAAGCCCTCCCTTTTGTGCTCCATAAGATCATCTCATCATCCAAGCTCCTCTGTGTATCCTTAATGTGTGCTCAAATGGATCATCATAGTTGGTTAAACTAACCGTGCTCGTATCAGACAGTTCTCCATCTATCCCTCTCTATTGCCTGAAAACCTGCTTCGTCCAAACTGTGTAGAGTTGCCATATCAAATGGTTTTTTTTGGCTAGCAAACATTGTTATCACTTCAAATAGCAGCCTTAGGAAATTCGTAAAAGACACCTAATGTTGGAATATGTTTTTCTTTTCAAGAGAATTTCAAGTACTATCAAAAGAATCCACTTTCAAAGACACTGCAATACCTCAAAGTTTTAAGTACAATCTTTGTCCTGTTGGTGTTTCTTGTCGCATTAGTGGGACACCAGTTTAAGTAGCTGTTTGGAATGAGAATTCCCTCATTTGTTGGGAGAACCATCATGGTAGACATGTTGAGTGCAGAATTAGTAGCAGCAATGGAGTGTTTCATAAGGAGTTCAACCCTTTTCTGATTGTCAAAATTAGTCTTTTAGAGCTTCGTTGTAGTTTTGCAGAGTGAAATTTTGATAAATTGACTTGTTTTACTGCTTTAGTAGGTCAACACTATTCTAAAAAAATTTGCTTCCTTGTGGCAAATTTTGACCAAATGTTCTCATTTTATATGCAGCTTTAGCAAAAGCCCAGCAATTATTACTCGATCCTCAAGAGAGGGATTATATTCTGAACCAGGTTAATGCAGCGAAAGGTCGGCTGCCCTTTTCTTCATATTGTCGTCTTGTTTTTGTTTTATCTTGCTTGTAGCATTGTCACTGCATCAATAAAGGAGGTAGAAACTGGAGTTGGGAACCTAAATGGCTGCAATTTGAAGCTAAAATTCCAAAACGGACAACGAGTTGTGGGATGAACAAAAAGGGACAAAGCCCCCCATCCCCAGTGACAAGTAAAAAAGTTTGACAGCCCACACCAAACGGTCGTTTGGCGTGTGGGCCATTTTTTATAAATTAGCCGTGCAGCTTTACACTACTTATTTTATTTTATTTTTTTAATTAAGTGTTGGCCTGCCAACGACTTGCCTTTTTCTTTTAATCATTTTTATTTTTTTGAGGATTTGTTTCTTGTTGATTCAATCAACTAGTCGTGTGTTAAAAAACGACTAGTTGAAAAAATGTTAAGGAATCAACTGGAAACAAATCCTCAAAAAAATGACAAGGAATACGTTCAGGAATCTGAATCTAGACCATTCCAAAATAAAATCATTAGCTAGCCATGTTGTAGCCAACGACTTCTAATTTTTAAAAGGCTAGTCTTTGGCTGGCCAATGCTTGATTTAAAATAAAATTATTAAATGAGTCATGTAAAGCTGCACGACTAATTGATTTTAAGAAATGGCCTGCACGCCAAACAACCGTTCGGCCTTCAAAATTTTTTGCTAGTCGTTGGGGATGAGGCGCTTTGTCCCTTTTGGTTCATCCCACAATTCGTTGTCCATTTTGGAATTTTAGCTTCAAATTTTGGTCCTTTAGGCTCTGGACTCGTAGAAACTGTTTCTGTTATTATTTGATTGTGGACATTGTCAAAACTATTAGTTCTTATATATTTGGCCATACTTATATGGGCAGAGTAACATGGCAAATGCTTCTTTTGTTTGGTAATGCAAGTTCTTGTTTTGCCACTAAATTAGTGGAAACCATAATGTTCTTCATTGAGCTTTATCTTTTTGTGTGGCTTGTGTCTGACACGGAAATGTCTCTTTATTTTTCCTCCCATTGGGTATGATCACAGAAGAGCTGAGAGCAAAGTGGAAGAAGCAGCTTAAGAAAGATACTGCTAGTAAATTGAAATCATTAGTTACTGAGGTAATTCTCTTTAGTAAGCTCTTTTGCAATGTCTTCTCATCAGATTATCCAACTTGAATGTCTATGATTAGCTGGAATTGTTGTCCCTGGATTTGACATGGGGAATTTTCTTCCTGATGTAATCTGTAGCTTTGGGTGGCCTCTTTTTTCTTACATTGAGAACCGTGTTAATCATTGCCCAACCACCTTGAACTGTGCTTATATGGCACCTTGATTTTCTCCAAGCAACTAGATGTGTTTTGGACTGTCTCTCACCTATCTGTTAGAAAACTTTTGTTGAATTTCTCATGTTGTCTACCCCAAAGGCTGAGATAAGGGAATGTTTGATAGTAGTTAATTGAGCATTTATGAAATCCGTGTTACCATGAAAATTAGTTTTCTTAATTTGAGATGGTTGATTTCTTGACTAATAGGGAAAATTCGACCAAGAGCATGAGCAATCAGAAGAATTTCAGCATAAGCTGAAGTTGAAGGTTAAAGAAATCTTGACGGACCAAGAATGGAGGAGGAGAAAAATGGCAATGAGGGTACTTATACCAGTTTCTTCTCTTACCCGACATGTTTTTAGATTTTAATTGATAATTTATAACTTGATGTTGTGTAGATATCGGAAGAGGAAGGTCGCTTGAAGAAAGATGAGGAAGAAACAAAAGAGTTGTGGAAAAGGAAGCGTGAGCATGAAGAGCAGTGGGAAGGAACTAGAGAAAAGAGGGTTAGTTTTCAATGCATTATGTACCTTGCTGTTTCCCAATACATGAACCTTGCAGACTTATAGTACAAACTTCTATATATCTAGTCAATTGTCTAGTGTTGGTTCACAGTTTGTTTTATCTGGAAAAAAGTTCCAATGCTACATTTTGGCATGTTTGTTTTATTCTCTCAGAGGTGATGCTTTTTTTTTTTTTTTGAGTAGGTAGAGGTGATGTTTTTTCCCATGTGGCTTGTATATGTGTTATCTGGTTTTCCATTTAAACCGGCTGACTTGAATTCCATTGTATGTTCATTTGAAGTATGTTTTTCTTTCAAATAATTCAGCATGGTCGAAGTTTATACAAACTACTTAATAGTCTTGTTTCATGAGTTGTTAGGATTATATGTGCAATTTTATGTACATTTTCTGCACAAAATCTAACCTTTCGTATGTCCTCTGCTTGTGTTTGATGTGGTTATAAAATAAAATCCCTGAACTACTACTTGAAAGTTGCATCTCGGTGTATTCTTGTATTTTGTGTAAACTTCTAAGATAAAAAGTATTTTTTGGTTCACTTTTCTTGTTCTAAAAGGAGCAGAAAAAGAAACAAGGCTATTCCTTCTTGCTTTAAGGGGGGAGGGGGTTCTGGCTCTGTGCTGGGTCATGGGTATCTCATCTCTTAGCTAAGAGCCTAAGACATGATGCTACAGGGCCAAGCAAATGACTCTCTTGATTTCAGGAACATGAAGTTGTTTACGATTGCCTATGAACTTGAGTGGTTTATGTCATCTATTATGTAACTTTACTTTTACTATGAAGATTCTTCTTTGAATCTCTAGTCTGTTTTTTTTTTTTTTGTAGCAAATGATACAATTAGTAACACAGGTGTTTGGGTTCTTTGGAACATAATAATCTATTTTTTTTGTTTCCCACTCGGTGTCCGGTATCCGTTTTGGGGCACCAACTGATCCGGATTTGTGCCAACTGCTGCGTAAGACTCATTAAATGGAGATGTGTTCTCTACCAGAACTTTTTCCATTTTCAGGTCTCAATGCTGAGACTTCTGGTTAAAGGTGGAGGAATTCTATCCATCCTACCACAATCCCGAGTGACAAACATGATAATAGTATTGAACCTAAGGTCTTTGGAACATGATAGTTGTGTTGAACCTAATCTTCATGATGATATGGAATTGTACAGTTAAGACAGCCGTCATGTTCCAAAATCTAGACTTGCTGAATTGAGTTTCTGAAACTTTTCTTCTATTTATCATCAGGTGTCCAGTTGGAGAGATTTCATGAAGGGAGGAAAGAAGGTAAGACTGTTATTACCTTATATTGCAAACACTATACTTTTCCCATCCCATGTGAAGATTATGAGGGGAATGTTTATAGGTTGAAGAAAACACTAGTGAACAAGTTTTCTGTGCTTCTGCAGGTTAAGAAAGGAGAAATTCGACCTCCAAAGTTGAAAACAGAAGATCCCAATAAATCTTACGTTCAACGACCTGTGAAACGAGGTTAAAACACGTACTCAATTAGTTTTGTTTCAGTGATATTTAAAGCTTGAATTGGCTATGGTGGAGTGTAAGCTTCACGTTTGTATCAATTTGTATCTGTAGCACACTTAATTATTCTGCAGCAAAATATATTTAGCACCCTATTTTAGATGTATATTAAGCTAGACAAGTACATATAAGGGGAGCCCTTAATTATTGCATTTGACATAGATTTCTGTTTATGAACTGAATCCTGATAGGACTATTTGTGATATGCTAATATGCATATACGACAGGTGAAATAGGAGTCACTGTTGTGGAGTTTTATCTATGGAACTTGATTCTCCATTATAGTGGCGCTATTTTTCAATTACAGGAGTTGAAAAAACGACTATCTGTGATATGTTATATGCATTAGAAGTGAGTGTGGAGATGTTGAACATATATGACGTGATGCTTTTGTTGTGAAACTATGTGGTCACCAGTCTACGTCAATCTATGTTTTTTTGTCAAGAAAAAACTGTACTTCATTTTATTGAAGACTTCTCTTAAACAGTATCACATGAAAATATTCCCAGCTGATGAATTTTTCAACTTTTCTAGTTCATCTTAGCATTACAGAGTGATAGACTGATCGTCCTCATCGATAGCAAGAAATGGCAAGTAAATCAATTGTTTGTCCTTGCGGATTTGATATTAATACTATCTTACCTACTACTTGATGTACGTGAGATGCATTAGAAAAATAAGATGAAACAAAATAGAGTTTCTAACAATTAGTTGAAGCTAATAGCCTTGATAGAGAAATTAAATCCAACTACGAGATAAAACCCCAACCTTCTTACAGTAAAAAAGAACAAAAAATAAAGTCGTAAAATGTAAACGTATCATTTCACTATACTTCGATTGTCATTTATGCACCTTCAATTTTGTTTTGTAGTGTACAAATAGGCACTTGTATAAAGTTGAACAAGTAACACATGCATCCTATATGACAATTCGTGTGAGATACACTCAAAGTGATCTGTATTATGCCTTATAGGATGTAGGTATCTACTTGTTCAACTTTATACAAGTTTATTCGTCTACTTAAATACACCCAAAGTTGGAGGAGATAACAGCCAAGGCAAAATGAAGAGCACGTCACTGTATTATGCCATAAATAAACGTGTTATATTTTCTTGAATACCTAAAGTAATCTAGTGACTAATATGAATGAATAGCTTTGAAGGATCCACAATTTGCTGCTTTCTTTTCTCACAGAATGCTACCAAACATTGGAAGATGAAGAAGCTAAGAAATAGTAATTAGCCACTCCTTTGTTTTGTTGTTCTACTAAAGCTTTCATATTTTCACACACAAGTTACATTCTACATGACACCAACACCACAAATTACACCAAGCAACACCCTCTATTATACATGAGAAATTTCAGGATTATGTATCCCACCAAATGGGGACCCTCGAGTCCTCTTTTACCATCGACAAAAATAATACACCTAAAACGAGGGGGGATTATATATGGGACTAGCCGAGAGATTTATAAAATGAAAATCTAGCACTATCCATCGCATGAGAACATAGCAACACATGTTGATCCTTATATCTGTATCTGTTGCTCAATGTACAAGGGGAAACTTTGAAGATCCTGAACTGCTTCCACATGGATGAATAGACAATGTGCCTGCAATCTTTGAGATCTGAATCTGTCTGAAGGCCTGTTGTCTATTGTGCTGGAAGATCCCGAGTGCCTCAAAGCCTTAGATCTTCAAAGAGGATATATTTGTCTGCGACACTCTCCAAATGGCGTCATGCTATGTACATATCACTGGAAATCCCAGATGTTAGAGCATGAAGCTCAAAGTATATGAAAAGAATCTTCACTATAAAGCTAAGTCCAAGCAAAAGAACCTCGATCGTTGGCAACTTGGGGACGGCCTCTGGTTGGTGTAGGGGGTCTGTTAGCATTTAACTCCTATAACAGACGAGTGTTAACAAGACCAACATAGATCAAAGCACAAAAGATACGTGGGAAAAAAAGACAAGAAAATAATGGAACCTGCATCCAAGTGTCTTCTATATGCCGCTCAGGTGAATTTTCAGGCGATGAAACTGGCGGAATTGGGTGGATAAGTTTTGGAACCACAACAAGATCTCTACCCAATACCAAAATGGCACCAGCATTGTTAGCAGTACCTGCAGCAGTAGATTTTACTTTTAAAAAAGAGTCCCTATATATAAAAAACTGCTATCTAAAATTTTGAAAACCCTCTGAGCATCCAAAATCAGCAAGAACATACCACAGTAATTGGTGGCTGAAAAAAGCGTAATCAAATGCCCCTGAGCAAATCTTTCAAAGCCATCCATCACACATTCGTGGGCACGGACTATTAGTTGAAGATCATTGTTGTTGCAAAACTCCATCACACGATCGGGCTGCATGTAAAGGAAAGTTTTTACATAAGTGCAATAGAGGAATGCTATAGAAATTACATGCAACCGACAAGTCTGGCAACAAAAAAAAAGGAATGACCTGTGATTGTCATGGACCAAAGAAACATCCAACACCAAAAGCTAGAAAAATGATATCCCAATCATCAGAACTTTTAAGATAAATTGTTTCAAGGATTATGAATTTAGTACTTCTTAAAGAAAAGAGCTTGGACAGACAAATTAAGATTGTCCAACCAAAGAAATAAATAAAGACTAATTATTGCAGATGAGGAGCTACAATAGCCCAACGGCACTAAGAAAAAAATACTTAAGAAATGACAGCCTGCGCAGTGATGAAATACAAAAGATAGCGAGGGGTGGACGGAGGCAGCTGATTTTTTTGGTCAAATTCCATTCCTTTATGAGTCACTGTAACTAACTTCAGTTCTCCCAAATGGAGAAGAATATTGCAGCTTCTTAAAATTTTAAAAAAAATATCTAAGAGTTGTGAAATGAAGAATTAAGTGAATCAGTAATCTCAAAGAAGTCGTAAAATAAAGTACTCACCCCAAAAGTTACCAAACCAGGGCCTCTTGCATTTGGTCTTAGTCCTTCAACACTATCATTTTCTGTTGGGTCAGACCTAGAAGCATAAATCAATTTTAGAAAATAGGACAATGTCAAAATGAAAGAAGAAAAAAGAGAAGACATGGACTAACCACAACAAATCCATCAGAACGATTGAGCCAGCTTCCATAGTGATAGGACGCTGGATACTCTCTATTTGCTCAACGTGATTAATGGACCTTCCAATCCCACCATGCATACAGATGATTTTTTTCTCAATCAGGGCAGCCAGAGGAAGCCAGTTGAACAATCTATTAATCCGATGCCATGCCCAGATTCCATCTCTCTCACCCTGCTCCATAAGGAAGATCAGTAACCAACTAGAAGGAGGAAGGAGGACTTTCAATTGGTAAATGATAGTAGCATACCAGGCGTTCAATGCACTCAATTCGAAAGCCAAAGAGCGCATTTATATCTGAAGCTTCATGGTTCCCACGTATTAAATGTATATTGTGAGGATACTCGACCTAACACAAACAGTGATGTGCCATTAAAATCAGTAAAGAGCAATTCCGAAAGTGGAACTGTATCATAAGTATATAGCAAACAGATACCTTTAAAGCAAGGAGAAGAGTAATGGTCTCCAAGCTGTGCTGGCCCCTATCAACATAATCTCCCAAGAAGAGGTAATCAATATACCTGAAGAGTCGATTACACAAGATTAGCAAATTAGCATTTACTGAAAAAAGAATTAGTACCAAGGGAACAGCATTAGAACTGCATATTGACATTGGAAAAAGATCATTTTAACTATCAACTACAAAAATTGGTAGAAGTCTAAGAAGCCAGGGATAGAGAGAAACAAAAAAAGATACATTGCAACAGCCCTGCAAAGAGGTGTTAGAATGGACAAAAGCCTGAACGGAGATATTTACTTGTCATGGTTACATGTAGATCTCAACTTGATTTACATCATTCATCAAACCCTTTTTCATTTATTTTTATTTTTTTTCGGGGGGGGGGGGGGGGGGGGGGGGTTGTTGAGAACCAGAATCCAATCACTATATATAATATTATTCCAACAATACAAATTAACAGCAAAGTCCTGTCTTAATCTTCTTCAAAGACTTTATTTTAATCAGGATCCTCCACAAGAGCTTTTCAATTCCTGAAATATTCTACAATCCTTGCACCTCAAATCATCAAACTATGCAGAGTCGTGCAACATGCCATTCCTTCTCTTCACATTATCGCTCAAACTTTTCAGGACTTCACTGATTTAGCGGTTACACAAGAAAAACTGAACAATGAAGCTCCATAAATATGAACCATATTCACATTGCAAAAGCAACCGATTTGCGTGAACCATTCATATTCGCTACTTCCATATTTTGCTGCAACCATCTCTGTCCAAAGGGCCTCTTCCTCATCTGTAACCTCCATAGCCACTCCCCAAGACCTAATGAAAAGAGCAGTGTCACAGATACCAAGTCCCCTTTCCTCCCAAGATAGTCCTAAGTATTTCGTAAGTAACTACACAACTTACAACCAAACATCGTTGTGAGGTCCAAGATATATACACTTCTCCATCTAGTATCAATTCTAATTTTCCCACATCAACCCAAAGTCTACTCGGAACTATTTATATATCCTGAACAAGCAACTGATCTAACTGGTTCGCGGTTTAATAATGTAAGACGTCATATTACTTTTTTACAACGGTGGTACCATCATGTACCTGCTACCTCCCACCAATATAGGTACCAAGTAACTTCTCTGGCCAAGGCTTAGGCAGATGGAAGGAACCACCTACTCCCTCTGTCCCAATTTATATGACACACTTTCCTATTTAGTCAGACAGAAAAAGAATGACGCATTTACTTATTTGGCAAACACTAAATGACACTATCAAATTTTACCCATGTTGGGTCCCACTTATTTGACAAAAAAGTATACAAAGGTGTACTTTTCTATTAAAAATTCATTTATTTTAATGGTAGTTTTGGAACATTGCCAACTCTTCTCATATTTCTTAAATTTCGCGTCCAATTTACATATAAATTGGGACGGAGGGTGTAATATCCTTTGTATGGATGTTGAGCAATTACTGGAGAGTTCAAAGCAAGATGGTCATTAAGCGACTTCAGGGTGAACAGGAACCATCATCTTTACTTCATTCCCCCCAGCTCCAGGAGCAACATCAATACAAGAAGGAACAACTAGGGGGAAAAAGAGAATCTCCTAAGCAAATGCCTCTGCTCTCCTTGGAAATTTGCGATAGTATTTTCATGAATGTCTGATGTAGGATCAAAATTATTATCCTAATTCAAGGAGATTGGAATGTATATTAGGAAGCTAGGCAGCAAAAGATTTAAAGGTATTAAGAATTAACGTCCAGAGGGCTCCAAATCACTAGATAACTTCACAGTTAATAGTTATGAAATCCAGTGTAGAGGTTTTCACATGCATGCATGCAATGATCCGCATGTGATTCTATATAGATGAATGGATCTGTGGTTTTCCAAACGATTTTGTAATGGTATACAACCAATACCTTAAGGGGCCTGACAAATGTTTATCTACCATGTTAAATGAGGTAGAATGCTGAATGATATCATCTTATTTTATTGTATGTTCCCTGGCCCCAACCCAAAAAATGGTGAAAACCCCCCAAAAGAAGGATTAGGCTTGCGTTTGTACATGCGATATGAAGTCATGATTTTAAATCAACGTTTGGACATGCGATTTGGGATCATGATTTCAAATTACAATTTCTCCAAAAAAAAAAAAAAAACATGATTGGGGATTTCAAATAGAGATTTCAATTTTTTCTAAATGTTTTGACCCATAAGTTTATATTATGTAAAAAAAACACATATTCGGTATGAAGAGATTGTAGGATCCTTATGAAAACATTATATTAAAGAATAACTAGTTACTACTATTGTTGACTAGTGGATCTTAGTAAAATTATGTGTATTTTGAAAGTTTGTAATCGCAAACATTTATTTATAAAAGGAACATAGACATATGCAATTTATCAATGCAGCGCCTTAGGATATTTCAATACTTGTTTATGAATTATGATTTGCTCATTTGGTAAGATTGTGTAAGAATTGGAGAAATTTTGATAGTTTTCACTTTTCACAACTTGTAGGGTATTCACATTTATGAGAAAAATACAACTTAAAAAATCCAAATTGCATGACGAAATAAAACTTCAAATCTGATTACAAATCATGATTTCACAATGCATGTCCAAACAGGCCCTAAGAATATTTCTCTTAGTAGATGGCTCGAGTAAAATAATTATGAAAGAGAACCTACAGTTGAACTAACACTAAAAGAAGCATAAGAAACACCACCTTGAAAAGTGAGGAAGAGAGATGTAGAAAAGAAACCTAAAGAATAACATACTGAACAGTGAAAAAGAGACAGAAACAGAAATTGAATTGTTTGAGATGAAGGGGTCTAAACAGGAACAAGATGGATTCACTCAAGAAGTTCCTTCTCCTTCACTTTTCCCAGAAAAAAGAAGTGGAATTCAAACAAAATCGGGGAAATGGAAGAGACCTGCGTAAATGGAAAGGACAATAAAAGGATTGACCCCTCACCTTACAGACAGATGTGAATTAAAATTGAAGTGTTAATCTGATTTGCAAATACAGCATATGCAAGGTTTTTCGTACTAAAGAATCCATGAAATCAAAACTGCACTTCAAAATGGTATAAATACGAATAAATTGTCAAAAATTTATAAGATACATGCATGTACAGTCAAAGAGAACAATGTCTAATAATCGTAGGAGTTGGGACTTCAGGAAATTTTTTAAAAGCAACTCTTCATTATAGCCAGTTGGACAGCTTGAAAGTGGTACATGTAAGGAAATCCTTAGCTATTTCCTTGCCCTCTAATGTCCATGTTTTTATTTACAATGCTTGGCAAGACTGGCCTCCCTTCACGGGAAAAACTCGAAAATGGAGCATCCCAACAATAGCATCAAAGTTAGAAAACTTAGATCACATACCGAAATAGAAAAAAACCAAAATAGTTCAGTTCGGTATGCACCAGTGAAGAACTAAAATCAAAGAACCGAACCGAAGTTTTGAACAAACGAATGCCTATCCCTAGTTGAAACTGCTATAATTTCAGTAATTTCAATCACGACACAGACTAGGCAACATAGATTCGAACGAACACTTTTAACTAAAAAAAAATACTGAAATGTAAGATTGTCAAGACACTTACGCAATATCCCCAGCAGTTGACGGGGAACCATACTCGTCAAAAAGACGCATGAGATCCCCAAATTGCCCATGTAAGTCGCCAAATATCTTAATAGGAGCCCTTAGCTGTAAAACAGTAGGTTCACTAGCAAATATTCTTTCGGCACTATCACAAAGATCGGCGATCTCATTGCAGTCCAAAAAAAACTCTCGTCGCACAGGCGGCTTCCAACCCCGAGGCTTCAAAAGATGGGTGATCAGCTGAGACAGAAAGAAAGAGCAAAAGATTATAACAAACACAAAAAGTTGTCTGTTCTAATAGGAACAAGACCGCCTAAGCTTATAGCAGTTATTCTGCGAACCGGATATATGTTTTTCTGTTGAGTACTGTGAATAGCAATGGGCCAACTGCCCCGAGTATTTACTGCACTCCAAACGTCTCCCATTTGGAAATCTTCTTCTCTTTCTCCCGTACCTCTCCCAACCCACCTCTCTCTCTCTCTCTCTCCCCATCCAAGGCAACAATATATACATCAGGAAAAATGTAAAAGTCCATTTCTTTTCTTCACTTGTCTTTCCATTTGTTCTTCATGTGTCCATTCATTGTCTTAGGGACCTATAGGTTTCCTAAACGGAGGAATTTAGGTCGGGCCGCAGCATCAAAGGGAATGCGCCAACAGATCCGGATATCACTGTTACTTGTTAAAAGAAGGGAAGAATCTGCTTGGGACCAACTTCAATAAAATACTACCATATTCACTATTTTTTTTTATGACAAGGGAAACCCGCAGCCACTACCCTTTGGGTGCGCACAGGGTAAAACCCCCGCTCCTATGCAATAGCTCGCAAACCACATAGGAGAGGTAACCCGCACTAGGCAAGCCCGGTGCGACAAGCTCGACCCAAAAGGCAAACCCCTTGCTTTTGCTGGCAAGGGGTTTCGAACTTGAGACCTCAAACATGGAAGTCCCAAGCCCAAACCATTGGGCCACCCCAAAGGGTAATTAATTTCCTGGCAATGGAAAATCACAAGTATACAAATTCCAATTCTGTCATTCTCGTTGCTAATCCTAACTAGTTGAAGCACAAAATAACTTATTGTACCTTTTTCGGAACACTGTTGATGGACATTTGTCGATCCAAAAGTTTTCGTGCTGCCGTGACATTTTCTGGGGTTCCATAACTGACTCGCCGGCCTTCATTTTCAAATTGATCAATAGAGAGCTGTCGTACCATACCACCAAGAGCACCACCAGTCTCTGCAGCTACAACTATCTATAAATGTATTAAAGGCACATCATCAGTCTATTATTTTCCAAACTTAACCAGATAGCACGACATAGCATAAAGGATCTGAATACTAACTGCACGATGATGAAGACGGACTCCAGTTGGGGCAGAATTATTCGATCCGGAAGAATCTAAATTGATCGAAGTAGATGCTGCTTTTCCACTTGGTGTAGCCTCTGCTCCACCATCCCTATCAGGAAGTTCGACTTCTCCATTACCTTGCTGTCGAGCTTTGGCAGCTGCTAGTGTAGCAGTAATAGCCTCAGCTTCTGCTGCAGAGGCCTCCACTAAATATTCAACACCTTTGCTGAGTCTCCTACAAAACAAACCCAAGATGGTGAAACTGAGAACCAAGGCAACAACAGAATTTAAAAAAAGATGACAGCAGGCACAATAGGCACTGCCATTATTATGCAATTGTAGACTCACCGAGATCCTTGAAGCATGACATTCTCAGTACTTATATCAGTATACATATCGCCATTTACAGGGGGAGCAACAGCATTTCCCAGTACAACAGAACCATCATTAACTGCATCAGGAACTGTTTGCCTCGTTCTTTCATCACCAAAACCATACCTCCCAGCAAGCCTGCCATCTTGTAGATTGGCGGCAGCAGCTGCGGCATGTGAAGCTGCACTTGTTGTTTCTGCGGCAGCCAAGTCTTCAGCAACAAGCAAGTCATCCAGCAGTACACCTGCGAAATTGGTGACAAGTAAATAATTGCCTTGCATAGAAGGATTCCAAACATCAGCAACTTTTTAACAGCTTAAGTACGCTCGCAGCAGAAACCAGCAAGTGATCCAAATAACTGCTCCAGAGGTTCTCATGTGATGTACTTTACATGGAAAATACTAAAAGAACAGAGAGGAGAGAAGCATTAATTGCAGCAGTTCGGATAGTCAACAAACACTTCATTTGTAAACATAACTGCAACATACCTACATATAAATTTAATATGAGATCGGCTAATTAATATATTGCCTTGATATCCACAAATGCCTCCTCTTGAATATCAATGCCTTAAGTTTCAAAGTCAGGTATTTGACAGAAAGGTACAACTAATTGTTCTCATGTATCTCATCATTACCATGTGTCATATGGACAAGGCAGATATTTCACTATTTTCTACCAGAGACCCCATTATCCACTTGCATACCGAGTAATCATTTCTCAGAGAATTATGAGGTGCTTGTGAATTCAAAAGGTTAAGTTTCACTTTTTTGTTCTTTCTTGAGCCACCTAGCTCCTAGCACGGCTTAGGTTATGAGTTATGACTTGATCCAATAGAGTCAGACCACCTTTTGATCTAAAAGAAATGGCACCCGATGAAAGGATCCAGATGCCACACTATGCCCCCAGGAGGGAAAATATTCATTAACAAATAAAAATAATCTTTAGAATTCCCACATTAGTGTTTAGTTTCAAGTTTATATCAAACCACTAAGAGTTGCAGATCTGTAGATGTTTAACATAGTTCAGCACTTGGCAAGTCATTTATTTTGTTTGGATTTTGATCTAAATTTATAGTCTTTGGCTTAGGATCTGATTTGTACAAATCAGATGTTAGGGTCTATTTTTTAATTTTAGTCAGGCTGTATCGTCGGAGAAGTTAGTTTGTTGGGATTTATAAGCAAAGTAAGGATAACTTCTATTTGAAGCTTTATCCTACATTTGGTTGAATTTAAAATGGACTATTACAAGGAGGGCAGAGGAGGAGAAATGATTACTAGAAAAGAAAGTGGAAGGTATGCTGCTACCTTCCACATCAACTTTTTCCAATTTTTACAACAATGAGAAACAGTTATTGAGCATGCATATCATATAGCCTTACCACCACGTAGACCACCATAGATAAATATCAAGTCCCCAACAGCAGCAGCTGCATGCCTACAGCGTCTGGTCAATTCAACAGCAGCATCTCCACCAGCTGCATCTGCACTGAATCTGCCAGTCCTAGGACTAGTCACAACAGATTTTGTGTCACACCACACTCCTGCAGCTGTATCAAGAACTGCCAAAAGAAGAGAAGGAAGAAAGAAGAAACATGGCTGTGAGAATGACATCACACCCGACCAAAGTGAAAAGTAAAAGATATAACCAAATCAGAAAGTGTTCTTTTTTTAAAACTATATCAGAAAGTGTTAATCTAAACAAGCAATGAATACAAAGAGCATAAAGGAAATACCCGCAACACTGGATGAGTCCTCCACCATGCGTCCACCACCAAGTGCCCCTCCAGATACATGCAACCGAGCATTAACAAAAACCTGTTACCATAAACAACTGATAACTCCCTTATGATCTCTGCCAGAAAGGAGAAATTTAATGAAAATTAAAAAAAAAACACTTACTGCAGCATGTTGATATCTGGGGGAGGGTGACACACCAGGGGCAATGGCCCATTCCCAACGTCCATCTCTATGTTTGGCAAGTCCATAAGCACTTGCCAGAGGCTATGAATAACCAAGGCAACAAAAAAGGTAAGAAAAATTGACCAGTTACGAAAGAGAAGAGCACCATCATGACATTGTGATCTAACTGCAAGGCATAGCAATATGATAGAACAAATAAATCAGTATAAAAAGTATATGCTTGACTCACCACGCTATTGGCATCCCTCCCTCCACAGAGGAGAAGAAGACCATCTGAGCGTGCACTTGCGGTTGCATACCTAAACAAGAAGCAGGGCATATTAGGACTTCCTTAATTTCTTAATTGGTTGGGCCAGATTAGTTATCACATTCAAAATAATCTGACTGCATTGATCTCCAACTAGCATGAACAAACATTGTTCTACAGATGCAGCTCCAGGATAAACAACTTTTCATATAAAAGATCAGACACACTCCCTAATCAGATCATATACACATAATTTGCAAGCTAACTAAACAGACAATGCATCATTGACACTATTAACAGCATGTAATACTTACTTACAGATATGTACAAGTAATTCTTGAGATTTGCTACCTTCTAAAGTATAGAATTCTGAATAAGCAAATAAATACAAATCAAGAGAAACGATAATTTACTGGGTAACAAAGAAAATAAGGTACACATCTTCAAGTGAGAGACTATGAACTTTACATGCAAGGAGGTGGACCTTCACCCTCCGGTTCCAACTTCCGCCATTCATATGGCTTGGCAGCCGTGTCCAAAGCCCAAACATCCGCTAGAGGCCGTTTTCCTGAATACAGTAGAATGATTAAGATTATTCTAAACTATGTCAGTGCTGAAAATAAATAGATCTGACTCAGTCATCAGACTAACCATCATTTCCGCCAATTGCCATGAGATATCTTTGCCCTACCAAAGCCATGACGTGTCCATAACGCGGACCTGGACCAGGTCCTTGCACCACAACCCTAATAAGATCAAAATCATTTCAGTAGTACTTAACACAAGTTCATCATGGATTCACACACAGGCAACATTCATTATGATAACTATAGACATTACTCGAAAGGTGCTAACCTGTGCCATCTTGGCCGTTGTTGAGTAAGGTCCAGAACGTGAAGATCCTCAGCTGACAAACCAGCTGGACCGATTCCACCCTGAGATGGATGGTAATAGAGCATCTTAAGTGGCTGAACGAGATTATCATACGCAAGGCAAACAACAAAGCTATCAGCCAATACAAACCTGAATAACAACCATAGTTCCCACAGCTGTAGCAACATGTGCAGCCCTTGGTGTGGGTGGCTCTCCAATGGGAGTGATCCTGTGGAGTTCATTCACATATTCAAACCTTCTAACTAAGCACCAAAAATCAATATGTAGCTTGTCACTGATACAATTCAGACTTACCTAGACCATTTATTCGTCAAAACATCATAACAGTGCACATCAGCAGTAGCACCTGCTAAGCCTGCAATTAGATACAAAACCTTAAATAAATCATTTTACATTTGAAACCCATAGATTCAGTTCTACTACCACACCCGAGGGTGTGTCTAACATGGATGAAATTAGAAGGAAGACCATAGGAAACCACCATTCAAATCCAAGCAAGTCAGTCATAAAATCTATGTCATTTCTCCCAACAAACTAGGCGCTGAAGGCAAAGCTACCTAATACCTGCAAAGGTAAATAGATGCAGGTACCAGTAAAATAATGGAGGTGCTCACAAGTTACCCCGATGCACTAAGTTCCATCTATGTGCGGGGTCCAGGAAAGGGCCGAACTACAAGAGTCCATTGTATGCAACCTTACCCTGCATATCTGCAAGAGGTTGTTTTTTACAGGTCGTGCATGGCAGCAACTTCACCAGGAAAGGGCTGAACCACAAGGGCCTATTTTACACAGTCTTTATCTTGCATTTCTGCAAGAGGTTATTTTCAACCCGTGAACTCTGATCACATGACAACAACTTTACCGGTTAAGCCAAGCTCCCCCTCCCCATTATAGAAAAAGGAAATTACAAAAGAAAAGGTTCAGTTCAGCTAATCAATTAAGCTGGATAACCTACGAATTCCAGCACTTCCAGCAGATGACGGAGTTCCAGAAGCAGCCGAATTTCCCTCAAGAGCAGTAGCACCACCAAAAAGAATAAGCCTAGGACCAATATAATTAGGAGAACCTTCTTCACCAACAGCTGGTACAGCCGTTAACGTATGCCCACACCTCGGCCCTGGACCATCCTCCTTTTTCTCTATCACTTCGTGCACCACCGAATAAGTCGGAGCACACCTTGGTCCCGCAACAGCAGGACTACTACTACTACTACTTTGCTGCTGCTGTTGCTGAGTTTGTGAACTTTGCTGCTGCAACGAAGTTGAAGATTCATCATTAAGCTGTTGTTCCAACGTCGAACTATCATTCTGAACAGTCGGATCGTGATCGGATTCCGATACCATAGTTGAATCCACATCCATATCAATACTCTAATAATCTCAATCCCCCAAATTAAAGTTCAAATCCTCAACAACATGCATTTCCAACAAACATTTCAAAACCCTAATTCAGCACAAAACATCAGATCCTTCGATTCAATACAAATACACCCAAGATTTTCAAAACCCTTCAAATATTTTTCAAGAGAATCACAACCCAGATGAGAAAGAGAGAGAAAATTCAAAAAAAATCCATCTTTTCCCCCCTCTCTCTCTCTCTCTCTTCTCCTCCCCCCACCGAACCCGAAAAAAATATAATACTGTAGCTTCGTTTTTCTTCTTCTTCTTCTCTAAAAAGGCGGCCAATATCTCTCTCTCTCTTTCTCTCTCTAAGCCTAATCATCCGCCATTTCTGCTTCTCTCTCTACCTCTATATATAGATTTTTATATGTACGGCCGAGAAAGTGACGGCGCTGAAGACTTGAATTTTACTAGCTTACAGTGTACAAGTTATGCTACGTAGAGTACAACTACCTGAAGCTGTTTACAGTAGATTCTTTTGTATCCTTTTTTTTACCGGATAATGGTGATAACCGGTTTCCAATGTCAACGTGGTGTTTATCAAAAATGTTTTTTATCGAAAGAAAAAATTGTAAGATAATTTAAACTCAAGACGTCTGATTAAACACGATCATATTTTATTCCACTAGAATCATTGATAGTTCATACATAACTCACATCAAGTCAACTTATATATGACTCAAACATTTGAAATAATATTTTGAAACTATTCCATATACTCGTATTTGTTTACGAAGTTAGTTCATTATTTCAACTTTGAATTTGAAAATAAATTTTAGAATTTTTTCAAGTCTTAATTTACAAAATTTCAAACTTAAATATTTTTTTTAATTTTGACTTCGATATATTTACTTTTTTATTATTCATATAAAGCGAATGATTTACTGAATATTTAAGAGATTTTGATTAAATATATGTGAATTTAACTTAATAGCAACATCCTTATAGATAGATACTTGTAGTTTATATGGTTGTCAATTTGCCTTTTGAATAAATTTTTAATTATTCATTTCATCATGGAGTTACTATTGTTTAAGCTAAGTCAATTAAAATGTCAACTTGCCCATTAAAACTTTTAGTTGACCCTTGGATATTATTTTTAAGATTTCAAAACTAGTAGTACTAATATTAGTGATTGCTTCTAAATGTATCTTATTTTTATTTTGTGTTTGATACATAGAAAAATATCTTCTTGAAAAGATGTTTTTTTGGTGTTAGGTTGATGAGTAAAATATATATTATGAAAAAGATTTAAAATATTAAAGATTACAATAGTATTAGCAAAATTATGTGAAGTTTATGATGTTCTTTGAGTGTAAAAATTAGTTTATCAAGTTGATTAATTTTTATTTAAAAAATCATGAAAAATAGTTTTTGATATGATAATCACACATCAACAATTGAGTTAATTACCTTAAAAGTCCACCAATTAATTTACTCACTTATTCTATACATAAAATAAAAAATAAAAAAAGACTCTTGTATAGCTGTCTTAATTAATTATTTATGTGAACATTTTAGAAACATTTTCTATGATTAGTACTAAAAGCAAATCCCTCTAGTGAAGGTTCCAAGCCAAGAGTCAACCATAGATCCAACAACAACAACAACAAAAAGTAATAAAATCAATTATTAGTTCACGTTTCAAAATAATTGTCACTTTATCAGAAATTATGTTCATTAAAAAATTAATAAATATAATATATAGTTTACTAAACTATCCTTATTAATTTAATAAATGTCTCTTGAAAATTAAATAATATTATTAAGAAGATAAAGTATAAGGATATTGTTGGAAAAACATTTACGAATTATTGTCTTAAATTTCTAGCATGATACTTATTTTGGAATAATTTTATTTATTTCTTGCTAAAATAACACATATTTTGAGATAGTGAAAGTGTTTTTTTTTTTGTTAATGTTGGGAATCTACGACCAAACTTAGCCAATTAATTTCTTTTTTCTTCTTTCTATGCAAGGAAAATATAGCGTTTGGAATATTAAATGTTTCACGTTTATGCAAAGACTCAAAAAAAAAACATTCTAACAAGGTGTAATATAAACATAATCTACTTTAATCAAACATCAAGTTAATTTCACAACTCAAACATGTAAGTTATAGGTCACATAAATACATTATCTTCCAAGCAAGGCTCTCTTTTTATTTAAGGTACTTCCATTTCTTAAAAAAGTATGGTTTTCAATTAGGATAATATTGTTGAAAATACTTTTAATATTTTATCCTTTCAGATGGTGAGTGATGTGTTGGGGTGGTGTGAAGGGAACATATAATGTCTCAATACAAAACAATGACATTACATAAATATATTCAAATTGTAAAAAGTGATGCAAGAGTACAATGAATTATAGTTGTCAACCATACCATTTGTTTTATTATATAATCAAAAACAAAATGTACCATATTTCATGGTTTTCTCCAAAAGAAAGAAAGAAAAAAATATCAAAAACAATCAATTCATATTTATGCTGGAAAATCTTACCTGAAAGTAAAACATTTCTCATTAAAGGCAATTTCATACTCAAATTCGAATTCAAGATTTTTGATTAAAAATAAAAAAGTATTCACTATTTCACCACAATCTTGTGATGATATATTTGTGAAATTTTCAGATGCATATATGTACAAAATTATATGATGTATATTTCACCAAAGTCCAAAATACAACAGTATTTGTATTGTCTCCTTTAGAAAGAACAACATTTAGTTCACACAAATTGGTTTTTCACAGGTCTTACACTGGTCTTACCCCAATTGAGAGGTGTTTTCCAATGTTTTGTAAGCAAAATAACATAAACAAAGTGCTACATCAACCACTATGACCAATTTATACTAGCAAGTTGTAAACCCCATAGCAAGGAAAAAGCTAGACATTGACATGTTTTTCTACTACATCTTGTTCAAAGAAGAATCATTGGCAACAGAAGATCAGATGAACAACATTAATCCAGATGGTTTTAAACAAAGTAAGATAATGTATGTGCTTACATAAGATTCACTCTTTAACTCCCTTAGTGAGAGTGCTACTGGAAAAATAAGCATATATACCGCACCATCATCGTAAAGATATGCGTGTAATATATAGCGCTTGCAGTAATATATAGGTGAGGAAAAACAGCTGATAAGGCAGCAGAATTGGGAGCCAAGAAGCCAACAACTTCCATTGACACCTACCGAACGTTTACAGGTCCAGTGTTTGCTGCTTTCCTGAAGACTCTTACTACTGGCATCCCATCCCCTTCACCGTTCTGGACTCTCCATGACCGGTCTTTCTTTCTCTGTGTTTTCTTGTGTTGTTTATGGGGAGCAGTTGAGGGCTTCTTTTTACGAGCTGCCTGGTTAGAAGCAAGTCCATTGGCCATATCAAATGTACTTAAATCACTCAGAACATGATCTAGATGTGCATTAATGTCCTCATCATCCTCATCCTCATCATCATCATCATCATCCTCATCTTCATCAGAACCAGACATTATAGGTCCATCAGCATCCTCTGTAACAACTTCATCCTCCTCTTCACTAGCTTCATCGTCTAATTCTCCCGGAGGCATTTCAAAGTGTGGCAGCTTCCCATCAACATAATCCTTCAACATCTGACGTGTTGCTCTTGTTTCATCAGGCAATCCGCTTGAAGCAACATAACCACGAGAGGCACAGTATGCTCTTAAAAGTTCTGCAGCAGTAGGTGGGCGAGACTGCGGTTCATATGGCTTTGGTTTCGGCAGAGATATGTTGTAGACATCCTCGATAATTTTTCTAGGGACTCGATTTGCCACCACCTGTACAGCCTCTCGATGCTCAGTGATCCGGTCAATTGGCAATACACCACACGCAATCATCTCATATCTCGAACTTGTGAATGATGGAAACACTAAACCCGGGCAATCACATAGAGTAAGTTTAGGAGAGATCACAAGTGTTTGGAAATGCTTTGTCTTCCCGGGAGTAGATGTCACACCAGCTCGTTTTTCCCCCACCAAAGCATTAATGGTTGAACTTTTCCCAACATTAGGATACCCCACAAACCCCACCATCACACTTCTAGATTGAACATCTGCTGCCAAGTTCTCATCAGCATGAGAAGCTGACCTATTCCTAGTCAAAACTATCTCCTCTGCTGCAGACTGTAAACGGGCCAATAGCTCCTCCCTGCCTAATATTTTCGTATCAGCATCACCTGCCTCCTGAGAGCTCGTTGGTACTTCTGAAGCACTGAGAGCAACAGAGGCAGCTTTAGCTGACCAGAACAGAAAAAGAATCCCTTGCTGGTGGAAGTATTCAGCCCATTTCTTTCTGCAGATAAAGCAAGAACCATAAATTTGCACATCCAAAAATAAGAAATCTGACAGGAAACAGCAACTATATTATCAGGCATACTGACCTGATAGAAATGGGTAAAAGATCTGCTTTGTTAACAAGCAGCATTGTTTTTTTGTGTTGGTCGACTTCTAGTGCATAAGCCTGCAATTTGCCCCCGTCAATACATAATCTTTATCATAACTTGTATGATATATATCCAGGTAAAACAAGAGAGGCATCACTAATATCAAGGTTTTTGGTATATCAGTATATGTACGAAACCATTACCTTCTTTCTAAAAAATATCATTAAGAAAGTACGTAAAATAAATAAATAAATCAGAATTCAACAATACTGCATTAGAAGAATGCACAGCCACATGTAACATTATGACTAAGATATCAACACCAATAAATAGAAAATATATCATAGTTGTGCTAACACTGAAGGGTACTTCAACCTATGCGAAGCATTGAAATACTTACCTCAAGATCAGGACACCGATAAAAAAGTGGGTCTCGTGCATCAACAACCATTACAAGCTGCGTACGAAGAAACACTAAAATAAATCAGCAATACTATTTTAGATAAAGTAATAAATTTTGTTAATGAAGGGGGGAAAATCAGCAGTACTCCAAAGAAAGATTAAGAAAACACGTCCATAGAAAGAGGGAAATCATCCAATTCAGAGAGATTAATTGAAAAGGGGAAACCATCCGATCCATAACAATCAAGTAGCAAATAGAAATCCAGTACCTTTTTTATCAATTGCACTAGTAGATCACTGATAAAATTATACTACATAACAAATGGGGGAATATTATTTTTTTTGAGATTGTTTAACTGTTTCTATTTCTGTAAATCAGTACAACCCTTGTACTGAAAACCATATTAACATAATTAACTCTAAAGGCACTGTCCTATCCCTATAATGAGTCTAAAACATCAATGATAGAGACAGTGTCATTAGAGTAAATCTGATTACACCAAAAACACAAAGTTAGAATACAATTCAGTTTTACTTGCTGCATATTACTCTCCCTATTCTCAAAAACTCTAAGATTTCTCTCTTTCCAGATAATAAATGGGGAATATCATTAGTAGAAAAGATCAAAAAAGTAAATCCTATCGACAAACTATTGTCCGAAGAGCCCAGAAAGGACAGGTCTAAATGAAGGGGTCCGCAGTCATGTTTTTAAGCTCTTTGCTTACATATACTTCTTTTGCAAAGTCAACATTGTTCAACAAAGCAAACAGGCATACTTGATGCTGGACTTTTCAATAGTTATTATTGCTGATATTATCCAATATTTGAAACTTGGAAAACAGTAGACATTTTTGAAGTTCCATTATTGCCTAATTAGTCTAAAAGATACAATCGATCAATAAAACTGTGGTACCTTTTGATGAAATTTCACCTTTTCATTTAAAAAGACCAATGAACTAAAACTGTGGGAATCCAGAAATTAGTAGGAGGCAAATATATACGAGGAAATTGTGATATAAGAAGCATGAAAGCAACGTATGGCTAAGGATAATTGAGTATTCAGATTGAAACATCTACGGAATTGAACACTGAGTTTAAAGGTTCTCACAGTTTTCATGGGTCAAACATTTGCAGCCCAATTACTAGGCCAAATTTTAACAACGTTGACAGAGACAATTTGTCATGGGAATGCCTTTGGGGGCCAAATCCAAGTCCATAGACATATGGAATAGTGTGATTGAGAAGTGTGAGAAGAAATTGGCCAAGTGGAAGTCTCAGTACTTATCAAAGGGGGGTAGACTGACCCTTATTAACTCAGTACTTGATGCTTTGCCAACCTATATGATGTCCCTGTTTCCTATCCCACCAGGGGTCATTAAGAGGTTGGATCGTATCAGGAGGAATTTTTTGTGGCAAGGCAACAAAGAAAAGAAAAGTTTTCATTTGGTTAAATGGGAAGAAGTCATGACAAGCAAGGAAAATGGAGGTCTAGGAATAAAGAATTTGAAATTGCAAAGCAAGGCTCTTAGTATGAAGTGGTTGTGGAAGTATGCAAACAACAACCAGATGCTATGGAGGAAAGTAATTGGAGCTAAATATGAAGAAGAGGACAACTGGATAACTAAAGAAGTAACCAGTCCTTATGGTGTTAGCCTCTGGAGGTCCATCAGAAGCTTGTGGAATGAAGTCAAAAGTAACTCAAAGGCAAAAGTAATGGATGGGAATAAGACCATATTTTGGAAGGACATTTGGCATGAGAAAGGCAACATGGAAGATCTCTTTCCAGACATCTACAACCTAATCATGTTTCAACAAAGCACTATAGCAGATCTTTGGTCACCACAAGGATGGAATTTCATTTTCAGAAGAAACCTTAATGATTGGGAAATAGTGAGAGTTGCTGAATTTTTAAACACTGTGAACACTTTCATTGGACTACAGCCAGGTGAGGATAGATTGTGGTGGACAGGAGATGACAAGGGAGTGTTCAAAGTCAACAAATCCTACAAGTTGATGGATCAGACAGATCAACCGTGCTCAAGTTGGCCTTGGAAGCAAATATGGAAGAGCAGAATCCCTCACAAAGTCTCCTTTTTTGTCTGGTCAATGGCTAAGGAAGCAGTCCTTACACAGGACAATGTTATGAAGAGGGGGAGAACCTTGTGTTCCAGGTGCTTCCTATGTGGTGAAACATCTGGACTGTTAACCATCTATTTTTACATTGCAAGTACACCCATCATCTGTGGAGAATATTCCTAAGCCTCAAAAGCATCTCCTGGACAATGCCTAGGAAGGTGGCTGAGGCATTACTATGCTGGGAGGAAGTAGGTGTACATGCTAAGGACAGAGGTAGATGGAGAATTATCCCGGGGGCTATCTAGTGGGCTGTTTGGAAAGAAAGGAATTCAAGATGTTTTGAGAGCATAGAGAACAATGTGCAGAAAGTTAAACTAAACTGCATTTTACTTTTAGTCTTTTGGTGTAATCAGTTATACTCTAATGACACTGTCTCTATTATTGATATGTTAGACTCAATTTAGACGTAGAGAAGTGAAATCAGGAGTACACTTGTATATAAGGTTACAATACGACCCATGTATGTACTGTTTTGTGATATAATACAAAGTAAAGTTACCAAGTTCAAAAAAAAAAAAAGTATCTTAATACAAGGCTGGAAATGGTATTACATACCAGATTACCAACCAATCTTCATACTCTCTTACCCAAGCACTTTCAGGCTTCTTTACAAAAAAATTAACTTTAGTTTGATATGTTCAATAGAAAGCAACCTTAAGTTTGGAGAAACAGTTACTCTCAGTGTTTCCGTCTACATAATTAGATCAATATAAACTACACAAGAATTAAGCATAAGAAGTAACCAGTAGATTGCCAGGCGCTAACTGTTAAACTGCCAACGAAACATTTTATCCTTAAAGGAATAAAATCATAGAGGTACAAATGACCAAAATCTCACCAGATCACTACGCTCAACAACTCTCCAAAGCTGTCTCCAGATATCCAGGTTCTTTTCAAAAGGGGTGAGAACCAGTTTCTCGTTCTCTTCAAGCCTAAATAAATTTCAAATGGTTAGAGCAAAATATGTACATAAACAAAATTGACATGTAAAGCCGTAGTCCAACATAAGATGGGAGACTTTTTATTTTTTGAAATTGGTAAAAGTTGTATTCATCAGCATTCAAGGCTATGCTGGCCACCTCCAAAAAATTACAAAAGAGTCATGGATAGTTACTAGGATCCTATAAAATCCACTAATTGGATTTGGATTTCTTCTTCTAAGATGGGAACCTATTTGAAAGGCTTTCAATGTACTACTGATGCATTTTCTGGTCATAATTCCATCACACAAACTCACTATGATGCAATGGAATTTGTTAGGTTTTTTAAGTGCACCTGAAATATAATGGTTGACTAATAAAACTGGGAGGGGAGATACAAATGCTCTGAATATAAACCAGGCAACTTCCTGGCTTAATCTGTGCTTACTACATAATCCATAGTAATTAACATTTACCTTCAACATTACAAGGAAAAAAATCATAGTAACCAACACTGAAGCAGTTTCCAGAGGAAAATGAATGCAAGATATCTTAAACATCCATCTTGAATTTACAAATATTCATAGTTCCTGCCCCCTTCCCCAAAAGAGAGGAAAGCAACAATATTTACAAACATGCATTCAATAGTGTAGCGTAGTAGTAAAATGTCTTTTAATAGCACTGACCTTGCAAGATTGCGTCGCCAAGCTAGAAAAGCTTGTCTTTCATTGATATCAAGCTCTTCTACTGACATTCTAGTATTCCATGGGGGCCTGGAAAAAGAGGTAATTCAGGACCTTGGACCAGGACACCAGATAGTGCACTAGATTAAGAAAGGGGCACAATTACCTGCGTGGAACACGAAGACTACTAGCATGCAAAGCCTCCTCTTTCTTCTGCTGCTTCAATCTTTCTTCAGGTCCCATATCACCAGTACTAGAGCCAGAGTCCCTATTATGACAAAGTCAGGCAACAACCACCATTAGTGTAAAAGGTATGTAATCTTTCAATTCTGTCAGAGAGGACACTAACACATAGAGCTACAATAGCAAAAAGTCAAGGGAAAAAATCAGCAAAAATGAGCCAGGTCAAAGCTGAGAAGTGAAATAGCATAAAAACAGTTTCTCAGAGATGAAACCACTTGTTATAGGATCTCGATCAACACTACACTAGCATATACTATGAAAATTAGAAAAGTAAATTTGGCACAATAATGCAAATGGTAAACCAAGATTACATCTGAAGAGAGAAGTTCATACAAATGACCTAACTTGAGTTACTATTATCAAAAACAACAAATGACCTAACTTTTACCGCGCTGACCATGAAATATAATCAGCAATTTATCATTTACCTTAGTTTAAATTCAAATCAGTGCCTCTATTACAGAGACCATAATAATTCTGCTCAGGTAATGTTGACTGGTTACACGAGTTCAAGCAAAACAAATACAACATAGCAAATGTTGGAATTTTGTTTAAATTAAATTATTAATAAGTATTTTAAATGGAAGGATGTGCCTTTTATAGAAAGGTTGTGTCTTTTAAATAAAAGATTGCGTCCTTTCATTCTTTGGTTACCACCGGTTCTATTTAAATTCAACTTCTACAGGTTCCAACATAACTTAACAAAGTATCTTTCTTTACAACATTCTCCAAAGAATTCTTTTCTTCTCCAAAAGATCAAGTTCAAATACTTGCTTTCTAATGGGATTTCTTCACTATCTGCTTAGTGCAGAAATTCATACTTCATAGGCTTGTCATACCCACCAAAACTATTTGCGTGCAATCCCATAGCAATCTCACAGAGGAGAGAGAGCAAATATCATTTTTAGGAAAGCATTTCGCACGTGTTTCAGTCCTTCAACTCTATGTCCGTTCATATTATCAAAACTTCATCTTTGTGTTCTTCTTTGTATATATTTTCCAACAGCAAAGGCTGCAATAAAACAAGATGTGGAAACCCTGTATCACAATAATTTCTGATGGAGATATGATTCACTTCCCGTTCATTGAATATGTAAGACTTGAGAGGATTTCCTTCTCTGTTCATATCAACAGTGTTACCATTCCACTTGCTTTCAAATTTACTACTTCATCTACACCAATCAAGTCATTCCCAAAGAACAATACTTGGATTTCTCAATTAGAGTTAGAACACAGTTACATATGTTAATGGATACTTCCTTCTGAATCAAATCTACCTTTAGGATTCTGGTGCTATCTACTTACATGATGCCCCTCAGACAAAGCCCTCGAGATTTTTCACTACTAATTTATTACAGTTCATTAGATATAGAAGCCTTCAGAAAAGAAACTTCTGAACTAGAGAATCCATAAGTTCTATGCCTTCAAAACTAGGAACATACATCTGTGATGCAATGAGCCAATGACTATGCAAGAGTGACAGTAGATCCGACTCTAATGAGTCTTTGAAAAATTTACAAGATTAAAGTTACCTACTTCAAAAAAAAATTACAAGATTAAGAGACCTACTGTCAGCAGTAATAGGGGAAGGTATGGAAGTTTATTTCTTAGAGCCTGTTTGGATTGGCATTTCATTTTTGTCTTATTTTTAGCATTTTAGCTTAAAACTAAGTGCTTATAAGCACTTACTTACGACAAACACTCCAAAAGTGCTTAAAAGCTATTTTAGTTGAAAAACAGTTAAAACAAGCCAATCCAAACGGGCTCTTAGTCCACTGAAGAAATGTATTTCAGCCACTCAGAGTTATTGAGACAGTAGGTTTTTGAAAATGTATCTTCATCATTTTTTCTGATGAAGTAAGATGTTATATTAGCAGGGCATCAAGTGGATGCAGAGTGGTTACATAAACCTAGCTAGTGCCAGGGATTACAAAGATAGAAACCTTTCTGTACAAAACAAAACAAAAAGGTTCCACCTAAATAAGATCCTACTCCTGTAGTGAGTCTATAAAGTCAAAACATGCTATTTTAATCTTTCATGTATTGTTAGATTACGTCCAAAACCCAAATCCATAAGCAAGTATACTTCACTTTCTGTACAGCCCTTCAAAGCATCTTGCAATGCTTCATTTCCATTTTACCTGAATATACAAACTTAATGAAAATAAGTCTTCAGTATCAATTTGGGAACATCAACATTATTTCCCATTTCTTTCTTGAAAGATGTTGTATGTTTTTTGTTTCCTTTTATTTTAAATGGACTCCTCATACAGCAATTCTACCCACAACACTCAACTAATCCCTTCATGCAAGCATTCCATTAAAGCAACTCACGCTGTGCCAAGGAAAAAGGGGGCTCCTTCCTTTACTATGGATTTTTGCAATAGCAAATCCTTCCTTTACCATTCCATAACTTTTTAACATGGCAAAACAAGTTATCAGCAGTGCTACACTTGGCCTCATTGGAAATGATGCATATGATTGTAACGACAATTCAAACCCCTTCACTCTACAATTAAGCTAAAATGAACATCTCACAGCAGAAAAAACAGAACAGTAAGATATTGCTCAGAATGGGGCAAAAAAAGGCACTTGTTCTGTTTTTTTTCATTTTGTTCTTCTGCTTTTAGGTTCTTCTATGTTGTACTTGAGAAAATTATCAAGAATTGATCTTGGTATCTAAAGGACAATCTAATATCGACACTATAAAATGTTAACCAAAAAAAGTCCCAACCTCATCCAGTACCCAATTTTCTCTGTTTTTTTCTAGAAACCCGATTAAAAAATCAAACCAAGCAACCAGCAAGCATTACAATTCTCTAGCAATAAACCAACCCCCAAACCCCAAAAAAAAAGGAAGGGGGAGAACACACACATTCAGAAATGCATGATTTATTAACAAAATAGATTAGAAGAGAAGAATATCAACAGAAAATTACCAATCTTTTTATTTTGTTTGATAAGTAACTGCAAAATTTCCCAATTTATCTGAAATATTATAGTTATTTCTACTCGCTTACATATGATATTTTATCTCCAAAATTTCAAGCCCTGAGTTTGAGGCCAGTGTATGTCAATTCCTAGGTATAGGGCGAACAAATTATGTATGCAATAGACACAATGTCTTTCCCATTTACTTACATAATGCATCACTTAAAAATATATATATACTGAATTTCACATATAGAGGGTTTATGAACAGCATATTGTGGAGTTTCAGATGTAAAATTTACATCATACCATGTTTAAATTTCACATGCAAGAAATTTTCAAACTCCAACATAATATGTTGAAATTTGTTTATTTACATTTCATTTTCATAATAAAATAATTTCAATTAAAAGTGGATGCATGTAAATTTCATATCACCTTGTGTTACACGTGCCAATTTCCAAACAGCCTTATATGGTATGGAGTAGTGATGGTTCTTTCTTGAAAATGTCAAAGACACTATTCTAAGATGAACATAAACTGAAAGGACAAAATATAAAACTGAAAAAGGCAACGAATTAAAATAAATTGGAAGGACAAATAACAGGAGCAGTAATTATAAATATTAATTATTTGTATAGTAATTCTCTCTAAAAACATGCATGGTTCTTGTTTACTTTTCTTTGTCCACTAAATTTAATTTTTTTACTACTACAAGGTGCAATATCACATTTTTTAGTAAAAACAAAAGTCAAGTAGACAGTAAAACCTAAGAAATTAATCTCATTGAAAGCCAGAACTTGGACGATAATGGTTGTCTTCAAGTTCTGATTGACCTATGAGATCACACATGACTAAAGCATATATACAAAACATGTAAGCTGAGTTGAACATGACAATTGGTTCTTGTTTCGAACATGAAAAACCTATAATCATTGAACAACACGCAAGGGGAATAGGCGCCATTAAGAGTATTCATGCATTGGTGAAGGGAAACAATTCCCAGTATTCACTCTCTTGATTATAACCATACAACAATTGTTCTTGTGAGATCATCCACCAACATTCCGACTGACACCGTCGATAGTCCCTATCGGCATCATAGGCATTAAAATGGTGCCAAATGGAACCATCACTCTCCCATCGAACGTCACAATAAAATAAAGTAGTACCCCAGAAATTAACTCTAAAACTCCAATTAACTTCATCATCTTCTTCCAATATTGATTGTCCTAGGTCATTGTCATGAGAATGACAATGGAGAGTCATGGGAATTCCATCTGATAGCCTATTAATAACATGTACTTGGACTTTTTTGTGCCCTGGCAAATGTATACTAATCCCTCTTGCTAAGGAACATGATCCAAAAATAAGTACATAAAGAATAATAAGGAGAAAAAGAATGTAATATTTGCACTTGAAAGTTTTCATTTTGTTTTAAAAGTTAGCTCTATTGGTTTTGGACTTCTATGTTATATAGATAGATAGATAGATACAAAAAGAAAAAAAACAAAATTGAGGTTTCAGGGGTGGTAATTTTTAGATTGTCCTAATAAAGAATGTGATCAACTTTTTGATCTAAACATCATTCATATAAAGACTGTGACTAATTAGCTACCCATCTTTTATCTTGATTTTATTTAGTCTATTAATGAAAATAATTATTGCTATATTTCAGCAGGCAACAAAGAGTAGCCATAACCATTGTTTCTTAGGTTCAAATCCCAACAGAGACAAAACAGGTGCTTTCTTCCTATCTATTCTAACCTACCCTTGCTGAACAAGAATTACTCAAGCTGCGCACAAACTTTCCTGGACACCACCATTGGCTAATATATGTAACCCATATACAATAACGTGTATAACAATGTATAATCTATGTATACGAGCTTGAAAAAGTAAACAGTGAATCCCTAAAAATACCAAAAAATGAATATTAATTAAAGGGGACTTACAGATTGACGAGAAGATTAACAGGAGGATTAAGGTCAGAATAGAGGCGGTGAGCTTCATCTGTCTGTTCTATTACAGCTTCTAAATCAGTAACTTCAGTTACAGATTCCAGAACCTTCTTATTATGATTCCTATAAACTTGACCCTTCTCTTTCGATTGCTGAATCATCTGATTATGGTGCTTCACCAGTGCCCTACCTAACGAAGTTTTTTCTCCTTTACCCATTACTCCTTTTCTCTTCAAATCCAATTAGCTCAACCAAAAAAAAAAGTAAAAACTCAGATAGAGAAGCTAATTGGGTATACAAAGCTTGCAACTTTTTGGCCGCCGGAGTCAGTGGTAGATGTCGGCGGTGAAGGGTAGGCGGCGGCGGAGCAGGGTTGCTTATCTTTCTTTATTTTAATTTTTTTGAAAAAATGCAATATTTTGACCCCTAAATAATAAGGGGAAATTTAGAGATAGACCCTTAAATATAGTATTGATTGTAAGTTAAGACACTTAAGTTTTTATATTTATCATTTAAGTACTTTTATTTTGATGAATATGTAAAGTGAATTTGGTCCAAATTCTATTTATATTTAAAAATTTATTTAATTTATTATAAATTATTAATATAGAATTAGTGATTCAAAAGGATAATATATATATATATATATAATTTTACGGTGTTAACGTGAAATTTGATTTTGAAATACATAAATTTAAACAATTGATACACGTATATAAGTTGAAAGCATCTCTTCTTATATTTTCTGTTTTTTTTTCCATCATAATCAATATAGTAATTTACGATAAAATAAAGGAGTTATTTTTAAGGTTGGAAACTCCATGTATAAGTTTTGCACATGTATAAGTTTGAAACTCTATCACGCTGTGTTAGAATTTCACATGCAGTAAGTTTTTGAAATCCAACACAAAATGTTGAAATTTTATATATATATTTTTATGATTATGCTTATACAAACTTTATAATTATATTAAAATGATTTTGCAACAATGATGAAATTTTAATTAAAAGTAACTATATATCATTATCATATTGCCTTGTACATGTTACATGTACCAATCACCAAACAAACTTATATGATACGAAGTAATGATAATTGGATCTTGTTAATCTTGAACACGAAAAATTGATAATTTTTTTAAAACACGCGAGGATAATAGGCATCGTTAAGAGAATTCATGCACTGGTGAAGGGAAACAATTCCCAGTATTCACTCTCTTGATTATAACCATACAATGTTTCTTCTTCAGAGATCATCCACCAGCATTCCGTTTGACATCGTCGAGTATCCCGACTGGCATCATAGGTAATAAAACGATATGTCATGGAACTATTATCCCATTGAGCGTCGCAATAAAACATAGTAGTGCCCCAAAAATTAACACTAAAAGTCCAACTAGCTTCATCACCTCCTGTCAATCGTAATTGTCCTAAATCATTGTCATGAGATTGACAATGGAGAGTCATTGGCATTCCATCCGGAAGCCTATTTATAATATGAACTTGAACTCTTGCTAAACAACATGATCCAAAAATAAGAGGAAGAATAAGAAGAAAAAGAATGTAAAAATTACACTTGAAAGTTTTCATTTTTTGATAATTTTAAAAGTTAGATATATTGTCTTTCGAGTTTTATGTTATATATATAGATAAAAAAAAAGATTTTTAGATGGTCCAAATAAAGAATGTGATCAACTAATGATTTTTAGATCATCCATATAAAGCATGTGATTAATTTATCTACCCATCTTTAATCTTGATTTTAATTTGTCAATTGATAAAAAATAATTTTGTTATAAAAGACATAATCCCAACAATTATGGCAAAGAATAATACTGCATTTTGATCTAATAAGATAGACAACAGTTAAATAAGTTAGTTAATTCTCTATTTAAATTGGAAATTTACTAATTTATTTTCTTTGAAATAAAATTTAATAGATTTTAAAATTTTGAGAATCATAAATAAGAAAAAGTCAATAAAAATATGATTGAAGAAGAAGACTAGAACTTTAGATCCTAGTAACTAGGCCAATCAAAACAAAGTAAATTTATTGTTAATTTTAAGTTTTTCTTATTAGATACTTAACTAGGTAAATTATCCGTGGTTCGCACGGGGTTGAACTATTTTATCAAGCTTACATATGATCATTTGGTAATATTCGTATTTTCGATACATACATTATATTGTCAAAAACATAAATTCAAATGGGGAACCTTCGGCTCCTTTCTTATGAACCTCCATCATTCTCTTTTTTATTATAGTATGCCGTATCATGTATATGTTAAAAATGACACTAAAATTGTTAGTATCATAAATGTTTTTCCTCATTATCTCAGAATAGTTATTACTATTGCTTAGTTTTTATATCATCGGCCCCAACTTATTTGGAATTGAACTATCGTTATTGTTATGGTTATAGTATGCAGTTACAAAGAATTAATGCAATTATCACAAGCAGTAGTGGCATCTAAATGGAACTGTTAACAACTGGATATTCTAAACCAAAATTTTGACACATAACATATTAAAATCTTACTGAATAATTTTGTGAGCACTTGAACTCACAAATATCCACAAAAAATAATAAAGACGACCTTACTTTCCTAACAATCAAGAAGAAAAATGTATGTTTCTTAACATATATTTCAAAAATATAGTCTGTCGAGCCGTATCCAAGTTTATAGTTCACAAATTAAATTGAAAGAAGCTAAAAGAAAGAGTTATTACTTCATTATAAAAAAAAAAACAAAAAACTTAATCAAAAGAAAGAGTTATCACTACAGCAAAAATAATCTTTAACGGCAATTAATAGCTTAATTGTCGCTAAATATGATTTTTCAAAGGCAATTGGTACTCTCTATAAATGTCTCTAAAGTTTATAGCAACATTGAATCTAACGACAATTAATTAATCCGGTAAAGGCTTTAGCACTCTTCGTTAATGTGCATATTTATTGCCGATAAAAATATTTTTGTTATTGTGTATTTTGGACATTTGTTAGTTTCAAGAAAACTTGATCTCATATTATGCCAAAAAAGAAGAGACGAAGAAATATGACAAATTAGTTAACTTGCGGTAAAAGTAGCGGACTAATTGTCTTTATACTAATATTCTAGGAAGTGTGCAATGACATACAAAATGTTTTGACCTAAGAAAAAACAATCAAGTAATATACTAAATGTGACAAGCAAGAGAGCGATCTGTTTTGTTCTTTTAACAAACTTCATCATTGGTTCTGTATTAGTTATCACATATTTATTGTTGTGTGCTATCAAATATAGCACAACCCACAACAATATTCCCAAAAAGTATATGAAGAAACATGTAGAGAGAGTAAAAGAGAAGATAAATTTTCAATCATCCTCACAAGAATTTTTAACAAAGTTAAAAAAAAGTCACCAAAATAGCAAAAAGAAATTGCAATATACATGAATCACTATGACTTACCGTAAAAGATTAAGCTTCATGAAATAGGAGGAAAAAAACTTTGAGGAATGAAACACACTTCATAAGAAGCTTGAATAATGTATTTGAATTCGACTCCCAATAGCGAAAAAAAACCTACAAATAATAGTGGTAGAAATAAAAGTTTTGTTTATTAAAGAACCATTATAATGAATTCAACCATTTCTGCAGCGTTATGACTTTTGGACTGAGAAGTGCAAGAGTAATAATGTCACATTGCAATCAAAATTAATTTTCTTTATTTATATAAAGAAACCTGTAGAAAGGGACAAAATAGAAGATCAATTTTCAATCATCCTTACTAAAATTTTTTAACATAACCAAAATAGCAAAAAGAAATTGTCATAGCTACATAAATCACTATGACTTATAGTAAATATTAAGTTTCATGAAATAAGAGGAAGAAAACTTTAAGGAATATTTCAAACTTCATAAGAAGCTTAATTAATTTATCTAAATTTGACTACCCTATAGCGGAAAAAACCTACAAATAATAGTGGCAGAAAATCCCTCTATTTATATACAACAACGGGTAGTGTGAACAAATGTTTATTGTGCCTTATAGGAAATGTCACAATTCTTTGGAAAAATTATAACCTTTCGGAAAGGTCACAACCTTTCATAAAAGTCACAACTTTTCATAAAAGTCACAACTCTTCAAAAGTCACAATTTTTCATAACAGTTACAACTTTTCGTAAAAGTTACAACTGTTCATAAAAGTTACAACTTTTCGTAAAAGTCACAACTTTTCATGAAAGGAAAGGCTAGTTTAGGAAATAAATAAATTCAAAGGGAATTTTGGTTTGTGGTGGCGCCACATAGGCGGGTCTAGGGTTCTCTTTTATATATATATATATATGATTTTAGAGACTCGATTAAATTTTTTCATTCACGTGATCTAACTTTTTGTCTTTGCTTAACTTTATTTTACACTAATGTAAATTAGTGGGATGAAGCTTGATTCTTGTAATATTTCATTCATATTTCGTTGATTGATCAATCACCTATTAAACACTAAAAATATCTAGAGAGTTTTTTTGTCTGTCATGTAAATGTATGTATGATATTGTGTTCTAACTTCAAATTGTGGTTCTTGCATAACATTTAGAAAGAAACATATCAAATATTAATCAAATCACACTAATACAAAAAAATAATCTGAAAATAATGCGATAATTTTAACAAATATAATTTTGGTCATACGAAACAAAAAAAACAAAAAATTAATATCGTATTTTTTTTTTATAAATGACTTATCAATCTGCCTCTTTGATACCCCTGGTTAAAATAGAGTAGTAGATTTCTAATGCTAATAAACATAAATCAACTAGTACTTTTTTTGGATTGAAGAAGGAAAAACGGGTTACACCACGGAAAATTCAGATAGTCAAGCTACTAAAATTTCATGATTAACAAGTTTTAATTTCCTACTTGTGTTTCATATCCAAATTGTGGCACGACTACATCCAATTTCATGCCAAGAAAATTCTCAAATTAAAGAATAAAATATTTTCCGATAAAAGTAACTTTATCTCAAAGGACTCAAACCTGATACCTCTGGATCAATCCGAATTAATAATATATGGTGTGACAATTTCTAATTGAAAGGCAGAGTTGAACACCACGTGCAGAGAGGGAGGGGCAAAGACTGAAGAGTAGTAAGCCAATCTACAAAGCAAGAGATAACTTGAGAATTAGCGATTCCCAAATTTTCCCTCTTCTTATGTTTTCTTTATATTCGTTTTACACAGAACTCACACTGAATAAGTACAAAAAAAACCAACACTAATTACTCAATACAACAGACCTTGTAGAAGTTTCAATCATTTTGAATGGTGGAAAACTCATTAATAGGCTAATGGGTGCTCAGAAAAGCATTCATGCTGGCAAAGGTCTTATCTTTTTCTCTTTTATTTCTTGAATAAAACCCATAAATTTATTATCTCATAACTCTCTGTAATTTGTGTTTTATGAAGTGTGTTTTTGGGGTGTCAATTTTTTTGTTGTGCCTATGCAAATGTGGTTTTGGTTGGCTATAGTGGGTGCTGATGGTTCTTTTTTGTGCTTTATGTTGTAAAGATTGAATTTTTAATCAATTTGAATGGTGAGAAACTCATTAATGGGCTAATGGGTGCTCAGAAAAGCACTCATGCGGGCAAAGGACTCTTCTTTTTCTCTTTCATTTTTCTTGAATAAAACTCATAATTTATTATCTCATAACTCTCTGGAATTTGTGTTTTTTGGGAGTGTCAACGAAGGGTATCTATAGTTTTGGTTTTCTTTTTGTTGTGCCTAATGCAAATGTGGTTTTGGTTGGATATAGTTGATGCTGATAGTTCAGTTTTGTGATTTATATTGTAAAAATTGAATTTTCAGTCAATTTGAATGGTGGGAAACTCATTAATAGGCTAATGGGTGCCCAGAAAAGCATACATGGTGGCAAAGGTCTCTTCTTTAAATCCTTATTTCTGGAAAAAAACCCAGAATTTATTCTGATAACTCTCTGAAATTTGAGTATTATGGAGTGTTTTTTGGGTGTCAATAAAGGGTATATATAGTTTTGGTTTTCTTTTTCTTGGTTTTGGTTGGCTATAGTGGATGCTGATAGTTCTTTTTTGTGCTTTATATTGTAAAGATTGAATCTTCAATCAATTTGAATAGTGGGGAACTCATTAGTAGGCTAATGGGTGCTATGAAAAGCATACATGGTGGCAAAGGTCTCTTCTTTTTCTCCTCCATTTCTCAAATAAAACCCACAATTTATTATCTCACACCCAAGGGTGTGGCCTAGTGGTTAATGAAGTGGTTTGAGAACCATAAGGTCTCGGGTTCAAATTCCAACCGAGACAAAAACACTAGGTGATTTCTTCCATCCGTCCTAACCTGTACCTATTGCTGGTGGGACTGGTGGGATATGACATGTATCCCTTGGAATTCGTTATGCGCAAGCTTGCCTGGACACCACGGTTAACAAAATAAATAAATAAATAACAATTCTTGTCTCATAACTCTCTAAAACTTGTGTGTTATGGGGTGCCAATAAAGGGTGCCTGTGGATTTTGGTTTGCTCTATGTTTGCAAAGATTGAAAATTTTCTTTTGAATTTTGCTAATGCAAATGTGTTTTTGGTTGGCCATAGTGGATGCTGACTGATAGTTCTTTTTTGTGTTTTATATTGTGAAGTTGAATTCTTATTTACTTTCTTGAATTTGAATTGGTCTTTCTTGCAGCTAAAATAGATGTCAATGTGGATTTCACCCATAAACTATGTGCTGCATTGATGCTCCAGCCTTTCAGGTACTTACATATTAAAGCACTTATTCCAATTGATTTTGTATTCATCAATTCTTAACTCCTTGTTTCTTTCTATATATTGCTGCACTGTCTCTGTAAACAGGAACTCTGGCAGCCCCCTTGAATTGGTGATTGGCAGGTAATATAGTTCTCTCATATTTTATTCCCATAAACTTTTAGCTTCTTTTTGTTTCAGTTATAAATTTTTTGTTGGGGTTTGTAAGGATGGAGGGTTTAGGGTTTGGGTTTAAACTGTTTTTTTTAAACTCATACTTATATTGGTAATCTTTTTGTTTTTATTCTGGCAGTCTTTGCATAAAACACCCAAATTTGTTTGGCAAGAGCGAGAAGCTAGATGTTTTGTGGGACAAAGGACTCTATGATTCCAATATCTTGATTACTTACCGGAAGCCAAGACCAGAATGGCTTGCTCAACAGTCTTTTGTCCTTCAGGTGTGCTATACTCAAAAAACTATTTTATTTTGGTTTACTTATTTATTATTATCTTTTTGTCAAAGAGGAACAAACTCTCTAGGACTGAATATTTTTCATTTTGAAATAGTATGGTTCATGAAGGGGTTGTGGAACTCATTTGATTGGAATTCAAATTAAATATGTAGGTCTGAGTATGTTAAAATGAGCAATTTCACCTCCCATTGCTCTTAGAATTTCACACCAAAGTTGAATTAGTTATAAAGAGGACCTTATTGCGGTGAAGAACATAAATCTTCTGTAAAATATCTGCCTTGGAGTCGCATTTATTTGAAATGCGAACTAGTTCAACTTAATTTTAGTGTCAGCTTGGGAGTAGACTTTACAACAACTTATTGTTATGTATGGTAAATCTGACACATCATGGACTTCAATCCGAACTATCTTGTTGTCCAGCATTCCGTTTCTCCCGAGATTGGGGTCCATGGCTTACCAGATGACAACTTCTCTCGCTCGGGAAGTGGTGGAGTTAACTTATCTCGCTTATCTGCTGGCTTAGATTTGAGCGAGCCAGCAAGTTCCAACTGGAGCAGCAAGACGAGTATAAAATTTGAGGTAAGTGCAAACGATAGCACTTAATGGCAACTCTATACACATGTTATTTGAACTTCAAGTGTGATGCTCTAAGCCTTGTTTTTTTAAGGGAAGTGTAAATGTTATTTCTCATGCAGCATATTCGTCCTGTAAGTGATGAGGGCTGGTCAATAAACAGAGATACTCACGGGTTTCCGGTGACTTGCAGGTAGCTTCAACTATTACTTGTTTTTAACTTCTTTTAATCGGATTCTGACTCTGCCTATACTCACAACATACTTGCTTTGCAGTGGTGGCTATAATGATAGTATGGTAGTAGTTAAACAGGAGTCTCGATACGCAAAAGCAAACGATCGTAGTTTTTCTCAAGTAATTCACTTTCTAAACACAAAATGGTGCAAAATTCTCAATTTCTCTTCTATTTTGATATCATAGTGCATGCAATGTTCTATATGCTTTCTAAAACATGTTCACACACTTGTCCAGTTTAGCCTGCAAATTGAACAAGGGGTTCCCATTCTTTCCAAGTGGCTAATCTTCAACCGATTCAAGTTTGTTGCATCAAGGGGACTAAAACTTGGGCCGGCTTTTCTCTTGTCAAGGTGAGACACATTTTTATTTTGGACAGTTGAAGATTTGTCAATTTGGCATGGTTGGTATTTACAACCATGTTCAACCAGTACTGTATTTACTAATCAAACAAAGATATAAAATTAAATAAAGATAATAAAGCATCCAATTACCACGAGAACAACATATATGAAATAGTGAAAGTTAGCATTCAGTGCTTTCAAGTGTCTGATGATTTATTGGTAAGTTACTCAGGAATGACCAAATATTAACGTGAGACAAGAGGAAGAATGTAGGAAGTAATGAACTAAAATTATCAAAGCACTAGGGAAACAGTGTAAGGAAGTCAAGGGTGAAAGATGTTTGAAATACGACTTATGCATCGGAGAGGTCAAGATCTATGCGCTTTGATATTTATAGAAACAAGTAAACACATGGAAGCTGGACTTGGAAATAATAGAAACTATTGAGATTTTAACTCTACTTAGTTTTCAACTTTACTTTTCTCTACAAATTCAATATAAAGCAGTAGTTTAAGAATCTGGATTCTGCTTATTTATTTGTTTGTTCTTGATAAATATATCTTCAATTGTTAATCAGATTTATTAGATTCTACTGTTCTTGAAAAATATCTTTAATTGTTTATTTAGATTTACTAGTTTTTCCCGTCTTCTTAAAATGTTAATATTTAGATCTGAGAGAGAAAAGCTCTCCATTCTTCCTAGAATAGAACTATAGAAACTAAGCAAAACATTGATTCTCCAGCAACCAGCCTTCTCCGAAGAGTTTCACTCTGGGCAGCATGGGAGTGGGGAGTATCCACTGATCTAAAAGTTGATAGAGAGGTGATGCTAGATACATTTTCTTCTTGAGTGTTGAGAGAGAAATTATTGAATGGGATACTATATCAATGATCCCTCAGCACTGGGTTCACATGATTGAAAAGGGAGCAAGGTGTGCTACAGTTATGATTCTAGTCCTATTGCCCACACACTTATGGTCATTGGTGCATGGGTCTTATCAACTAGTTGGGAATATTTCTTGAGGACACATTCATATTGATATTAGTCTTGCAAAAAAGCTTATGCCTTGCTGTTAAACAATGTTTCTTTCCTGTATAGTTTTATTTTCTTGTTTTCCGTTCTAATGCATCTTTCCATATGCTAAAGTCCTACCTTTTTCTCTTACAGCCTCACGGGTGGTTCTATCGTGGGGGATATAGCTCCCTATCAAGCTTTTGCAATTGGCGGTCTTGGTAGTGTCCGAGGGTATGGTGAAGGAGCTGTCGGTTGTGGTAGATCTTGTCTGGTTGCTAACAATGAACTGACGTTTCCTTTGGTATGTTTTGATTCGTAAATTGTTGGATCTTTGCCTTTTAGGACAGTTGTTTGGTTCCACATCTTGCAAAAGTGTTTTCTTATTATCATTCTTGTCTCTTAAGTTCCTTCATGATGCAAAAATATGAATGAAATCTTGCTAATTTCAAATGGCGTGCAATGATTCAGAACCAAAAAAATAAAAAGCAACTGTGTAGCACAGACTTGAGAAATGGATTTGCTTATTTTGGTTTTTGAAAAATCTATTGTGCTTAGTATGAAACAGAATACAGTTATTTGAATCTGATTGTGATAAGGTATTATGGTATTATTTGTTTTTAATATCTATGAGCTTTTCCAATCAAGCTTGAGCTGGAAATACCAGTGACATTTAACTCTTTAATACAAGCAAACTCATAGGATCTTCTGAGTTTGAAATTAATAATGTCATACTTTGCCAATCACTTTAACTTTGTTGGCTTTTGAGCTATGTTGCTCGGACTCATCAAAAATAATTTTGTACCCGTGTTGGATCCTCCAAAAATGCATTTTTGAAGGATCCAACACGCACCCGTAGGCATTTTTGAAGAATCCGAGCAACATAACTTTTGAGCGGGACTTGCAATGGTTTAATTCTTTTTTTTTTTTTTTTTTTTACTTTGATTCTTTTAGTACCACAATGTCTTCTTAGACTTTTGATTATAACTTTCTTTCATCTTTCTGGAGCATTATAATACAATATTTTATGTTTTAGTAGCAGTAGGGCGGACAGACTCTTAAGTGGTGTTAAGGCGGATGCATGACTTTTTATTGGCAATGTTGTCCTGTCTTAGTTGAAGAATTTGACCTTGAAGAAATGTCCTGTTGTTGTGTAAGAATTGTATTGTAAGATAACATCATGTGAGAGTGCTTTAAAGTCAAAAGAACCTTTCTTCTAATTTGAAGAAAAGAATTTTATTAACAAAAGTTAGTTATCAGAATTGATTGTTAAAAAGAAGAGAGGAAACAATTTGTTGTAAGAAATGATTTAACAGGATATCAAATGTAAAATGCGAGTTGTGTCCTCTTATCTGCGCCTGCAAGAGAAGGAACGGGGTTCCCTTGTTTAATTTGTCGCTTACTTGCTTCCACATTGTCTGTGGAATTAGTAGTTACAAGTTTAGATGCTGGTACGTCTGATCCCTTTGGACCTATTAAATATTATATTGTGGAGTCTCACACCCAACGCTTCTTGTCCAGAGCCAGATGCTTGATGGTGCTGTCTTCTTGGATTGTGGATCTGACTTGGGCTCAGGTCGTCATGTGCCCGGTTAGTACCTTAGTAATTTTTACATCATGCAGAAGGTTTGCTTAATGTCACTGACTGCTGTTGAAATTTAGAAAACATTGATTTTGATTATTCCTTTTGGAAATGTTTGAGAATGTCTGTTTGTTTAGTTGTATCGTCTTTCTTTGTTTTCTTATGTTGCTTCAGTTAGGGTTTGGGAAGGAGGGGCTGCCATTATATATGATAACTGCAAATGATTGTTTTGAGAAATTATTTTTTAAAACTGTTTTTTTTTTCCGTGTGTATTTTGCATTTTTTCTTTCAAGTTGTTTGTTTCATGCTTTTTATCTGCCTTACTGCTGTTGGGCCTGTATAGAGAAGGTTACTTGTTGTAAGGGTTTCAACCTTTTGTTTCCCATGAAACTGTTAATGATTTAGCCTATGACTTAAGCAGTAAAGCTTAATATGTTCTGGTTATGGTTAAATGCTACTTTCGAGATCTAACTCCATATTTAGGTTTCACTGTAAAAACGTAGATCCTCATATACTCTCATAAGTATCAAGGATAAGTGCGTGAAGATAATCCTCATCAGCACGATGATAAGAATATCGACGAAAAATGTAATGGAGTAACACTAGTTGGTTTTGCCAAATCATTTATAAAGGGGTGTAGAGTTTGCTAATTCAGTTGTGTATAGCTACAGAAGTAGCAGTACTCGAAGTGTCTCTTAGCAAGATATTAAAATATTTGGAAATCATAGTAAAAGCAAACGCTTTCCAAATGTAGATTGGAGAAGTTCAATAATATGGGCTGTGTAATCTTAATATCCACCTGACTGTTCTAGCTAAGCTTTGTAGGTCAACTAAAAACATCCATGTTTGGCATCATATGGTTATAGGTGAATATTAGATCTCTCTTTAATAGTGCAAGTTTGCAACCTGGTTGAAACTAGTTCCTATACCTTGTCAATGTGATGATGAGGTCTGTTGCCTTGATAGCACAAAATATAGTTTGCTATATCATATGGTGTGTTGGATAATGCAAATAACTTTACTCTCTCAGAACGACTGTCTATAGCTTGGGTTTGTATGAGATAAATTAAGGAGAATTTTCTATTTCTCTACATAAGGATATTTGTTTCCTTCTTTATGATATCCACCCTCTACAAAACGACCTTCCTCTTATTGTAGTATGATCATGTAGAGGTGTACAACTACTTTATTGATGAGAAATTAGAGACTGGGATAATGAACATGCCGTGTATATCAACCTTAATCAATTAGTAGATATTCTTTTGAGGAGTTCACAAGAAACAATCGGACAATTTAGTGCGTAAGCTAGCAAAGGAAGATATTTTGATTCTATTTTAAGGGGGTGCATCGAAAAGGAAGGATCTGTGTTTTCCAGCTACCAGATTCCTAGAATCATAACTTCATGCCAACGAGAGGGGAAAGTGTTGAAAGGGAAAGAAACTTGGTTCAGTCAGCCAACAGATTCTAGGATTAATACTTTCAGTTTCTTGTGTCCTTTTGTGGTTTCTACATATAAAGAGGACACATTTTCTCTTTCTATAGTATGATATATAAAGGTTCCATCATCTTCCCTGTTTATAGATAGAAATATCGACAAGCAAGATAAAGCTTGTCTTCTAAATGAGATATACAAGTGAAAAGTTTTTAAAAAATAGGAAGAAAGAAAGAAAACGAAAAGCTCTGGCCTCTGGAGTTGGTGTAAAATGGCAAGTCTTTTCGCAGTAGGGGTTGATATTTGAGTCCATTACAACAATGGTTACATTTTCTTAGTTTCTGGATCATATGAACTGACTGAACTTCAACATTCGCACTCTCTGAATCTCAGAATTCTGGACTTCTATATTTTGATGATTGACCGCTTTCATAACAAACAATGAGACAAATGCTTCATCCTTGTATCCCTCAGAAATTCATACGTAAACATTTTGGGCTTCGTGATGGTTGTCTTTTCTTTTTTTTGTGGATGAAAAGAGTACACTGCCCAGATATCACTACCCTAGTTTCAGAAGAAGCGTTTCCTAACATATTTTCTTCTAACATTTGAGCCATTGATGCATTTCAGGAAATCCTTCTCTTAGGCATGGCAAACCAGGAAACGGAATTGGCTTCGGATATGGCCTTAGATTCAAGTCTCAGCTGGGACATTTCCAGGTGGACTATGCAGTCAATGCATTTCAACAACGAACAGTGTACTTCGGTTTCAGTAACCTTCCTTCGTGAGTCTTAACCACAACATGACTTGCAACCATGGCATAACTTATGATCAGCGCTGCATCCATAGAGAAAATTTATGAGGATATCTGCAAGGGATCAGATGTTAGGCTCCGAGCAGTGGCCCGTCCCTCATAGGAACATCAGTGAAGATTTTTTTGAAAAGCATATTGAGCAAATTAGTGCACAGAGGTGGTTCCATTTTAGCTGTACCTCTTCAAAGATCACATAGAAATTTTTAAGTTCTTTACAGTGACCATCAGGAAGTTAGTCTTAATGTCAAAGTTCATAACCTGCTTATAATAGACAATATACACATTCAATTTCCTTTTACAAATAGAGAAATTTATCAGTTGATTCATTTACTAATCTTGAATATCAAAGTTACAAATGATATGAGTTTGATTTACTGGTTTAGCACTGGATTAAGTCTTGGTCAATTCTGTCCACAGATAAAATTGCATTGATCCCAAGAAATTATAGGTTTCTTGAGACAAACCATCTTAAACGACCATGCTGCTTGCATTTTCTGGCAGATGTGATCATTTGTTATCTTATCTATGTCATAGAGTTGAATCAAGATAAGCAAAGACATTGATTGCTACAAGTAGGAGAAAATCAACTCCTACTAAACATGTTGAATGTAAAGTAATTCATGAGCTTATGATAAACAATAAGTACATCCTTTGTCCAAAAATTCAATCTTAAAAAATAGTTAACTAGATTCTTGAAGAGAAAAATGATGAACAGTTTGAAACATTGAGTTCTGATCAGATGATAGTACTAGTACTTGCAGAAACATCGATGGACCTGTCATCCTCGTCTCGTATAGTAGTAACCATGAGAGCAACTTGGTTTATACTAGGCCTAGCCTCATGAGAATGGTTCACACATTTAACAGCAACTTGTAACAAATTAACCATCCTTTCTTCACTAGCACCTTCTTGTATCAAAGTTCTGTCAAACACTTCAACTGTCCATTCTTCTCTTAGCACAGAAACAACCCAACTTGCAAGTTCTATTCCATTGTTTTGCACTTTCCCTGTTAGCAACTCCAAAAGAATGACACCAAATGCATAAACATCTTCTTTAAAGATTGCTCCTACATTTTCATCAGTTATAGGGAAGACATTATGGGAATTGCTTGCTGTAGTAGTATTGATTTCTGCAGTGCTCATAAGGCCATATTCGCCGATAATTGGCTCCATGTTGTTGGTCAAGAAAATGTTTGATGATTTCAAGTTTCCATGTGCAATTCTGTCATGTTGAAGCTCCTGATGCATGAAAGCTAAAGCATCGGCGATACCTGCTGCTATAGAAAGTCTACTACTCCAATGAAATCTTTGGCCTGTCTGGATTCCTGAAAAGCAGATTCATGCACAAGTGTTGAAGATAATAAGGCAAACAGAGGTTTCTAACTAAAGTTCTAAAAGAGAATTTTGACCTGTTTAAATCATGAGGGGACAATAAGTACCTTAAATAAAGTATTTCACATGCCTAAAAGCCTAAATATTATTCATTGATCCAACAAAGTTAAGTAAGCAAAAGTTCGCGCTTTTTAACAGTTTTAAGTCTTTAGATGAGCACGTCTCACAATTTCATATGGTAATAGAACATATTGATATCTGACCTTTATGCACCTATTATGAATAAGAATGTTCACATGCTTAGCTGATGAAAAAGAATCAGACCTTCATGCAACTTACGTTCTTAAATGAAAGTCATAATTGATAAAACATCAACAGACACTCAAATTTTGGCCTCATCTTGCAAGTAAACACTCCAATTTTGAGTATGCACATCTAGACACCTCAACTCGTCTCCATTGTATCAGTTGAACACTCCAACTTACAAAATGATCATCTAGACAACTCCAAGATTTATGTGTTACATTAGCTTCAGGTGTCCATTAGACACAATGGGGACGAGTTGGAGTGTTTAGTTGCCAGTTGAGACCAATTTGAGGGGTCTAGATGTGCACTCTCTCAAAGTTGAGTGCTTACTTGCCAGCTGAGGCCAAGTTCGAGTGTCTGTTTATATGCCTAGATGAAATGGTCGCACAATTCAATACACAGAAGAATAGACTAGTAGAGTGAATTACCTTGTAGAAGTAGGAGAAGACTGCCATTGTCTTGGTACTCATAGACCAAAAGCTTCTCTTGTCTAGAAGAATAAAAGGCAACAGCAGGCAACACATTTGGATGCCTGATTTTGTCTAGTTTCTGCATTCTCTTCTTGAATTCACTACCAGTTATTGACCAATCTTTTATCCTCTTAACAGCCAGTGTCATTTTGGGATTGTCACACATCACTTTGTACATACTACCATGTTTCCCTCTTCCAAGCAACTCTGCTGGAGCCTTAAGCAAATCCTCAAATCTCAATCCGTTATTCGCCTCAGGACTCGTAAGAACCACGAGTGACTGTGAAACTGCGGTGTTGCTGTCATCGGAAGAAATGACAGCTGATGAGATATCTGAATTGCTCGCGCCTTTCTTTGATTGATCCATTGATGTAGTAGTACTGTCATGATCAACTGTAGCAACCTTTTTCATCAGCTCGATTCTTGATTCTTTCTTCTTCTGCTGCTTCTGCTTCCGTTTTCTATAGACGCATAGTAGGATAAGAAGAACCAGAGCCAGGCCTATGAGGAAATAACCTGAAAACATGAGAATTTCATCTCTTGACAAGCTGCTCTTTGGCTTGTCATGATCAGCTGATTCTGAATCTTCGGACAGTAATGAGCATTTTCCAGCCAACGGGGAGCCACACAACAGAGGATTTTCCATGTATCTACTAACAGGGAAACTATCACCCTCAGGCGGAATCGATCCACTGAAATTGTTGAAAGAGACATTAAATGCAACAAAGTTTGAGAAATCAAATTCAGGTATCTCTCCTGATAGCTGGTTATTCTGAGCCTCGAATTCAATCAAGCCCGAAATCCTAGATAAATCAGGGAGAACACCTGATAATCTATTGTTGGATATGTCAAGCCTTTTCAAGTTATTCAATCTTGAAAATGATTGTGGAATGCTACCTGAGAACCGGTTTCCACCAAGAACAAGATGTCTTAGATGCTTACATTTATCTATACTGTCAAAGTTTTTCCCCTGAAGTAGGCCATTTTTCAGACTCAGGAAGAAAAGGGTGTGCGCGATAGGCTCCACATTACAAATCGTGGTAACATCAAACGTTCCAGACGAAAAATCATAACCATCAAGAATGATTTTCTCCACGGAGAGAGTCTTCGCGTTACATGTAACACCAAGCCACTTGTCCTTGCAAGGATCAGATGTCGAGTTCCAGCCCGAATTAGTACCAAGAATTGTACTATTATTGTTAGATACCTCTGCAAGAAACTTGAGCAATGCATCTCTAGTCACTGTTTCATCACATACAGTTGTGTCAAAGATGAAAAAGAATGAAAAAAAGAGCAAAGCAAAAGTAAAAACTCTGTTCATTTTTGCATGATACTAGCAAATGTGCTGCAAAAATAGGATGATAATAAAGATATGATGAATCATTCAGTCATGATTATTGATATTCCCAATGTTTGAATAGTCGTAATCGACTAATTTGGCGCCATTTGGCGGAAAACACAACAACTAAAATCCAAAAACAGGCCGGCTGCTGATTTTTTCTTTAACTTCATCCTCTACTGTCTTTTTTTTCCTCTTTCAGACCATCTATCAAACACATAGATCACATATTTTATTTCGGAATAGGTGGCAACCGCGACATGAACTTATTACATATGTCTGCTCTAATATCGTGTTAAAGTTTATGACTATTTAGAAGATGTGGGATTAGTAACCCAAAATATTAGACTTGCAATATTGATAATATAAACTTTTTTACCCTCTCAGTTATATCTATTACTCCCTCCGTCCCAAAATAAGCGTCACCTTAGGCAAAATCCCATCTATTAAGAAATAATATGCACACTATAAAGAATGTGAAATATAATGGTATAATTGGTAGAAGATACAAAATTGTTTTAGATTTCTAAAGCGACACTTATTTTGAGACGAGGGAGTAATAGTCTAAATAATCTGTCACTGATGTACAGGTAATTAATTATGTCACTTTTTGCTGGCTCAACTTCTAGAGTAGTAACCAACAACTTAAGAAATAAAGCACCTTGTAGACATCCCTTTCATGAAATAATTAACAAGGACAAGTTAAACATAATATAATATATGAATTCAATCAATATTGAATTCTGAACTCATAATTTCAAAAGTGAAATGAATTCAACGCTAAGAACCTTAAAGATAACGAACACATCAGGTTCGAAGACAAGTTTAAAACAAGAACCTGAATTCTAACACATATATTAGTAAGTTACACTGACCATAAGGTGGAGAGTTTCTACAGAGACTGAAATTCATCACACATCTGTAGGTTATGTATATTGTCCCTAAACTACCTTTGGCACCTAGATTTACATACGACGACGAATCGAATATTACATGTAAGGAGAAAAATGAACTAAAACCATGATCTCCATTTAGGATCCTAGTCTATTCACTCAAGGATCAGCATGTCCAACAACTTCGTCATCGCTGTCACTCTGTCCACTGAACTCCTCTTCACTAATCTCATCATCACTCTCATCTTTTGGTGTGCCAACGACATTCTCCTTCTTTGCGTACCGTTCACAATACTCTGCATCATGAAACAACAAGTAAGATACTGTCACTGGTTTCACATTCTCAGATAAAAGAAGAATTGCAACATATAATATCTTTGTAACATGCACGTCAGCCATGGTTGTCAAATAATCACCTTTCACTTTTTGCTCATATTGATTCTTGTCTTTCATCATCAGTGAGGCTGCATCACCATTTAATGGATCCGAAGGATTCGGATATAGCAAAAGCTGTGGCAGGAAAACCTCAAATACGTTTAAGAGATCTGCACACCAGCATATGCTTGGTCAGATATCGTGGAGCTCACAGTTTATAAATGTTTTATGATGTTATCAACATGAAGATATATGGAGTACAAGACAAAACTAAATTATATGTCACTTACCTTAAATAAAACCAAGAATGACACGTCTAGTAATTTTCATTTCGAAGGTATTTTGTAACATATTCTGAACGGTGGAACAAGAGTTGAGCTTCTATTATATAAAGCTTAGCCTACAGGGTGTCACCACACAATTTTTTTTGTCTTCGATTAGTTCATATCTACAGCCTATGCTTAAAGAACCTCGAGCAGAAACACTTCAGTCATATGATAAAGTGAAATGCATACGTGTGAAACAAACTAGGCAGAAGTAAGAGCTCATGCCGTTAAGCATTTTTCACCCTAAGAATCTTAATGCTTTGTTCACTTAGCAGTACGCATTACCAAACATAGGGCTCCATGACTGATTGATGACATCCAAACATACAGAGCCAGACCTGCAATAACAGATGAATCTCGTGAGCAATAGTGCATTAACATTTTCCTCAACTACATAGACTTGTGTTACAGAGGTTCCACAAAGAGATTAAAAGATGAACTGCGGCTACCATACATACAAACTATCTACCGCAACTTCCTACATGTGACTAACAGAGAAAAAAAGGTAGTTGCTTAAAATACAGAAAGAATGTAAGAATGTATATATAGCTTACAGCTCATCAACATTAGGGTGGAATATTTTGTTGAGAAACCCAATGGAAGGAGACTTGTAAGGATAGGCATCTGGCAACTCGACCCTTATTTTCCAGACTCCACCTTCATAAAGGCCTGCAACAATTTAGATAGTTAGCAAAGTACAGGGAAAAAAAAGCATATTTACGACCAATTAAATGTATCAGTCTGCATTATCCTATGTTGCTCTGACCCATCAAAATACCTATCGCACCCATGTCGGAAGGACACGATTTGGGTGTGAGATCCACACTAAATTTGGTCAACGTCTTGACTGCTTTGACTACATCTATGACTAAGAAGTATAGACTGATTAGGATTTTGGGTTGATTATTGGTTTATATCATATATATATATATATAGTTAAAGAAAGTATGAGAATGTTTTGCTAGAACACCAGACTTATGAATAAATATTAGGTGCTTATAGGAATTAAATTTCATTAGTTGTAAGCCAACATTTTTTATTAATCAAAATATGTACTTCTATATGTCGTAATATACATTTATTGGCTGTATCCGCACTCAGGGGTTGAATGCTAAAATTTATGTGATGAAGCATCCGACGTCTAGATAAACACCTGAGTCTGAGAAACATAGTTATCTAAGCAATTAGCACCTCCAATAGCAATATCATATAATATGCAATGTGCTGCTCTGTGGGAAAAGCAACAAGCGCAAGATTCTGGTGGAAAAGCTACTTCCAAGACTGAGAGCATGAAGGTTTTGATTGGTTATTCTTATGCTAAAACGTAGAATGATGAGTGTTAGAACAGACATTTTGAGATAACTAAGATACATAATTGAAACAATTTAAATTGCTGTATCACCGTATATAAAAACTAATCCAATTAAAATTGCTGTATCACCGTATATAAAAACTAATCCAATTAAAATTGCTGCCCTCTCTTCAAAAACTAACTTTAAGAAGGAGAAAGCCAATCTAGGGGAAGATGATCCTTCAGCAAAGCCACGAATCAATAAAAGACAAAGTGAAACAAATATCTTCATGACATTACTTTCTTTTGGGCCATGAAATTCCACGTTGAACTCCGTGATTCCATCATTAATTGTCTCCACGGTGTAATCACTCATCATCCTGTAAAATGAAAATGACATAAAGAAACCACATGTTGGTAATCAAAAGCTGCCATATGAACTAAAAATGCCGGTTGATCAGATACGATGAAGAAACAGCTAAACTGTTTAGAATCTACAAAAATATATCCATGACAGCAAGAAAATTTTATCTCGGATGTTCTTACAATTTCATAACATCCATATCTCTTCTTTTGCTTGGAGAAGACATTTTCAACTAACTATTGATCCTCAGAATCTGCGGAATGAAGGCAAGGATTCAACATATAAGATTGTAAGTTCAGTAAAGAAGATATAAAAACAGAAACCAAACAATGAGATCAGCAATTACACGGCTGTTTTTGAAAGAGCATAAGAAGAAAATGGTTACAATAACGACGGATAATACAGTAACTGCAGCAAATAAGGGAACTAGACAATGCTCGACTACCTACTAACCTTCTACCCTAATCCTCGACCTCCATATCTTCCTATCTATGAACTGAAGGTGTGGTATGTCATGTCTACTCACCTTTCCCCAAGATTTCTGCGGTTCTACCTCTACCTCTCCTTATACCCAAATAGTCAACCAGAACACCTCATCATTGGGGCAATTGTGCATCTTCTCTTCAGATGCCCAAACTATCTCAATCTCACCTCCCTCATCTTACACCTGTAGGTCACTGATCCCGCCTAGTCCTGAATAGCTTCTTTGTTGATTCTATCTCTCCTAATATGCTCACACATCCATCTCAACATCCTCATTCTCCACTACTCTCATTTTCAAGACGTGCAAGTTATTGATCCACCAACACTCCACCCCATAGATAATCTAACCACCAGTTCATAAACACTAAGTGATTTATTACCATTTGTCCAAGCCTACGTAGACAGAGTTTCTGTGATGGAGGGCGACAACAAGTACCCGTGGAATTAGTCAAGGCGAACACAAGCTTATAAAAAAAAAAAGAAACTCACAAACTTGACTCCCTCAAAATACACAAATCCATTCCAAGAACCACTACACATAACAATTGATTAAAACTAAAAGAATCACAACATTCAAAGATATACACTAGTCTTGGCAATGCATAATTAAATTGGATCAGATGAAACCAAATTGAAAAAGATCAAAACTTTAGCCAAAAAAAACAAACCCATCAAATAAAAAGTACCCCTCCACAATCAAATCAATTTCATTTCTTCAAAAAAACACAACAAGAAACAAATCTAGACACATCAAAATCAAGATAAAATTGAAACTAGACTAACCAGGAGAATAATGCAAGATCTGAATGGGGAAATAAAAGAAAAAAAATAGAGAAATAAAAGGTACACAGTATATATAAAAGGGAAAGGTGTCGACATGTTGGGCATTAGGCAGAGTTACAGAGTTGAAAAAAGGCACGTGCAATGTATACAAAAGAATGATACTAACACCTACGTGGCTTTGATTATTGTGCGTTACCTTTCTTTTCTTTTTTTCTTCTGAAAATTGTTGAGAAATTTTTACAATTCCTCCTTACCCTTCGCACTTTGGCTTCTTCTTCAAAATTGCATCCATGGCTGTAGCTCAACAAAAAGGTAACCCACTACCCACCATGTCACTATAATTACCCGTATTTAGCTCCTCTCCGCAACCTCAAATCTATATTACCTCCAAACCACCACGGGTTTCGAGTTCGAGCTTATGGGACAAAAGAACATAAACTCAGTTTAAATGGTCAATTTTTATCATCATTGATCTCGAGTTGGAGTTTAAGATTTAAAGTTAAATATTTAATAGTAGAATGAAAAGTATTACAAATTGTGGTTCTTTCTCATGTGAATTTGATGGATAAATGTTGTTTTAAAATATTGATTAAAGTTTTGTATAATTTGAATCTCAAAAAATTTAAAGTACGTATAAATTGGACCAGAGGGAGTAATATTTAGCCACTATTTAAGATGTAACTAAAAATAAGATGTGAAATATCATTCGAATAGAAATACTCCTACCTAAAATCAAGTAACCTACTGTACTATAGTCTAAATGTAGATGTGAAAAATTGCTGAAATTTGAAAGATATATGAAGTTCAAACTCAATATCTCCTTTTTCGATATACTTTTCGAATAAGAGTTCTTTTCTTCTTTTCGAATTTGACCCTCAGAAGCAACACACAATTTTAATCAATTTCAACTAACATAAAGATTAAAACCACATAAACATTAGCATTATTTTTCACTCTGTTATTACTTTTCCTCTATTTTTCTTTCCTATGTGATGGGGAAGTGGTTGGGGTGGCAACGACATCCATGCAAAGAAATTGCATCCTAGCAAGATAAGGAATCATTTTTCCCTGCAGAAATCAACTCATGACAGACGAATGAGGAAGTCGTTTGGCAGTCAGTCATCCAGCGCGCTTGAAATTATCTCCATAGTAATATGCTGACCCAACCATCAGTGCGACTGTACCACCTTGAACAAGAACTCTAGCTCTCATTAGTTGCTGACCTAATTGAGAATTTCCTCGCTTGAAACTAATCAGTCCGGCAGTCAGCACTCCTGCAGTGAGAAATGCACCTGAAATCGACAAAGTCATAAATTGCACAATGAGAATACGAGTTGGGAGTGCTTAGCCACAATCTAGCCAAAAACATTGAAGCAATGGACGATCAACAGGGATTGGGAAGATTAACACGAACGATATCTCACAGGAAAGTAAGGCAGCAGAAATGTATCACTTCTCAAAAATTCATAACGGAAGACCAAATGACCTTGACTTATAAGCAGAAACATATACTACCACTCCATACAAGACCATAAAGAAGGAACTAGACATGCTGAGCAACATTTTCTGGTTACTTCCCTGCTCACTAGCAGTAAAGCAGGCATCAAAAATCAGTTTCACACCATATGTAACTCAAACTAATTTACTAAAAAACTTGAGCATTGGAGTGTTCTGTAGGTTCAATGTCTTCTCAGCTTTTGTTTCTCTCAACATGAACCAGGAAGATTTACTCTTGATGGTTGGGATATATAGTTAATAAGACATGAATTTGCAAAGTTCATTATTGCTTTTTCTGGAAATAGGAGAAGTTGGTTATCACATTTAAGCTCAACCCCAACCTATAAAGTTATTTATATAGCTTGAGTCAATAACAGTTATTGATCCAATTGACGAGCCTGAATTACCATCATTGACATACATGCCTAGAGCAATCTGTAACATCCTGTACTTTGAACAAGTCCTATATAATGTTCAAAGCATGCCGAAAGCGTAAAACTTGAAAATTGAAAGCAAATTTAGCAAGGTGGGGAGAAAATGAAAGAGGAAACTAGAAAAAGAGTTGCTGGTTCAATTGTAAGCTTAATGCATTGTGGTTGAGCCATGCTACTACATTACGTTGGCCTGTTCTTGCAGGTGAGACTGCGGACTTACCACATCGTATCGGCTGAACCACCTGCATCACGTGAAGCAGTTTCAATTTTCAATAGCCCATGGTTTCAAAAAGGGTGCCAGCATGTTGTGGACAGCAACATTATTGTGTCGCTTAAGAGAGGCAGAAAGCAGCTCAGAGTCTGAAGTGCTCTTTTGCGGCAAGTAAGATGGATTGCCTCATAGCTTAACCGACGCAGAAACTAACCCAGGAGTAGTAATAATCAGCATTCAGCACCAAAATAGTAAGGGTAATTTCAAACTTCGATAATGTTATAACCTATGGGTATTAGAGCTCGGTTCTTACTTCATCCCTATCATTATGGGACTACCACTAAAGAAAACATTGAGGAATTACAAGCCAAAGAACCTCCTATATTTCGACAAATTAGGTACTAATACTTCAGGGACATAAAATGTCTTAATATCCTCCTAAGGATCATTTGGGACATGACTCAAAAATTTATTTCATTTACAGTGGGTCATTCAACAGCTGGGAAATACAAAAGAAGCATAATATTTGGTACAAATTTTCTATTTGAAAGAAGAAGAATTTTAGCCAAAAGGCAGTGGCATATATTCAGCAAGTACAGAGGCAATCCCTGGTAATTATTCAAAACAGTAGTGTGAGTAATCTCATTTTGAAGCGAGATTAGTTTATCCAATGACAGTAAAAATAGATCCTACGCAGCTTCAAACTCTAGAGGAGTGTGACTAGATGTGATTAAATTACTAAGTTCTAGTCGTATTAAATATATGAAATCAGAACATAATAATGACATTTGATTGCTTTCCAGAATTGATAAGATAATATAGTCCACCATCATGTGGAATTACCTTTTCCCATCGAAAGCAAAGGAAAAATCACAATATGTGTAGTGTGTGATTGAGCAAAGTGAAAGGAGCAAAATGAATTCTCATAAAATGAAAATACTATCATGTAAAATGCAAGAGCTTCAAGCTCCAACACAAAGATGCAAGTTTACATATTAATCAACTTAGCCCCATCTTTTTATAACCATGGTGTCCTTGCCAGTTGGCGCATTGGCGCACACCTCGATTAGTTCCACAAGATACTTGTCACCTCCCACCAACAACGGATACCAGGTGAGCCACCTCTGACAGATGGGAAGAACTCACCTAGTGTTTTTATCATGATGGAATTTGAACCTAAAAACTCATGAGAGTAGCTTCAAGCACATATTGAGATTTAGACTTGAATTTGATTCATGCTACATGACTACTAAATCAAGCTCCAATTATTTTTCATTAGTATAATGATAATGTGAAATAAGCTTAAATAAACAACAAGGATTCATACAATCAACTCCAACCTCTTGTTTGAGTTTGATACATAATCATTATCGTTTGAGCTCGATTTGATCTGAAAATTTTATATATATTTGAAGATAAATCTAAAGCACAGGTCAATCCGCACATATAAATCATATTTACCAAGGAAAATTCCCAGAAAACTAAAACCTTACAAATTGAGTAACAATTAGATACTTATACAAACAACATCACAATGAAATACAAAATTTAACTATTTCAGACGATCCAATACTGCAAAAATTATAAAAAAATTAGGGTTTTTCGAAAATGTACCGATCGGAACAAGACGATTACGATGACGCTTGTTATCCTGAAAAATTGAATCCAATTCTGAATCAGCCGATCCCATAATTTTCTCGTTTTTGTTTTCGTTCTTCTTCTCTTCTCTCTGTGTAACTGTTTTTTTTTTCAGTCGAAATTTTGAGGTCTGAAGCGTAACTACGTGTGCCGCTCTCTTCCCCTCCTTTCGAAAAGGAGTCGATTTGTTGAGTTAATGATAAAAATACATTTTAACTTATAGAATTTTACTTTATTTATCAGTCGTTTTCTTTTCCGATCAAACACAAGTTTATTGTGTCAATTGTCAACTATTAATTTTTTAAATTTGAACTATTATAGTTATCTATTCAATTAGACGTGTTCAAATATTGAGATGACAATAATCAAGTTGAAAAGAAAACAGTTAATAGTTCAGATATAAAATACATGAAATATTAATAATTCGAAAGTGTTTTTAAATATTACTTTTTATTTTCCGTCTTTGGTCTAATTTTATACATCATTAGGGGTAAAAATGTTTTAATGATCCTTAATGAGCTTCTAATTTGAGGAAAATTTTAAAATTATATTAGAAGTCAGATAGGATAAATTTAAACTTTTCTCGAATAATTTGAACTCTGAATTCTACTAATTTCATGGTGGAAAGCTTCACAATTTATCTATTATATTGTTTAAATTTAAATTTTGGATTAAGAGTGGCTATAAGTTAAATAACTTTAAAGCAGCAATTAAATTTTAGTTCTTTCCACTTTTTTACTTTTGGGGTAAGGTTGCATATGCTTCACCCTCCTTAGACTACACTTACGAAATTACACTAATTGTGTTGTTGTTGATTTAGATAGTTTATTTTATCGACTTCTTTTATGTTTGCTTAACTATACCAAATCAGTTCAAAATAGAGAAAAAAGACATAAATAACGTATTTAAGAGTGAATATTACAAATTTTAATAGGACTTTCTAATTCTCAATACATAGCATTAGATTAATATCAATACCTTGTAATTTAATAAATAAATTAATAAAAAACAACTTATAAAATCTAAATACAAGATCTCCCTGCTCATTCCGTATTTAAAAAAACAAGTGTAAATTTCATATATGACATATATTATAGTACTATTTTCAACCTATAACAGTAGATTTAGACTTTCAAGCCATAACATTAAAAATTTCAGGTTATAACAAGTTTAAAAAAAATGTTTTTATTAATTGGAAAAAACTTAAAAAATAAATAAAAAGATAAACGAAAATTTAAAAAAAAAATGGAATTAGAAATAATAAAGTAAAAAACTGAAATTGTGGGTTGTAATTTAATTTGAATTTATTGTAGATAATTAATGATTAGCATGAAATAAGGGATCCAAACTAATTAAGAATATTCAGTTTCCTTAATTCACTCTAATTTGTTAAAATTAATTCAAAATTTTGATTTTAAAAATCAATTTCCATTTATTTAATAAATGATTAATCTATTTATGGTTTTTTATTATTAATTAATAATATGTAATTAATAAGGAAAAAATGAAAAAAAAAGAAAAGGAAATAGGGGTGTCAATTAAATTTTAATTAATTTAAGATAATTATTAATTAGCATGAATTAAGGAATCTCAAACTAATTAAGAATATTCAGTTTTCTTAATTCACTCTAATTTGTTAAAATTAATTCAAAAATCTGATTTTATCCATTTTTCTTCCACGTTTCTCTCTCTTCAATTTTCTTCCAGAAATTTTGTCACTGGCGACTAATTGAAGTTTTTTTTTTGTTTGAAAAATCCTATTTTTTTTGTGATGGACAACTACGTATCAATATTAATTAAACATGGCGGAAGATGGGATCCTTCAGGTTAGTATTTTTAATTGTTTACTATTTGTATTTGGATTTCAGTGAAATGAAAAAAAAAAATGAAACTGTAAATCACATTTTGTGATTTTGTTTTTGTACATCGTCACTATATTGAATGTGATATGTTTTTTTGTATAACAATACGTTTTGTTCATAATACGTATTAGTTGTTGTGAAACTGTAATATTAGTGATTTTCTTGGTAAGTTTCTGTTTTTTGGTAGGGGTTTAATGTCACTATATTTATTTATTTTTGGTTATTTTTTATACTGGCAAAACAATGATTTCGTGAGAAGTTGCCGCAATATATGAAAGATTTGAGTATAAATGTATAACATATAAATATTTTTATCGTTGTAGATTGGGTACGTAGATCCAAATTATTATATTGATTATTGTTTTTTTTCCTGAAAAAATAAATTAAAATGTATAGTTTTGAATGAATTTGTTAGTATAAGTGTAATGAATTTGGTATGAAAGTGTATTCACTAATGTGAAAAAAAGGTTATTTAGAATTTTGAAGAATTGTATGACAGTTGTTTTAAGTTGGTATGAAAGTGTGTTAACTAGTTAGTAAAAAAAGTTATTTAGAATTTTGAATAATTGTATGAAAAATGTTTTAAGTTGGTATGAAATTTGAAATGTTATTGTTTATATAAGTTTTGTCAATTATGTATAAATTTGTGTGAAAGGAATGAACTATTTGGTATGAGAAATATATAAATTTGGTATAAATGATGATTGTATGTATGAAATTTGTATTTAATTGGGTATGAAATCTGTTTGTAGTTTACTGTCTGAATGATTTTTGTATGAAAAAATAATAATAAGTGTGTATAATTTTTTATTATTTTTTATTATGTAAGACTAATTGTTATTTTTTTTTAATGAAACAGGGAAATATGTTGGTTTTCAGATGGAGGGGATTATATATGAGTATTCTAGTATTTATAGTGGTCTAGTAAGTGCGATAACATCACAGCTAATGATAGATGCTAATATTCACAATATAGAGATAAAATATATAGTTAGTGATAGATGTCCCTCTGTTAGTATCCACAATGATGTTGGTGTGCGAGTTTTTTTAGATCAAAAGAAAGCTAATGTAGATTTCTTTATGATTTCATATAGTAGGAAATAAAATTTATTCCAAATTAATATATAATATAGTGTAAATATTTGTACAGGTTTCCGATTTCAGATTTCATAGACGTGATTCATTAATTATTCATACAGATTTCATATACTTGGAAATAAAATTTATTCCAGATTAATATATAAGATAGTGTAAATATTTGTACAGATTTTAGATTTCAGATTTCATATACGCGATTCATTATTTATTCATACAGATTTAATATTCTTGGAAATAAAATGTATTCCAGATTAATATATAAGATAGTGTAAATATATAACAAACTTTATACCAATCTTATTCAAGTTTCATTCCAACACGAACTTCAGCTTATATCACACATATTATACCAACAATAAATCAATTTCATATAATCACACAATGCATATCATTTGTATACCAATATTATATCACAATTAATACAATATCCAACCATCAAACATTAAATTCAGTGTCATACACATATTAATCAAATTTCACATACATTTCATCCATTAATTGTACAATTTGGATACACACTGATATTTTAAAATAGTGAATCCAAATGGTATGAAATCTGTATATTACTAGTATCCTGAAATTATAATAGCCAAACAATAATTCATATGTAGATGATATCTTATTGGAAGAAAACATATGATATTATATATCATGAAATACTTAAACACAAAAAAATTGTCCAAAAGTAAAAAAAAATTAGCATGTAATTCTAAAAAAGTAGAAGGTGCAATCAACTATTTCAAATTTCTTGTATGTGGTCTTGGTGTAAGATAATTGGTGGTATCCGGAACATGTTCTTTTGCTATGCGAGGTCCACCAAATTTGCTAGCAACCGTACCAGTAACTTCACTCTCACTGATCGCGCCATCCTCACTCTTTGTATATACAGTTAATAGACAATCACACTACTGTTAAAACACAATTCATACCATTTGTATACCACTATTATATCACAAATCATTCAATATCCAAGAATCAACTGTTTAATCCGAATCATACACATATCAATCATATTTATGCACGTTTCATCCAAACAACTATTTCGAAAATAATATAAGAATAATGTGATATTTTTAAAGAAAAAAACAGTAGTTTTAATAATGTGAAAATAAATTGAATATAATACTTACCCTAACAAATTTTTTTTGTCTTTTTTAGGTGTTGCTCAGTCGTCAAAACCATCTACAAGATAGACATTCATTGATTTTCACAACTTCAACATTCATCGATTTTTTCCTTTTTTCTTTTTTTATTCAGTAACAAAATCAGAATCAGAATCAGAATTAGAATCAGAAGGGGTTTCAACATTTTTCCCCTTCCTCTTCTTTCCTTTCGATTTATCGGACTCACCCTTTTATTTGAGTCATTTTTTTTCTTTCTGTTTTTGATCTTTCAATAGAGATGAACCACCCCTAGCTGGAGTTTCAAACAATGTTTGGTGACGGTGTTTGAGTCAAAATGTTGAAAGATGGAGCATGAACTTCATCCGTATAAGTTCCTTCGACTAATAGAGGGCTCTTTTGAGGAGTTACAACTGTTTTCTTCGACATGATTTTGTTGAAAAAACTAAATTGAATGGAGGATTGTGAAGTTGGTGTAGTTTGGTGGTGAGAAAGATGTGATAGATGAAGGTAAAAGTGGGCTAGTGTGTTAATGGCGTGTAGAATTGGATGAGCGTGGGGGAGGGGGTGTGATTGACGTATGGGAGATTTGGAGGAGGGTGGGATTGACGTATGGGAGGTGGTAACGGTAAAGAAGGAAACATGTTGTAGGTGAGTCCCTATATCTATGTAACTGATAATTTCAGATTTAAAAAAGGAACATAAATCAATTTAATTACATATTATTAATTAATAATAAAAAACCATAAATAGATTAATCATTTATTAAATAAATGGAAATTGATTTTTAAATAAAATTAACTTTAAATGATATGTCATAACTCGTAAATAAACTGTTATAAGTAAGAATTTTTTAAAAGTATGTTTAAAACCCGTAAAATTGACTCTTAAATGTGTATAGGGCGTGATTTTTCCAAAAAAAAAGTACTAATATATTTAAGGAGAGTAATGAAAAGATTTCTTGGTTAGGAAAAAAGTATGTTTATAAACTCGTAAATAAACTGTTATAAGTAAGAATTTTTTAAAAGTATGTTTAAAACCCGTAAAATTGACTCTTAAATGTGTATAGGGCGTGATTTTTCCAAAAAAAAAGTACTAATATATTTAAGGAGAGTAATGAAAAGATTTCTTGGTTAGGAAAAGTAACCACAAGGCCCAAGGCCCAAACTTGGTTTAGCCCAAGCTCTCCATGAGAGCCCATTTAGACTCCACTACAAGCATAAAAATTGTATGTGTCACATATATACACAGATCTTACCCGTTACTTGTAAAGGTAGAGAATTTACTTTTAAAAAATCGGTTCACATTTTAAAACAAAATGTCTAATTGGTTTCTTCATTTTTAAAAGAAAAAAAAAGTAATTCTTAATTATTATTATTTTGGGGAATTTTTCAAACTTAAATTGTTAAATCTGTCAAAAGGTCCAAATACAATATAATTTTTCAAACTAGATTAGTTATTACTATTATATTTAGTAGGTTAAGCAGTTGTTAACGTTAGCTGAACCAAAACCATAATAATAATTCGATATTTGATTTGTAATTTATCTATTATCTTCTATCTTGCCATTCTCACTCATTTTGTTGTTTATTTGAACCTAAACTAGCCTAATTAAATACTTAATAAATTAATAATTGTTTAGAACATGTATAAGTAAAGGAAACTAGTTAAATCAAATAATAAACAAATTAATAGTAATTGTTGAGGGCGGGTACAAAGATCCTACACCAACCATAACACCAACAAATGTTCAGTATAGTCCTATAAATAAAGTCAGATAAAAATGACATATCGTATGCATAATCTTATTATAAAAACATATATTTTTTTTTGATAAACTCACGACTCGAATAAAGCAAAAGACCTACACTAATCAAATTAAATAAACTAATTGTTGATAATTAAAAAAAAGAGTTTGTGCATGCAATGTGGACCATATAACTAGGCTATATTCATGATAATTATATTTTCTTTTTTTGCTACTATTTAAAAAAAATAATTTATAGATAAGTTTGCCCACATGTCAATATCAATCCAACATATTGGTCAGTAGTTGGTGAGAGTCCAAAAATAAGTAGGACATTATTGAAGTAAAGTATATTATTAAAATTGACATTTGTTTTTCGATTGCTTTTGATTAATTCAAATTTGCATCGTATAAAATTTTCTAAAAGGGAAACTTTATGTTACTAAAAAAATCATACTGGAAAAAGAAATGAAATATTAAAAAATAGTTGCATGTGTTAAATCATTTCTTTAATCCTATATATTGATGCAACTTGTTTCTACATAAAAAGGGGCATGATTATTTTTTTTCAACTTCGATATTTACTTTGTAGCTTGATTAATTTAAATTTTTATTGAGAAAATTTCACTTTAGGAATAAAGTGTTTCCAATAACTACAAAGATGACACCATTTTCAAGACTCAAATCCAAACCTTTGAGCTATAACCAAAGGTATTCATAAAATTTATGTTTTGAGCTCAATTAATCTTTAATTCGCGCCTGGAAGTTCTTTCTTTTAAGGGTAAAATGATTGCTACTAAAGTTAATTTCATTTTTAGGAGTTCAACTCGAAACTTCATATTAAGAATGAAAAGATACTTAACACCCACACCAACTTTTGATGGTATCGCTAAGATATGTTACATCACCAAATACAGCTCAACAACATCGTATATATGGATCTTTTTATGTTATATCGTAATTTTGTTTTTAATTGAAATTGTATTAATTTTTTTTTTTAAAATGTCGATCTCTTTAAATAACTATGTCATTTTAGGTCAATCTTGTTCTCTTTTAACATTTTTACTCATCAAAGCTTCGCACTAACAAATCAATATATTTATATATCGACGCAAGACATGACCAATCATCTCAAGCAACTTCTAATATTTTATCCTCAATATGAATTTATTATTATTATTATACGTAACAAATAAAGTAACAATTTTTTTATAATAATATATTAATTATATGCACCGACAGGGGGTGGGGATACTAAAGAAGTTTTGTGGTGGGAAATTGTAATCCATTTGTCAATGAACTTGAAAGACATACTTTTACACGGTATTCGATATTCACTTAAAACTTAATTAATCACGATTCGTATCGGATAATCTCATTATAAGGGTAACACCCTCTCGATCAAATATAATTTGAATTAGAAATTTTTATTTCTTTTAAAAAGATAAGAGTGTCAGACATCTTTCTTTATTGAACCGAAAAAAGTAAGACTTGCTCCTTCCTCTCTTTTTTGTTAGTTTTTCATTCGTTGTCACGTATGCGTTTTAAATTCAACTAATTTAAATTTATATTAAAATCACACTGAGAATAAAATATTTTTATCAGGATAACCTCATTCTCAAAACTTGACCCCAAAACATCTATAATTAATAATGAAAGAGAAAAAAGAGGTGTGAGAATGGTTGGTTCATATTTAATGTATAATGTACTTTAATAGATAATAAATTAACAAAAAATCATATTATTATTATTATCATTACATATAGATTGCCTTGATTTTGTCAATAAAGAATCCTAAGGTAATGTAGGACCCAAGACAATTTGCAACTTTTTGAGGTGCTTCTACAACAATAAAAGTTTTAATAATATATTTCTTTTCTTTTTTAGAAGTATTGTCTTGACTATCCATTATCATCTTTTAATTTCCAAAAAGATTACTAAAATGTAATTAAATTATTTTAAAATGTAGAAATAAGATTATGATTCTTTTCTTGGACAGAAGCCAAAAAGCAAATTGTAGTGATCACTCTTTAACACTTTTTTATACAAAGATCCAAAGTTCAGAACAAGTGGGAGGTAAAGCATCTTATTAATACCTTTTTCCTCTAATTTTTCTCTAGTACTTACTACTTTCCATAGGTTTTGTATTTATGCATGGTTAAAGTATGTTTGATTCGATAAAAGTTATTTTTTTGAAGGTAAACGTTGGTACAATAGAAGTCATTATTCATGAAGAATTTAAATTTATACCATAAGTTCTAAAGTCTTTCATTTTTTCTTTAAAATCGTATTAATTCAAATAATATCACATAAATTAAAACAAGACAAAAGAAATTTCTAATAAAGACAACCTAGAAAAAGTATTGTTCCAATTTTATGAACTTGAGTAAACAAACAAGAGGGCACAAAGAAAATTTCTCTAAAAATCATTTACTACATTGGATAGTAAATGTTTTGATACAATGATCCATTTCCACAAGTAGTGGAAAAAAAAGCAATGAGTTGAGCACTTTTCTTGATTTTGTTCAAGGCTAATCTCTCTCATAATAATTCACCTAAAACACATATATACTTGCCATATATGTACAAGAAAAACTCATATTGCTCCAACCCTCCAAAATTGTCGTCGCATTCGTATCAGATCTTCCAAAAAAGCATAGCTTTTAGAAGATCTCAAACGACGACGATATTTTTAAAGAATCCGAGCAATATAGAGAACAACACACACAAAAACACCAAATGAATACTAGAAGCTACCACTAAGACATGTTACATCATCAAATTACCACCTCAACTACTACTACTAAAACTAGCTTTTCCATTGCTTTCTTTGAAAGCTCATCCAAGCTTTGAGTTTGGATACTTCCCTTTTGGGATTTACTTGGTTTGAGGGCATTGTTGTTTTTAACAAACCCTTCAAAAAACCTTATTCCCACATGTGTTACTCCTACACAACAACCAATCTTTTTTGTCCTCACAACATCATCAAAGTTTTTGCCTTTGATTTGTCTTCACTCCTTCATCATCACCTGTTATAAAATATAAAATAAAACAAAACAAGTGTCAGTTTTAAATCACTATCTCATTGCTTCATTTGACACATAGGGGTGTATTAGGCTCATATATACCAAACCAACCTCCTAATTTTCTAAATGATGATTAAGACACTTGTCCAAACTTCCAATCAAGATTTAAAAAAGAGAAAGAAAGATGGTACTATACTCAATTGATATATAGAGTATTTTTCTAATAGAGTACTCAATTGATCAATTATTGTTCTTTCTCTTGTCCTTTCATTTGGTTGTAGTTCAAGACAAAGTGGCATAAGAGATAAGGTGTGACATACAAAGACAAGGTGCAACATTTTCAAGATTTCATACTATAGTATATTCAAGAGTTTGACTAATCAAAAGTGTGCAAATGAAAAAAGAAAATGTGTCACATGTGAAAGTTGTAAATTTCTTGCTAGATGTGTCACAAGGGATAGCTACATACTCTTTTAAAAAATATCATACAAAGAATCTGTAAAACCTTCACAACTACTACTTGTAAGTGGCAAAACTACTAACACAACAAGTATCTTGAAGAAGAAAAAATTCCAATTTTCACATGAATATGCAAAAGTTTAAGACTTTGTCAAATGAAAATCCCACCTAGTTAAGATTGAAATAATTCCTCAAAAGAAAAATATGCCATATTGAAGAGACCTATTCACCAACAAAATAGTCAAGTTCTATTAAAAGCATTGTTAACCTATCAATTCCAACATCACTTCTAGAATATTATATCACAACCATCCATTTCAAAAACCCCTAATTCCCTATACTCCAGAAAGACTTCCAAATCTTGTGGTCTTAAACTAAAAATACGTTGAAAGTACCGAAATGCCCTTTAATCATGTGTTCTTAAACATGTCACATGGAGCGTTAGAACCAAAATAGTCAAGTTCTATAAAAAAACATTTTAACCTATCAATTCCAACATCACTTCTAGAATATTATACCACCTGGAAGACACAATACCTATCTCTGGGAGGAAGAATAACAATGATCAATTCTGTCTTAGATGCTCTCCCTACTTACGTTATGTCTCTCTTCCCCCTACCTGCTAAGGTGGAAGACAGATTGGATAAACTAAGGAGAGATTTTCTTTGGCTGGGCAACAAGGAAGGAAAGGGCATTCACTTGGTCAAATGGCAAACTGCCCAACTAAGCAAGAAATCAGGAGGTCTTGGCATTAAGAATCTAGGTCTGCAAAATAGGTGTTTACTGTCAAAATGGCTATGGAGGTTTGGTAAAGAGGGGCAAGCTCTGTGGAAGGATGTTATTGTTAGCAAGTATGGACAAACTAATTCATGGACATCCAACACTGTGACCAGCACCTATGGGGTCTCAGTTTGGAGGTCTATCAGAAATTTGTGGCCAAAACTAACGAGGAACATATGCTACAAGGTGGGTGAGGGGACTAGGATCCTTTTTTGGAAAGACAAGTGGATAGGACAGAACTCCCTCATGGAGGACTTTGCAGATTTGTACTCTTTTTGTGACAACCCTGGAGCATCTATTGCTGAGATGTGGTCTCAACAAGGGTGGAATATAACCCTTAGGAGGCTCTTAAATGACTGGGAGGTGGATAGAGTAGCCAATTTACTGCAGAGGTTGGAAGATTTTCCGGGACTCAACACTAATCCTGATGCAATCAGATGGAAACATGATAGGGATGGGGAATTCTCTGTTGGAAGAATGTACAAAAGAGACCTGGCAACACAGCCGGGGGAGATTGCTGGACCTTGGAAACAAATCTGGAAATCCAACACCCCAACCAAGATAAAGTGTTTCACATGGTTAGTGTGCAGAAGAGCATGTCTGACTCAGGAGAGACTGAAAAAAAGAGGATTTCAGATTGTTTCTAGGTGCTTCTTTTGCCATGAGAAGGAGGAAACAAACAATCATTTGTTCCTTCACTGTAGAGTGACTGCCCAGATATGGTATCTGTTTCAAAGCATTATTCAAGATCCTTGGGTGGTGCCTGAGCATACTGCTGACCTATTAAACTGTTGGATGAGAAGAGGGGGAAGTAAAACACAGAAAAAATGGTGGAATCTAGTTCCATCTTGCATATGGTGGTCAATTTGGAAGGAAAGAAACAATAGGTGCTTTAAGAATATTACTAACCCAATGCAGAAAGTTAAAGAAAACTGCATTAATACTCTATATTTTTGGTGTAAAGAAGAGGGTATAGATGATGTAAATCAGTTAGTAGATTTCCTAGGCTATTTGTAATCATGACTACTTCGCCTTGGAATTTTTTTGTTTGGTTGCCAGCATACCCTCATTGCTGATGAATACAACTTTACCATTCTCAAAAAAAAAAAATATTATATCACAACCATCCATTTCGAAAAGCCCTAATTCCCTTCACTCCACGCCAAAAGACTTTCAAATCTTGTGGTCCTAAACTAAAAATAAGTTGAAAGTACCGAAATGCCCTTTAATCATATGTTCTTAAACATGTCGCATGGAGCGTTAGAACTAAAGAAGTGTCAAAAAAGGAAAGACAAGTACTTTATGAAACGGACTAAAAAGGAGAGTACACAAACAATCGAATCGAAGGGAGTACTTTTTACGATAATCATGGTGTTCGGATCATCTTACTCACAGTTAATCTCACAACATACTCACAGTTAATCTCACAACATACTTGCTACCTCCCACCTACACAAGTACTGACTAAACTCCCTAATTCTACAAAGTAAACTCAGCCAAATCAATTCAACATAACTCAATGAGAAAAAAAGAAAGTATGCATCATCACTTACCATTGCCTCAAGCAAGAACTAGTCCTTGAAAATGACTGAATCTGCCATTTCAATCAAAGGGTTCAAGCAATCAGGTGAGAATTTCCTTGCAAACATGTATGAATATGTAGAATTTGACTTTCTGAGATCATAAATCAGCTGAGAAGAAACTTCAGAAGGATGATAAGTATGTGGATGACCATCAACTGTATCAGTCCAATTCACATTTGTCAATGTATACTTAGTACACCCATTAGGATCCTCCATTGATAACAAAGTAGGAAAATAATGCTCTTCTGGATAACAAGACTCAACATTTATACATGTTTTCCTAAATTTCCTCCATAACTTCCTATCTTTAATCACCATTAAAGAATGCTTTCTTGTTAGCACAAAAAACTGTGACCCAACTTTAAATTCCTCAAATTTCACCTCAGGTTCCATTAAATTCTCCCCTCTTGCATTATACCTATCTAATAACGAATCAGATTCATCAAGAATCTCAATATAACTAGGAAACTCCATTTTCCTCGACAATTTCTGGGTATCAAGTAAAAAATTGTAAAAGTAATTAAACGAGTGTAAAGGTATACAATGTTGTGAGATAAGAGCGAAATACGAGTTCGATGGGTCGTCAAGTAAAGCATGAGCAAGTAATCTCCGGGCAGCAGATATGAGTGTCGGCGACGAACGTTGAGTTCTCTTCGCCGGAATAAATCGATCTTTAAAAACACCCATTAATGGTGAAATCTTGATAGATGGGTCAGCGTGTATGTAGATATTGTATAGATGTGGATCTACAGGTTTAGTACCATTGAAGAACTTTTCCCAAATTGGGGAAAACTGTAAATCTGAATTTGTTAAGAACATAAATGCGATTTTGGGTGGACGAACAGTAGCGGATCCAAGACGGAGTTTTTTGTGTGATGGGTGTTTTGGAAAAGTGGTTTCAGCAGCAATTGCTTTGTGAAAAAGGGAAAGATCGTCGAGTTCATCAGGTACAGAAATGGAGATTTGGCGAGGTAAGAGGATTTTTGGTCCTAATAAGCAGAGAATAAGAACAGAAATGAGGAGAGTAAGAAAAGGGATAACTACAGATAATCTGAACATATTTTCTTGTTACAGCAAAATCACCATTAATGGAGAAGATTGAAGAGAGAGTGGAAGTGAAAGGAGTGAAGAAAGAGAGAGATTTGGTGATGAGAAGAAATGGTGAAAGTGGCTAAAATAGAGAGGTGGTTTGGTGTAAGGTGGGTGGGGTAACCACCATAATATTATTTTTATTTTTTTCAAAAAAAAAAAAAAAAACTTTGAAAATTCATCATCGTTATTCTTTGGGTGAACATTGGATAAATCTGTTCATATGTAATAACTACATTACATAAGAGATGTGAATCCTCTAAACAAATTACATTGTCGACATAAGAGATGAGACGTCTGGTGAGATTAGCTCGATCGACATATTTCAAAGTATAATTACGAATTTTTTGGCGGTAAAAAATTAAACATATGTTATTAAAGCTGAATTTATTGTAACTGTTGGTATCAGATTTATCCTCTAATGAATTATCGTTAAGAAATTTAAATTATACATTGTCAGACTTAAAAAGCTCGATAATTAAGTAGGGAGATCTCATAGTATTCCTTTTGAGATATTATACTACATGTTTTATCTACTTAATCGATTGTAAAAGGACTCGGATGAGATTTGATTTCAAATCTCTCATATGCTTATAGCATTTCTAAGACTTTTCAAATAATATTATCAATTTATTACGTATTAAATATTTCAAATAGAATTATATTATTTTGGAAAAATTTAACATGTATCATATACTATTTTTGAAAAGTTCAAGCAACATAGATTATAGCATTAGCTATATTTCTAAGAAGTACAAAGTGTTTATTTTCTGAAAAGTGTTTATTTTTGAAGGTTGAGATATTAATTTAAGCTTTTAGAACCATTTATTTTTTTTGAATAGAAATAGAAGATTGTTATCCAAAGTATGAAAAGACTTTAGTTTTTCATGAAGCACTTAGTAAGAGATTTTGAAATTTAAATTATGAAAATAAAATCATTTTGAAATCAGAGTAATGTGGACATTATAATAATATTCAATTTGTAATATAGTAATCCATTTAAGTAAAATTTACATAAATTATCTTGCAATTAATTTTATATTATTAATACATGTATAATTCTATCGAACTATCAAACGAACTTGCAAACCAAGGATAACAAAGATTTAACCGCGTTAAGTGAGAAAAAGGGGGTGGGGGGTGTAAATGAGTGGAAAGAGACAAAACGAGGGACCTTTCTACGAAATTGCAGAAGAAATATGTATAGCATAGGGACCCGTGTACTAAGATAAGAGTACTTTTGGGTACTATTTCTTAGATTTTCAAAATTCCGATCTTAATTTGACACAAAATTTCAAATAATAGAGTTATTATATTGAATTTTTAATTGAAAAAAAGGATAAATATATCCCTAAACTATCATAAATGGTATATAGATACCATCTATCGTATTTTTAGGACATTAGTGTTTATATTGTCCAAAAACTAGAGTATATATGTCATTCACTCTGACGGAAGACTAAATAGGGACATGTAGTGCAATCTTATCCGTCGATTCGATATTTAATAAATATTGGTCAGTGAATAAAATTATGACACGGGTATGTCTTTTAGTATGAAGAGTATATATGCTCTAATTTTTGGACGGCAAGGGGAATATGTCCCAAAAGTATGACGGAAGATATTTGCATACCATTTATGATAGTTTGAGGATATATTTATTCTTTTTTCCTTACTAATTTTATATTAAAAATATGTAAAATGTATTGCGTAGAAAATTGAAATAAAAAAATTAAAAATTAAATGAATTAAAAAAACAAGTAGAACAAAAAATTAAAACGAAGAAAATAATATTTATTTCACAATTGTTGATCCGTGATTGTACGGAGGTACATATTTTATTTTTTAGTATTTAATTGTTCCATGTTAAAACTTTAATGTTCAAATAAAATTGGATCCATAACGTAAAAAGCTTATTAGGAAGGTTTGAGCTTTTTAAAATAGACGTTTGATCATAAAATTTGAAATTTAAATTTTTATTTGAAAATTATTATTGTTATAAATAAAAATCTATTTCTAAAATGTATACACCTTGTACATAAATATTATGATAGAGAAATTCAATTAACAATGAATTTTCAAATCTTTAATAACACCATCAACATTGCAGTGAATATGATTGTTCATTCCTTAATCAGAGGTCGTGGATTTGAGCTCTAGATATAAAAAAAATTTCCTAGGGAGCGTTATCCCGCAAATAAGGTTCTACATGACGCAAATTCAGAATAGTCCGATTATCGAACATGTCTTCCTTTATGCTTCCCTCAATCAGTACCCCCTCAGTCGTCCCTTTATTCAATATTCGTCATGCTAAGAATAGGGGTTTTAGGAAGAATTAATTTGACATTACGTATGTAACAACAAGAAAAGGGATAACAAAACACCTTACGCCCTATTAAGGAAGAACATGAGTTTAAGGATTGCTTCTCAGGTCTTCAATAATAATGATGCGCTATGAGATTATTATGTGTTACAATTGTTTAATATGATATAAATGTATAACATGAGTGCATTAAATGTGTTACAATTATTTAAATAATGATTTTTCTTCAATAATCCTCATGTCTCACGTAGTACATCGACGAATCAAAGACATTTAATTCAATTTGGTCCTACACATTAGTACAATTGTCATTCAAATTAGGTTAAAAAAAATTTGGTCAATAATGATTACTAAATTTTTTTAAAAAGAAACTACTCAATAATAATACTAATAAGTGAAATTAATAATTTATAGGACCCAATATTGATTTTCTTGTTTTTATGATTTGAGATAATTATCCATAAATAATTTTTTATTCTATAAAGATAGATATGTAAAATTTGTGTATTTTTATCATTTCTAAATTATAAACTGAATATATTGTTATTATTATGCTTTGAAATAATAGTAGCATTTTTGGTCCATAAGTTATTGACAATTTTTTTTTTTTGTTTCATGTGATAAATGATTTTGTATATTTAATATTTAATTAATTAAAATGTGTATTTTTATCGTAGAAACTACATTATTTTTATTATTTATTGAACTCATTATCGTCAACCCATTTACATACGTAATAGTGAGAATAGAAGACTCATTACTAATTGTTTTGACTTAGAACTTACTAGTACCAGATATTTATACCAACCCAATTAATCTTCTTATTGTTAAGTGATTTATTGAGAGAATTTTTTTTAAAGAATATGCTAAAGTGTTAAAATGTACGTCCAAATACATACGTAATAGTGTGAATAAAATACTTGCTTCAAGTTGTTCAAGAATAGTGCTATTGAGTTCTCAATCTTGCATATGTTAGTCTGATGTAAATATTGGGTGTATGTATTTTTTTTATATACGCTAATTAAACTCTATTTTAATTCTTTTTTAGTTATATCATCGATGTAAAATATTCTATCGCTATCAGATCGCCCAACAAATTAGAACTCTTTCAAAGGTAAACTTTGTTATATCACCGATCTAAAGAATATTTTTTCACTATCAGACTTTTAAAGAACATATATAAATAAATCTCATCAAGATAGAAGACTTATAATTTAAAAATAAAATAAATATATATATTATAATGAGTAATTATGAAATGATAATATCAATAACTTCTTAAACCAACTACACATATAAGAATTAGTATGAATTTTCTTGAGATGATTGATATTTTTCTATTTTTAATAAATAAAAAATTCAAGTTCCAAATCTATAAAAATAGAAAAAAATCTTGTTGAAAATATGCGAATGCGTAAAGCTTAAAATAATGAACATGACAAGCTCGTGAAGTAGATTTGGCAATATGCTAAATAACATATAATAAGTAACTTCCTAGATGTGCAAAACATTTGTTGTGTTTGTTTTCTTGGACTAAACATAACGCAACATTTATTATGTTTGCCTTCATGTGCTACGTTCATGTATATAGTAACACGAAACATATTGATAAGGATCGTGATAGAGTGGTAAATACTTCTCCATCTTAATTAGAAGTTTTGGGTTCGAATTTCCTCGAGTACAAAGTCGTTTTTGTTAGGAAATGTTATAGCCCCAATGTGAGACTTCCTAGCGCGAATCTGAATTTTAATCGATCTCCAATACAAATATCAGATACAAAATGAAAAAAAATACGAAGGTGTCCTCTAACCTTGTGTTAAGTCTCCCAAAAGGTAACGGAGGTGTCCAAAGGTTTCCTCAATCCAGATAGAGATACCACTCTGGAAGGGTTAGAATTCTAACCTTGTGTCAGGACCTACTAGCCAAGGGACGATCTTAGGTAGACAGATTCTATGGGGCATAACCCCCCAAATGGAGACGTGCAAAGGTTCCCTGGGGCCAAACTGAGATCTTGTACATATCAAAGTAGAATACATAACAGTGAAGAGCACAATATGGTCTACAATCTCTAGATTAATGAATGAATCCTACATTCAGATCTTGTACAATACAACAAAGAAATTGGCAATCAAACTCACCAAATTCCCCAGTTTCAGCTCAAGAAAAGTGGCACAAAAGCAAATCCATCCTTTTTTACACTGGGAGGGAGGGGTAGAGAAAACAACGCTATTATATAAATTACACGAATTATGACAAGAATTGAAACAAATGCGAAGACGTTATTCAGGAGATGGCAGCAAGCTTCTCCTTTAACTCTGCCGTGGACACATCTCTAGAAGAACATACCATCGCTCCCCTTTAAGAAGGTTCCCTGTATTTACAAGCAAGGGTGACACTTGGATCTGAGATCGGAATCTTCAACGAGTACCTAAAAACTAATCAGCAGCCTGTTGTGAAACAGTTGCTGTAGACTTAGTATCAGTTTCGTTTAATTTGGACTTCTCCTTCAAAAGCTTCTGCGCACTAGATGTCCTTTTGATGGTTCTGCTTGGTTGTCTGGCTGTTTGAGGTGCAAGACCTGGCAAAAAGATGTCATAAAAATTAGTGCATACGGCACTAGTTGCAGGAATACTTGAACACCAGTGTGGTTACAGAATGTGCATTATCACTCTCACTACCATATTTGTCTGAAAAGACATACATATATTATAAATCTGTTCATGCCTATTCCTTCGGCATAGCGACAACAACTATGCCTCAGTCCCAAACATGTTGGGGTCGACAGTCGGCTATATGAATCCTTAATTCTTCATTTAATCTAAATTTCACATCATCATCATACTTGCATAAAATAAAAGTGAAAAATAAGTTGAAATATTTATAAATAATTTTCCTTCAGTATAGCATTCCGAAATTGATTACCTGTGTGAGGGCTTTGCCAAGAAATATTTAACAAGTTACAGTGCTACTTTTGCTTATTGACTAGGGGTATTTATATCTAGAGGAGACAGTAATTTCAATCAACAATATTTCGTCTTTATGCCAAACCAGAAGAAGTGGGCAAAACAAAGAGGGTCTATATTGTGTAGCATTTCCAGCGTCTTACACAAGACAATATCATTAAACGAGAGAGAGAGAGTTGACTTACCGCTACCAGGCAGAGACAATCTCTGTTTTCCTTGTTTATCAGAGGGAGTGGATCTCTCCTTAGGATTGCTGTGTGATCTAGGACCAAGGGCGGGTTTTGAACTAGCTTCCTCAACTAAATCTTCAAGATTTGGTTTGGACTTAGGTTTGTTAACTAATGCTGCAGGTGTTTCTTGTGTGCTTGCTGACACATTTGGGGAAGAACTGCAGCCATCAGAGAGCGATGCTGCTGCCTTTTCATTTGATTTTGAGTTACTGCTTGAATGAGATGGACCCACTCTATCATTGGCAAGAGTTGCAGTTGTTGGTTTTTTCCCAGCAAATTTAACCTGGTTCTTTATCCCGTTTATGGGATCAGCTGATTCATTTTCATTAGGCATAACCCCATCTCTCACATTAAGGTCTAGAAAACGATTTTCCCATGGGCGTACTGCCATCCATCTCTCTAACCAGTTCCAACCCCAGCTGCTTTTATCTGGTTCAAACCCAGAAAGTGTAGATTGCTGCCTGGATCCTGCCTGCCACTGCAGCACCAAACAAGAGTTTAATAAAGAAAAAAGAAAAGGTGCCTTGAAATGAAAGTATGGAACCTTGCCAAACCAACAAACAGCACCCACACCAACTTACCCAAAATAGTGTGGGATCTTAGGAGGGTAGTGTCACAGACCTTACCCCTACCTTGGCAGGTATAGAGGCTGTTTCCGATAGACCCTTGGCTTAAGGAAAGCAAAAACACAACATTTATGAAGACAAAAGCAGTAACGACAGTAGGCTAGTAAGAAAATAGAGGCATAAGAGACTAGTAATAGAAAACTAAGAATGAAAAATATGGAAATAGAAAAACAATAATAAATACCGAAAGTCCGAAATAATACAAATACTACTATCAGGAGAGACAAGATGCGAAACTATTTACTACTAGCCTTCTACCCAAATTTTCTACCTCCACACCCTCCTATCTAGGGTCATATCCTCCGTAAGCTAAAAGCTCACCATGTCCTGCCTAACCAGTATCATAAAATGACACCACAGTATTGGCAGCTATTTTTATTCTTCTATAGTTGTTCCTGAATTCTAACTAGAGGCACCATGTGTCCTTGAATACACACATAGCATATAACAAAAAAATGAAGAGAAAAGACCCAAGTAGCATATAGCAAAGGAAATAAAGAGGAGCCAACAATTACCAATATGAGCTACATATAAGAGGGTCTATCGGAAACATCAATCCCTACCCCACGTAGGTAGGGGTAGGGATAAGGTTTGTGTGCATCTTACCCTCCCCAGACCCCACTTGTGGGATAACACTGGGTATGTTTGTTGTTTGTTTATATAAAAGGGTTCTGAGTTTTTTCTCTACTAGTACTGCTGATACAAATGCTATGCATTATTTAGATTCAGATACATTTTAGCCTTACCAAATTGCACCAGCATTGAGGAAAATCTCAGCTGGTATACTAGTACTTAAACCATCATTGATGCATGTATATGACCTATTAGTTAAAAACACCTTTTGGTCATATTCTTGAATGTAAAAGCAGTTATAAATAAATCTCATGAAGGAACGAACACCTAAATAGGAATAAACCCATACAAACATGTGGTGTATTCCTTAATTTTATGACTTTTAATTGTTGGATAGTACTATTTATAAGCAAATTTCAAGATCTTTCCAAAAGCATTGACGAGTTTTAATTAGTTCCACGTCTATCATAACCTGGACCCACTCGCATCCCTAACCATGGTAAAGTTTACAATTCAAATGTCATAAGACGTGGATCCCCTTCTGGCAAGATTTCCAATAACAACCAACCATCTGCGCCACCAGGCCCCATACCTCTTCTTTCATGCACCCTAACCCTCCCTCTCATAATTCATAAGTGTGGAAAACCCAGCTCCTCTCTGATCAATAGCATATGGTAATACAATTTGAATGAGAGTGATTCATCCATCTTCACTGCAAACTCCTGCATCCTTTTATCTATTGTTCATCTGACAAGTATCTTTTTTGCCACCCTAATAATTTCTTCTCAATTCATTTAATGAGAAGGTTCCATAAAGCCTTAGTTGCGCGGACTCTTCACTTTTGATGCCACACCCGTCTCGGATTCTCCAAAAATACACTACTTTTGGTGAATCCGACACGCACCCGTTGGCATTTTTGAAGAGTCCAAGCAACATAGCATAAAGCTTGATGTATACTTCAAGCACCTAATAACAGGCCCAAATATGTAGTAGCCAGTAGGTAAAGCACCGCTGTGCAATTAAACAATTGTGCTAAATGTCATCCACCTCTCCTGGTGATAGGATCAGACATTTTCAGAAGTTGATCTTGAACTCCACCACCATCTGGAGCCAACAGTTAATTGTGTCTCAAGTGGATAAGGCAGGTCACATTAGCATCACAAAATACTAAAATATTGCCAGCAAATAGGAGATGCTTGTTCCTCATGTAGTGTCGTCCCTCCACCGATGTGTTGAAGGCTTGAAGCCCCTCAAGTAGCCTCCTGCCATCGCCTATTCATCATCTTACTCAACATTCCGTTAACGAAATAAAAGGTATGGGTGATAACGGATCCCATAGCTCAACCCCTGAGGCTTGAGCTCCCAAGAAAGTCATGCTGGCTGTGGATCTCTTTCCCCTCCTATTCTGCCTCTCTCAATTCCTCTCTTTATTCCCTCTCACATCTCCCCTACTTTCTTTATCATTTTCCCTTCCGGGAAAACTTGTCTCCAAAACTGTGGACGTATCTAAACTTAGTATGCCAACCATCATCCACCACCAAAAGATTCCCCCCCCCCCCCCCCCCCCACGAACACCCTCATCCACGGACATGGCATGCAGGCAAATAACACATTTATGAACCTTCCACATGTCTTAGTATCGTTCTGAAAATATTTAAACACCACATGTGCACCAGAACAACAGCAATGACGCCTTCTAAAGTTCTAGCTTCAAAACACCCTAAGTCCTAACTGTTCATTCCATCTTTCCAGCTTTAAAAAGCACCACCCAACCGTCTCCTTCCTACACAGAGGACTTTCATAGCTTGTTTCTCACTTGCAAACTGGGAAAGGAACCTTGTGTCTGTGGCAACATCTTCAAGTCAGAAATGACCTCCTGCTCCTCAGCTCCTCTAATGTTCAATCAAGAATCAACATCACAGATTTTTTAATGAATCAGGATTCAAAATCATATATCAAACTACACAGATCATATTTCAAAATATCGATATAAAGATTACATAGGCAGCTGCTTCTCTTACAGATTCTCAATTATATCTATCTAATCTGAAGTATTGCCTTCAAGATATCAGTTAAAAAACTGATACAGTAATGGAAACAGAACAAGCATCATCGAGAAGGATGATGAGATGCTTACCTGGTGAGCTAAAGCATAGGCCATTGCTCTTTCACGCTTAGCAGCTGCCTCTTGTCTCTTTAGCAACTTTTCTTGAATTTGCTCAACAGATCCAATACTGTCACACCAGCCCTCCTGTTAGAAAATTCAGCAGCAAAAAGGTGAGAAGCATGTTAATGTAAACAGTGTGGGCCTACCCACATAAGTTCCACCAGGCAATGCATAGTTTTACACTTGAAACTTTTTTTCACATTTTGGCACGAAAGCTCATGTCAGAAAGAGAAAACGAGAATTACTATGACTACAACTTGAATCACCCTTTAAAGTGGAAAAATCAAACATAAATTATGAAACTGATGACAAGAACAACCAAGAACCACAATATAACCTAATTTCTTGGCAACAACATTAAAATGATGAGGTGCCGATCAGTCCTTCTGGGACATCCATGTAGAACCTAATAGGAAAGTTTCACATGATTCAGTGCTATATCATATATTGTTGAACGATATCCACCATAAGCAAAATCTGTGGCAAATAATTCAGAAACCCAAAGCAAATTGGCAGCTGATGCCACTATTAAGAGACTTCGCATTGGAAAAAGGTAAGATTAACCACTTAGTAATATTATAACCTAGTGATAAATGCCATTGACACAAGTAATGGCCACTATGGAAATGTCAAAAGGGTATTTAAAGTAATAACAATTTAGAAGTTACTTACTTCGATTTCTCGTACGCGAGCATCATGTTCTAATTGTTGTTCAAGTTTCTGCTGTTCAGTTTGACTTTCCAGTGACATGCGAACACGTCTTGCTCGGACACGTGCCTGAACTCTCACCAAAGCTTGCATGCAACGGAGGGTAATTGCAGCTTGCTTTCTCACCGCATGACCCCTGACAAGGGCTTGTAGTCTCACCAATCCTTTTAAAGCCCGAAAAGCTCGCCTTGCCTGACCAGTGCCAAGATATCAACAAATAAGATTTAACGGCTGTTGCTTTTTCTAGTTAACAATTATCTCTTCAATTCTCTTAGTATGTTTCTACTCATCAACTGATAAGATTCATAAGAAACCAAAAACACAGTGGTTAACATATTATTCCAATATTGGGGTCAGAAGGTTTGTTCATATCCAAAAGCTTAATCTATGAGTCAGCTACCAAATTGGAAACTGGAGTTATGCAGGTTTTCCTGCCAAAATGTTGCAACCATACACCCATTCTCTATAACTCATCTGCTGATATTGTAACCATTTTTCCCCATATTTCCTTCAAAAGTAAATTCTACTCCCTCCATTTCAATTTAGACTCGGCACAATATTTAAGAAAATAAAGAAAACTTGTGAATTTTGTGGGTCATAAACTAAAGATAGGTGTAATCTATATCAACATCAACATTATATCAAAAACACAAAGGTCCTTAGAGAAATGTTGTTCGCCTTTTTTACCCTTCGTAAGTGTATTCTAAGTTGGATAAAATAGTAAATACAAATAAAGCTTTTTTAGTAAACACAGAAGTGGGCATGACAAAAAGGAAAGAGAAGAACAAGTAGGTTAATAGGAACAAAGCTGTCATAGGTTAAAAAAAGAAAAAGAATTAATGCGAGAACAAGTAGGAAACTTATTACTCCATCTGTCCCAATCTATATGACTCACTTTCCTTTTTAGTCAGTCCCAAAAAGAAGATATATTTCTATATTTAGTAAAAAATTAACTTTACAATGTCCATTTTACCCTAATGAAATGATTTATAGCCACACAAACATTTATGACTTATTTTAGACCACAAGTTTCAAAAGTCTTTCTTTCTTTCTTAAAACTCTGTGTCAAGTCAAACTTACTCATATAAGTTGGGACAGAGGGAGTACTATTCAATATCCCTATTAAAGAAGAAGTCAAATTGGCATACGTACAAAAGGAAATAAGAACAACAGAATAAGTAGGAATTTTTTTAGTAGTATTTAGTATCCCTATTATAGAGGGATTAAAACGTCCATTAATATCCCAATTTTTTATTCTCCGTGGACATCAATTGCTCCTCAACATGTGAGTTCTTTTTTTCTTTTATGACAAGGGAAACCTGCAGCCGCTACCCTTTGGATGCGCATAGGGTAAAACCCCCACTCCTATGCAATAGCTCGCAAACCACATAGGAGAGGTAACCCACACTAGGCAAGCCCGGTGCGACGAGCTCGACCCAGAAGGCAAATCCCTTGCTTTCGCTGGCAAGGGATTTCGAACTTGAGACCTCCAACATGGAAGTCTCAAGCCCAAACCACTGGGCCACCCCTAAGGGTCTCAACATGTGAGTTCTTTAAGCTATATTTATGTCATTCTATAGCATTTGGTAATTTTTTCTTGGTTTAGTTTGTCATTACTTTTGTTTTAAATTCTTTTATATGGTTTTGGAAGAATTGTTTTTTTCCTATCTTATTGACCCTCAAATTCAATTTCTTTTAGAAACAAAAGATTGTGATGGTTACAACTTTAGGTTAAAAGAGGATTCACGTTTGTCAAAATATCTTGACATCAGCATAGTATCAAAATTTTTGTTTTGGGTCAAACTTAATTTCAATATGGAATTATATATGACAAGCATTCATGTTTTCTTTCGTAGCCAATAACTTCTTTCAAATATTTGAGGCTACCGTCAATGTTTCGCTTTTTGTACCTTTCAAAAACAGATTTCACAATTAGACAAACTTGTAATTTAATAAAATTCCCTAATATATAATATTTTGAATTGATTGCAAATTAGAGTTTAAGTTCGGTGCATTGTTAGTGTATCCTTTTTCTACACCATCAGTAATTTCCAAGTAAATCCTTAAGTAATTAAAGTAAATTAATAATACCATTTTAAACAGGGTTATTCAAAATCAAACAAAAACTAATACCCAAACCAAAGAAATGCAATTGGCTTATTGGTAATGGGTTATTAGTTTAATTGTCCTATTAATGAGTTAACGGATAAGCCGATAGTAAATTTATAAATTATAATAATACCCTTTGATATATAAAGTCATCTACTTAGTTGTCCTATTAATGGGTTAACCGAAAAGCCGATAGAAAATTTATAAATTACAATAATACCCTTTGATAGATAAAGTCATCTACTTAGGGTTTAGTTCATACTTTTATTTCTCACTGTTTCGAACTATTAGTTATTCTATAAGGTAATGTTTGTTTTTGAGCAAGATGCAATCAACTAACTCATGTGCATGGTTTATTTGGTTTATCACTTTGTTTCTAAGTGATTTTAATTGAAGAAAAAAATTTCGTGTGAAATCCTAACAGTTAAATCGATAACCAAACCGATAAACCACTATCTTAACGATTCTATAATGGTTTAGTATGTTTACAAACTAATAATCAATAAATAGAACCAATAAACTTCAAAACCAAACCAAACCAATACGCAACCCTAAGATGTGTGATCCATGTTGATCTCCTTGTATACTAAAGATGTGTGATCTCCATGTTGCTTAAGTCACCTACTTAATTAAATTTCTCATACCTTCCATAGTAATAATGAATAGAAATGGGGATAGGGGATCTCCTTGATTAGGATAGAGAATTTCACAGAACTAATGCAGTATTTAATCCAACTATTCCACTTGCTTCCAAATCCCATTCTACCAAGCATCTAGATGAGGAAATTCTAGTTAGGTGGTCATATACTCTTTCAATATCTCGTTTGCAAACAATCCAAGGTTTGCATCTTCTATGTCTTGACTCTATACATTCATTTGCTATCAATACAACATCCATAATCTGTCTCCCCTTGATAAAAACCATCTGTTGTCTATCCAGTAGACCATGTAGATTATTGATTTCCATTTGTTTGATTGGGCAAGGGGTGGACTTGTATTTAGTAATTTGATCCCAGAATAACTTCTTTTTTGACAAGTTTTGGTCCCACGAAATTTCTGTAATAGAGGAATAGTCATACAACTTTCCACACATGACGACATTTCCCATTGGCAGAAAGAGATCAAAAGTAAGTAAGCTCTTACCCAAAAGATTGTGTTACAGTCATTAAGGATGTCAATTACTCAAATTCTTGAAAGTTCATATCTCATGTCTATTTAGGCTGCACTATCCTATCCTATGTAGTGGTTAGTGGTAGAAGAAATCTGTTTCTAAGATGGTCAATAATAGCTGAAAGAATTATGTTTTATTGCATATATACATTGACATCATATCCATGTTTAAAAAATGTGCATATAACACCTAAAATAATTAGCTGAAAGAATTATGTTTTATTCCGATCCTGTCATTATATATAAGCAAACTATTGAAACTAGGGAGTACCAAGACATGATGGCTAAATTTAGACTTGAGTTAACAACAACAACAACATGCCCAATGTGATTCCACAGGCCACAAGTGGGGTCAGGAAAGGTGAGGTGTACGTAGACCTTACCCGTACCTTGTGTGAAGTAGAGAGATTGTTTCCGATAGACCCTCGGCTCAAGGAGTTTACTATGATTTGAGTGACTTTAGCAAAATGTATTTTCTGTAGTACTGAGAAATCTCTTTCTTATATACTCAGGATATGCGCTAGAAATTACGCCACGAAAACTCACAAGGATAACTTTAACAGAAGACCGTCTTTTGTACTTTCTCTACTTCATCAATAATGAATTTTGTTTTGCTTTCCAAAATAACTATGGCAAAAGGCATCTGATTATAAACCCTAAATATCATCTTGAAACGTTCTAGAGAGTTCCAGATAGACCTCAAGTAGTTCAATTAAGCCGTGGTAAGTGCTCGACCCATTGACATTCTACAAAAAGAAGTGTACCAGGACCAAAAGCACAACTAAGCGGGCATCGCATATATTTCAGTTAGCTAAATTTACAAGCTGACAGCTAATTCAGTACCAGAAATCCCCTGAAAGCTGTTTGGATGCGTATAGCTGCCAACTCCTCTCTCATATTTTGCTTAACTAGAGGGGCATGATGCAATTGATGTGAACTTGAAGGGGAGCTGGAAGCAACTGGAACTGATGTGCTGCTTATATCTTCAATTGATCCAGCACCAGCATCATTATAAGTTAGCTCCTTTTGAAGTAGGTTGGAATCGATCTCAACAGAGTGTTTTCTCCGGTGCCAAAACTTCCCAGTCCCTCCAGATTTCTGTTACAGTATAAAACAAGTTCCGATTAAGGATTGCATTGCCTTGAAATAAACAGGCATGGATGATCCCGAAATAAGTTACATATTGTTTCATAAACAAACAGACTGAAAAACCTTTCAAAATTAATCAATAGATCCAATCATAATGTAAGCATCTACAAAGCAAAAAAATTGTGTTTGATACATGTCAATTGGCGAAGAGATGAGATAGCCAATTGAGAACATATTCAACATCAGTCACTTCAGATTCCAGAGGACTGAAGTGCAAAGACGAAAGCTAACTTCTTTTGAGAAAGTGATATTACTCGAGAATAAGCCTGTCTCTTTATGATGTAGAGATGACACCAAAGAATATACAAGTAGTTTGCTGAAGATGTAGAAGCATTGATTAAGATACTCAACGAAATCCAACAGTTTCAGCCATCAAAGACATACCCAGGAAAGAAATAACAACAAAAAGAAAATGTTACCCACATTTTCCTCTTTTTCTGAAGAATGAGACTTTTCTGACTTCTTTAAGCCGACCAGTGCTCTAATCCATTTGCCTGAGACACCCATGCTATACTAGCTTTGGCTTTACCCACTTGCACCTGAAACAGGAAAATTTCACGAATTTAATTATTTTGTGAACTGGGAAAACCTCAACCACCAGTCCAGAAGAAATAGTACGTGATAACTACAAGTATTAATTTTTTTTATGATAGGAGCTGTGTAAAATGGACTGCTTAAGTAACTGAAATAGAGGGATGACGTTATTTAGTTCTCAACTCAGAGGCAAACCTGCGATTATTTAGCTTATCCAAGAGGTGAAAACAGGTAACAGTATGAATACAATGCACAAAATCAACAGCCACAACGACAGTATCAGTAGAGTAACTTTCAAAGATGGTTATCAGTAGAGAACAGATCAATAAAATGGTGCTATCTATAAACCAAATTATGATCAGAAAAATCATAAACATCCTTTGAAGTGACTACTCACCAACATTGTGACCAAAGGTTTCATAGTATCATCTTTTCAATTAGTAGTGGAACACAGCATGTTGTGTCAATACAACTATAACATTTCCCTGATATATTATACCAATTTCAAGCACATATCAGGTGAGTAATGTACATTAAATCTCATATCTTCGGCAGTCCCTTGGGGAATGTTTCAACAGATTTCCACAAGCCGTACATTTCTCAACAAGGACTATCTATAAATTACTATCTAGCCCAAAGTTCCAAACTTTACTACTATCCTAGCTGAACATGTAACTTTCATTTCCCAAATTTAGGGCAATCATAAACCAAAAATAAGAAGAACCCACTTCAATTTACAGAACTCTTTACAAAATATTGATTATTTGCAAGCTAAAAGTAAAGCCAGCAGAAGAAACAACTAAGCCCAACAACAATGCAGAACTTTGTCGAACATTGTTAATTTTTTTTTGATGAAGCAAGAGAATTACATTAAAAGGCATCAAGACGATGCAGACAAAATCACAGGGAATAAAAGTGAACATTGTTGAATTTACAACTCCCATAACCAAAAAAGATAACCGAAATCAGTTTTCCATGGAACATTGTCCACCGGGATACAATCTCCTAGCACGACAAAGCACTTTCCTAAGGCATGGAACGTCTAATTCTTTGGTCTAACTTCAGCAATCCCTTACGGAATGTTTTAAACAGATATCCACAATGCCATACATTTCTCAACAAGAGCTATCTTATCTAAAGTTCCAAACTTTACTATCTGCTGAACTCCACAACACATGACATGTAACTTTCATTTCCAAAATTTAGGGCAATCATAAACTGCAATAAGAAGAACCCACTTCAATTTATAGAACTTTTTACCAAAATATTGATTAATTACAAACTAAAAGTAAAACCAGCAGAAGAAACAACAATGCAGATATTTAAATCACCAATTAGCAAATATTGTTGAATTTACTGAACTCTATTAAACCAAAAAAGATAAACAAAACCGGTTTTCCATGGAATATTGTTCAACGTACAGAAGGCCAGTCTCGAAGCATAACAAAGCACTTTCCTAGGGCATGGAATGTCTAATTCTATGGTCTAACTTCAGCAATCCTTTAAGGCATTTTTCAACAGATATCCACAATGCCATACATTTCTCAAGAAGGGCTAACTATAAAATTAACTATCTAACCCAAAGTTCCAAACTTTCCTGCTATCCAAGCTGAACTCTACAACACATGACATGTAACTTTCATTTCCCCAATTTAGGGCAATAATAAACCGAAAATAAGAAGAACCCACTTCAATTTACCAAAACATTGCTTAATTGCGAACTAAAAGTAAAACCACCAGAAGAACAACTAAGCCCAACAACAATGCAGATCTTTAGATCGCCAATTAGCAAACATTGTTGAATTTACTGAACTCAATTAAACCAAAAGATATATCCGAAAACCAGTTTTCCATGGAACATTGTTCACCGGGATAGAAGGCCAGTTTCCTAACACCGCAAAACACTCTCCTACGGCATGAAATGTTTAATTCTTCAGTCTAACTTCAGCAATCCCCTAAGGAATGTTTTAAAGAGATATCCACAATGTCATACATTTTTCAACAAGGGCTATCCATAAATTAACTATCTAACCCAAAGTTCCAAACTTTACTACAATACACATATAAATTCCAATTCCATAAGACAAAAATCAGAAGAACCCACTTCAATTTACAAAACTTTTTACTAAAACACTAACTAATTGCAAACAAAATCTAAAACCAGCAGAAGAAACAACAAATCCCAACAACAATGCAGATCTTTAGATCACCAATTAACCAACATTGTTGAATTTACAACAACAACAGCATACCCAGTGTAATTCCACAATTGGGGTTCGCCATTGTTGAATGTACTAAACTTAAATTAAACCCAAAAAGATAACCCAGTTGTCTGAATTGCACATCAACTTTAAAATCAAATGCCAAAACAACAAAACAACAAGAAAGCAAACCAACCTTCGGTTTTTCCTGTTTGGTTGAAACAGATCGATCTATCAATAAGTCAACTAAAATTCAAAATTGAAGTCAACCCAATTCTCATCTCGAACAATCTTAGAACCCCAAGTGTGAATTTCTATAATCTATCCAAAAAAACAAAAAAAAAAGTGGTAAGTAGTAGCAGTAGTACTGTAAGGAGGAGTAATGCGTTTTGAGTAAGCAGCAAAGTGTGAGGGGTGATGCCAGCTAATGCTTAGGTGGGGGTGGGGTGGGGTTAAACGGTGTCGTTATAGGGTGGCCAGGGTCGGTAGCGTAACGTCGTTTTCAGAGCAAGCAACCAAGAGTCAATCACGGGATTTCCTCATCCAACAGAAAACTGGTATGCAAATTGGAATTTTTGGAACTTGGGTAATTAATATGATGAAAAACATGATATGTGAAGTTTTTCGAAAATTATTTTTTTACAAAAGTTAGGGTTTTTTTGAAAATGATAATAAGTCGTTATAATGAATTAGTACTACGAGGGAAGGATGAAAAGATGTTCCTTTAATGAGCATGAAATTGTAAGGTCTCCAGAAAGAGTTAGAAAATCTTACTTCGTGTATATTGAAGGTTGAGTCGCGGTTTATAGTTAGTGATTTGATTAAAGAATTCATAAAAATCGTAGCAAAAACGAGTTTTCATAACAATTTTCTTTTTTACAAATTCTCATTTTCGAATTTTATTATATAAAGATTAACACTTTGATTTGGATTATTATGTAAAGATCATATATGTTTTAATTCTATAGTGATGTTATTATAGTTTTTGAGCTCCACCGTTATATTGAAATATAATGTTTGGTCTACTTAACTAATTTTGCAAATATAGTCTTTAAGGTTGAGATATGTTGTCTAATTTTTCTATCCGATAGTGCGATCACAATTTCTTCGGTTGTGACTCCAATTATGCTATTGCCTAGTATTTTCTTCATGTTGAGAATTGAGATCACGACTTCCTTTTGTCACAATTATTCTTGTTTCGAGATCTCAAGCTTTTATCTATCTATCTATACTACCTTAAAATCATGAACTCCCAAACATGAATGTTGAATTACTATAATACCCCCAATTAAAAATACTCAATTATGTTATATTAAAAGTTGATACCTTTTCACATTAATGGATTGTGACCTTTGCGATGAGTTGTGACATTTCCGATGAATTGTGACTTTTTCAAAGGATTATGATTTTTTCAAAGGGATGTGACTTTACCAAAGGGTTGTGCCTTATCCGATGAGTTGTGACTTTCAAAGGGTTATGTCTTTTCCGATTAGCATGGACTTTTTTGAAGGATTGTAACTTATCGAATAAGGCACAATCACAATATATTCATACTACTATTTGTTAGCTATAAATAGAGGGGTTTCCTCTCACTTTTAAACTACAATTTTTTTGAGTGTTATACTCTTCTTCTTCTTAAAAAATCTCATATGTTCTTTGCAATAGTTGATTAAGTTCGAAACCCAACAAAATATGAGGTACCTTATAAGAAAGAGTTGGTGAACAAATTGTAGCAAATCATTTATCAATTCACACTCATATTTTCCTCTGACGATTTTCATCACATATACATACATCAAAATTATTTATATCATTTTGAACATTAATACTCTTTAGTTAATCATAATATTTTATTCATTAAAAAAGACTCATTTCCAACGAATAGTCACAACAATATTTCTACCTTCATGTTTCTTCGGTCATAAATCACAATCATTCACTCCTTATAATTTCTTGGGGATCTCTTTTCTATGACAATTTGAGATCATTTAAAATTTTCATAAATGATTCATCCCCAATTCATTGATATGTTTTGCCGAAGTTCTTAGCATTGGAATTTAGGTATTGACTTTCTATTAAAGAAGAAAAGAAGAGTACAAAGAAATATGCAATTATCTATGAACTTTGCTTCACATAGAAATCTTATATATATAGTGCATGGGAATTTTCATATATTTTTCTTATTTTTATTCTTGAATAATTTCTTTTGCGTTTTCATTCGAGAGAGAATTTAAATACACGCATTGTTGATTATTTTTTCTAATAAAATAAATATATAAAGATGTGGGAGAGACATTAATAATAAACAAATACAAATAAGACACATGATTGGGGCAGGATATTTCTTCTTTGTATTTCCGTTTCTTATTCTTTAAACATCAAATGAAGGAGTTTCTTCCTAATTTTGCTAAAACATCGGGCATCAACGTAGTTCATTGAATTAGTAGTGTTGATGATAACATAACCATGATAATAATTATTTTCAAAAATGAATTTTCACTTTTACTTATAATATGATAATATAACCATGATAATAATTATTTTTTAAAAGATATGTAAGTAAAAATGAACGGAGAAAGTAAATTGTTGGTGGCAAGAGATTTCAATCAAATGAAACACTAGCGTGAATATATCATGAACATATATTTTAGCCTTCCTTCTTCATTGGCTATGAATTGATCCACATATTTTTACTTTTATATATTTATGTTGAGTATGATTTTTTTTAAGTATGAATTTCTGTTATTTTGTGATCATTTTGATTTAAGAAAATGTTATGTCACAAGATACACTCTTTTTTAGCTATATAAAAATGATAAGAAAATAGTGATTAATCATAAAATGATCTTAAATCAAATTAAATATTCTATAAATAATACTTTAGATTTTATTGATCTTTTAATTTTTTAATTGAAAAAGTTTAATGTTTTATATCACGATTGAACACATATAAGATACTAGATACTCTCATAAGACAACATCTATATGATAATTTTCTTTAGAACTAATTATTGACGTAATCTATTTTTCTCTATAACATTCGACTTATAAAAGTATTTACATTCATTATATAAGTACACTTTTTGTTTTTGTAAAATTACATCTATATCATAGCCTTACTCAAATATAATTAATTGAATAATAATATTTTGTAAAAATTATATCACGTTTAAAGATAAAATATTAAAATATTTCTGGCAATCGGTCTTAGTGTCATGCACATATTAAATTTCAAGTATTATTATCTAAGAGAATAATTGTACTTAAATGGTGTCCATCATTTACAATGATAACCTCAAGAGGAAAAGTTATTGCTGACCATTTTTTTTATCTAGATATTATTTTTCTGTTTTGTTGGTTAAGTTTGTTTACCAAATTGAGTAAAGTAAAGAACAATACTGCTTTAGCATATTTAAATTTTTTGAATGCATTTTAAAATGTTCCAATGAGATCTGGTCATTTTTGTCTCAAAAAACAATTAACTCTATGAAAATCTATATTAATAATTTAAAAGCACTTGTCCAATATTCTTTCAGTTATAATTATTCATAAAAACTTTAATTTAGACATATTAATTCTATTTTACGACATCGTATACTATATGATATGATACACACGTGCAATGCACGTGCCGTGAAACTAGTATATATATGTGTGTCAAGTTTATTTTTAATTATTTTTTATTTAAATACAAAATTGGACCTAATGCCCTCACTTTTTTTCAGCTGATACCCGTTTTACAACTTCTAATTTAATTTTAGTGTCATTAAATATATATATTTGATTACAGGTTTCCAAGACGATTTCTTGTCAAGTTGGATCCATAAATAAGTGTTAATGACATTATTATGAAAATATGCTTGATCTTTATTTAGCTTAAATTTTTTAATATTATGTCCAAATCATCAAAATATTGAATATTATGTCTAAATCACATAAGAGATCATTCAAGTGAAAGCTCTATAAAAGGTATTATATTTACTATAAATAACATGCTTACATAATGATACAAGAAAGAGAATGAATACCATAGTTTTTTTCCTAATAAGCAACATAATCCAACAAAGTTGTTCATTTTATTTATGGATCAGATGGCAAAATTCTCAATTTGCATTAAAAAGCCAGTAAGTACATTTGATATTTGGGACAATATAAGGACTTTTTTTTTTATAATATATATTCAATATGAAGAAAAACATTTTCTTAGAAAATATTATGAATTTTTTTTCTAACTTATTTCTTGGGTTTCGGTTAGTAAAAATAAGCATTTAGGTATAATTTATACAAATACTGTGAAATTTGACCCATCTTTTGAATCAATGCCCAACTCAGCTGACCCCAACCTGAAACTAACCTAGGACTTAACCCTAATATCGACCCTCAACCTCGAGACTTGAGCCGACCCTAACCTCAAGACCCAACCCTAACTACGAGACTTGACCTTGACCCTAGGATCGAATCCTAAGACTTAACCTTGAACCTGACCCTCATACCCTATTGGGCCTCGAGACCAACCCGAACCCCAAGACTCGATCTTAACCCTAACCTAAAGACTAAACTAGACCTCGAGACCCAACCTTAATAGAGACCATAAAACCCGACCTTGAAAATCACCCCAACCTCGAGACCCCCCTAACCTCGAGACTTAACCTTAATCGAGACCACGAAACCCAACCTTGAAAATCACCCCAACCTCGAGACCCTAAGGCCCGACCACGAGTTCAGATCAAAATCTGACCCCAAGACCCAACCCTAAAAACCAAACCTGATATCTGACCCTAACCTTGACTCTGATATCCTACCTTGGCTTTGACCATAGACTCAATCCCAACACCAACTTGTAACTTGGTCGAGTCTCAAGTTAAGGGTTTGTTTCATGTCGATTTGGGTTAGAAGTTGGGTCCATGTTGTAGAGAATCTTAGATTGAACATCAAATCTCATGTTAGGGTCTCGTGTCAAACCCAAGTTAGCGCGAGTCTTAGATCATGCGATTCTAGGTTTAGTCCCAAGCCAGCCAGGGGTGAAGTGAGTCGCGTCATGAGGTGGTAGGTTGAGGGACTAAGGCATTTTGGGTGGATTAGGAGATGGGGTAGTAAAGTAGAAAGAGAATTTAGAAAAACGTTTTTCCTACTTTTAGTAAGGAAGTTATTTTTCTTAAATTATAGGAAAATAAGTGCATTTATATTTTAAAAAAAAATTTATTTAAGTCAATCAAATATGAAAAAAAATGAAAAACATTTTCCGCGATATGTATATTGCTCTTATGTATATTCAAATACCACCCCACACTGTCCCTATCCTTACATCTTCTTCATCCCCTTCCATAATTAACATTTGCTAATGAAATCCATGATAGACCAATTATTGACAAAAATGACTATGGTTCTTTCTAATCAAATATAGTCATCCATCTAATCAACTATCAACATATTTTGTCCTCATTAAGAAGCTTATCCTCATTAATATCATCATGTGGACCATGAATAATAATTCCAAATATTATTTCATATTAAAGAATTATTATTATTATTATTGTTGTTATTAAAAAAAATTGTTTTGTTATATGCTGGTAAGAACAATATATAATGAGAACATAAAATAAGCTTAAATTGAAAAAAAATGAAAATTCATTTACAATCAATCTCAATTTAATTGAAATTGAGGGTCAGTAATTATTATTATTAAATTATTATAATTTTGTTGTGTAAAAGTTCTTTGCGAAATGTGGCATTGATTAAGCTTATTAATTATAATGCTTACTTAATTGAAGTTAACATTTATATAAGTACTTAATATAACATGAATATATTTTTCAATGTCATTAACATTCAAATAAGTACTTAATATAACATGAATTAGTATTTTTCCTATGTCATTAAAATTATTTTTTTTAAAAGCAAAATAATGTCATTAAAATTCAGGTCTAGTATATTTGACAATTTTCGACACAATTACCTAAAGAAGGAAATTTTATACAAAAAGTACAATTGAATAATTTATAAATCGACGATTAAATGAAGATTTCTTCTTCTTAATGTTTCTAAATAATATGCACACCTATTCGAATTCAATAATATTACTTTTATTATTATATCATTTCACGTGCAAAGAGCGAGCTTAGTAAATTTTATCTGAAAATAAATGTGATTTCAAATAATTCTACGGAGTAACAGTTACATAATATATAAAAAAAGGAAACTGAAAATAAACGTGATTGTGAATCATTCCACAGAGCAACAATTATACATGTAAAAAAGGAAATTGAAAATAAATGCGATTTTGAATCATTTCACAGAGCAACAATTACATATATAAAAAGGAACTAAAAATAAACATGATTTCGAATCATTTCACAAAGCAAAAACTACACATATAAAAAGAGAACTGAAAATAAACGTGATTTAGAATCATTTCACAGCACAATAGTTATGCATATAAAAAAAGAAAACTGAAAATGCACGTGATTCCAAATCATTTCAAAGAGCAACAGTTACACACACATATAAAAAAGAAATTGAAAATACACGTGATTGTGGATCATTTTGTAAGGTAACAGTTACACCTAGAAAAAAGAAAAAAAAATTATATACACGTGATTCTGATCATTTCATATGCAACCGTTACACCTAGAAAAAGGAGAAAATTGAAAAGTAGCGTGATTCCGAATTATTTCACAAAGCAACAATTACACCTAGAAAAAAGAGAAAATGAAAATAAATGTGATTCCGAATCATTTCACAAAGCAACAATTACTCCTAGAAAAAAAAGAAAAAATTGAAAATAAACGTGATTTCGAATCATTTCACAACGCAACAATTACACATATAAAAAAGAGAACGAAAAATGCATGTGATTGTTGTTCATCATTTAGTAGAGTAACAGTTACACCTAGGAAAAAGGAAAATTGAAAATACATGTGATTCCGTATTATTTCACATGTAACAGTTACACCTAAAAAAAGAAGTGAAAATTGAAAATAAACATGATTCCATATCATTTCACAAAGCAATAGTTACACCTATAAAAAAGAGAAATTAAAAATACACTTAATTTCGAATCATATCACATGTAATAGTTACACCCAGAAGAAAGAGAAAATTGAAAATAAACGTGATACCTAGAAAAAAGAGAAAATTGAAAATAAACGTGATACCTAGAAAAAAGAGAAAGTCGAAAATAAACGTGATTTCGAATCATTTCACAAAGCAACAGTTACTCCTAGAAAAAGAGAAAATTGAAAATAGACGTGATTTCGAATCATTTCACAACGCAACAATTACACATATGAGAACGGAAAATGCACGTGATTCCAAATCATCTCATAAAACAATAGTTACACATATAAAAAGAAAATTAAAAATACACGTGATTGATGCTCATCATTTTGTAGAGTAACAATTACACCTAGGAAAAACGAAAATTGAAAATATACGTGATTCCGTATTATTTCACATGTAACAGTTACACCTAAAAAAAGAAGAGAAAATTAAAAATAAACATGATTCCATATCATTTCACAAAACAATAGTTACACCTATAAAAAAGAGAAATTAAAAATACACTTGATTTCGAATCATTTCACATGCAATAGTTACACCTAAAAGAAAGAGAAGATTGAAAATAAACGTGATACATAGAAAAAAGAGAAAATTGAAAATAAACGTGATACCTAGAAAAAAGAGAAAGTAAAAAATAAACGTGATTTCGAATCATTTCACAAAGCAATAGTTACTCCTAGAAAAAGAGAAAATTGAAAATAGACGTGATTTCGAATCATTTCACAACGCAACAATTACACATATGAGAATGGAAAATGCACGTGATTCCAAATCATTTCATAAAACAATAATTACACATATTAAATAGAAAATTAAAAATACACGTGATTGCAAATCATTTTGCAGAGTAACAGTTACACCTAGAAAAAAGAGAAAATTGAAATACGCGTGATTCCAAATCATTTCACATGCAACAGTTACACCAAGAAAAAAGAGAGAATTGAAATTAAACATGATCCAAATCATTTCACAAAGCAACGGTTACACCTATAAAAAAGAGAAAATTGAAAATACACGTGATTTCGAATCATTTCACATGCAATAGTTACACCTAGAAGAAAGAGAAAATCGAAAATAAACGTGATACCTAGAAAAAAGAAAAAATTGAAAATACACGTGATTTCGAATCATTTCACATAACAACAATTACACGTGTAAAGGACGGGGGGATAAGAGGGCCAATATGTAACATAAATCATAAGATAGTGGGTCTAAGTGTAATTTCCTCAACTCTAGTGGTGCATTCTTCCCATGTTATTATTTTTTCTCAATGTGAACAATCTAGAATAAGCAGCAAGAAGAGAATTCTAGAGGATTCTCCACTATTCTCAATTTCCCATTTCACCTGTGCCTTCAAAAATGTCTATATATACACCCCTTTTGAATCCTTGTTGGAGTCAAGTATTTGGGTGTTTTGTTCTTTTAATTAATACTATTCTTGAAAAAAACTTGAAAATTGAAGAGGATGTTTGGAAGAGGAGGAAAAAAAAAGAGTGATAATACAAGGTTTTATGAAATCTTGGGTGTTTCCAAGAATGCTTCAGAAGATGAAATCAAGAAAGCTTATAGAAAAGCTGCTATGAAGAATCACCCTGATAAGGGTGGTGACCCTGAAAAGGTATCTTTTTGTTTATTCTTGAAGAAAGGTGAAGTCTTTGTTTTAATTTGGGAGTTTTTTTTCCCTCTTTGTATGTGGTGTTGGTATTTTTTTTTTATTGTTGTTGTTATGGTGTTATGTTTGTTTAACCTGAAGAGTTACCAAATGCTGAATTTTTGGCTGTGTAAATGTTTTAGTTGAGGTACATTTTAAATTTTGTACCATTTCCTGCTGCCTGCTATATCATTGTTTCATCCATTGTTTCTTGAAGAATGGGATGTCTTAGTTTCAATTTGGGAGAAATGTACTGGGGGAAGGGGAAGAGGGATTATAAGGTGGGGAATCAAGCACTCACTAATAACCTGAAAATTCAGTTAGCCAACCACTGGAGGTTCTAAGATTTTTTTTGGGGGGGAGGGGGAGGGGGAGGAAGAATGCTTGTAGAGCTGGTTTCTCTCTTTTTATGTGTTGGGGTGGTGCTTTTTGTTGTTGTTATGCTGTTGTGTTTGTTCAGAATCTTTAGATTAAGAGCTAAGATGATCAAAGGTGGTGTTTTTAGGATGTGTAAGTGTTTTAGTTGAGGTGCTTCTTAGAGTTCCATGTATTTGTTGATAAGGGTGGTGATCCTGAAAAGATAGCCTTTTTTTCTTTTTGTCATCTCCTGTTGTTATATATATCCATGTTACATCAGGTGACATGAAGTTTGGGAATGTCTATTGTTCCAATTTGGGAGAAATAGCTTTTATGCTACTTTGAGCTGTTTTTTTCCTTTCCTTTTTGTGTGTTGTTGGTGCTGTTTTATTGTTATGTTTGTTTTGATGTAGTCTTAAGTTGCTCCCCTCTCATGATGGTGATTGTTTCTGGAGTTGTTGTCTTCTTGGCTGATAAGCCAGTGGGAAGCTACACTTTTTTGAATGGTTCCTGTTGTTAATTAATCCTCTTTTGGTGGTGTTATTATGCTGATCTGACAATAGGTGTTCTCTTGTGCAGTTTAAGGAGCTAGCTCAAGCTTATGAGGTCTTGAGTGACTCACAGAAGCGTGAGATTTATGATCAGTATGGAGAAGAAGCACTGAAAGAAGGAATGGGTGGTGGTGGCACACATGATCCATTTGACCTCTTTAATTCCTTCTTTAGTGGAAGTCCTTTTGGAGGTTAGATCTAATGAACCAAGCTTTCGTGATGCTTGTTATGTGTTACTTCCTCCATTTCAGTTTATTTGTCTTGTTTCGATTTGATACAAATTTTAAAAAAAGGTAAACACGACTTTTGAATTTTCTGATCTTTACTAAAGTTATGCAGAAGGCAAAATTGAAGAGTTTTCAAAAAAAGAAAGGCAATATGTGTCTGTTTTTTAGCGGACTTAAGGCAAACAAATTGAAATAGAGGGAGTATCAAGTTTTCTTGCTAGTTTTTTCGTCTTTGAAGTTGAATAGCACCAGCTTGTCTTTTTTGGGATTGTGGTGTGGTAATTGTTATTGTTGTTTGAAACTTGAATAACACAAGTGTGCGTGCTGAGCAGGTGGTGGTGGTCGTAGAGGACAAAGAGAGAGGAGGGGTGACGATGTAGTGCATCCATTGAAGGTGTCGCTAGAGGACCTATACACTGGGATAAGCAAGAAACTCTCGCTTTCACGCAATGTTATTTGCTCCAAGTGTAGTGGGTTAGTATCTCTCTGATATCCGTACTCTTTGATTTCCTGGTAGTGTTTGTAGCCCTTTCGTATTTGCATATAAATGGTTAAACGTAATAGTCTGGAGTTGAAAGGATTTCCTGATATAGAGAAGTGAGATTTCACTATAAGTGCGGAAATGTTTTCTTACATTGTATTGGTTTGTTTCTGTAACTGCAGCAAGGGGTCAAAGTCTGGTGATTCAATGAAGTGTTCTGGTTGTGAAGGTACTGGTATGAAGGTTTCAATCAGACAACTTGGCCCTGGAATGATCCAGCAAATGCAGCATCCTTGTAATAAATGCAAGGGTACCGGAGAGACAATTGACGATAAGGATCGTTGTCCTCAATGCAAAGGTGAAAAAGTGGTACAGGAGAAGAAAGTCATTGAAGTCCATGTTGAAAAAGGAATGCAGAATGGACAGAAAATTACATTCCCTGGCGAGGCTGATGAAGCGGTAAGCTAATCTTGTCATCTCCAACGTGTTAGTACATTGACGTTGATGATTTAGCGTTAGGTGGTTGCTGACCTGGTTTAATATTGTTGCAGCCTGATACAATTACTGGAGATGTAGTTTTCGTTCTCCAGCAGAAAGAACACCCGAAGTTCAAGAGGAAGGGTGAAGATCTGTTTGTTGATCACACATTGACCTTAACTGAGGCACTGTGTGGCTTCCAGTTCATATTGACACACTTGGATGGCAGACAGCTCCTCATAAAATCAAATCCTGGAGAAGTTGTCAAACCTGGTTAGTAACTCCTTCATACTTACCTAGTGCATTCGACGTGAACAATATGTATGTGTGTGTGTACAATGAGTCGATGATCAAGTTTAAATCCTGAATTTTCTTGTGTTTTATTCAAAACAATCTTGATTCAACCTTTTGTTCCAACTACTGCAGATCAATTCAAGGCGATCAATGATGAAGGAATGCCAGTTTACCAGAGGCCATTCATGAAGGGTAAACTGTACATTCATTTCACCGTGGAATTCCCGGATTCGTTGAGCCTGCCACAGGTGCAGCTTCTGGAGGCAATCTTACCACCAAGACCTACATCACAGTACTCAGACATGGAACTGGATGAATGTGAGGAGACCACATTACATGATGTGAATATGGAGGAGGAAATGAGAAGGAAACAAGCTGCACAACAAGAAGCATATAATGAGGATGAAGAGATGTCTGGTAGTGGAGGACAGAGAGTACAGTGTGCTCAACAGTAGATGTAGAAAGATTTACCTAGTTTGAACTTTGCTTCTAGTTTAGTTTGGTTTACTGTATTCTGTTGTTGTTTTGGAAATGACATGTTTTGGGAAGTCAAAACTGATGCTTTAATGAAATAGAAATATAATTTTCTTGTGAAACAATTTCAAGTCTCAAACTATATATTCATATATTAACATCCAAATGGAATTTATGTATACTATATTTAAACTAACAATGCGGTAACAATCTCAAGGGTAAAATATTTCACACTTAATATTGCACAAGATCTGCAGAATGTTTCTTATTTGTTTTTTACAAGATGACCAAAAGTAACTGGACAACATGCTGTAGCAGTCTAATGGGGGTCTTATTTTGGATGTTGATCTATAGTATGCAAATACTCAACAAGGGTCTGGTTGAAGAGGATCTTGTTTCTATGAAGAGATCTAATCTCATAATCAATGTCAAAAAGCAGCAGACTACTTACAGACTAAGTTGTGCGGACTCTTCAGTTTTGATGTTGCACCAATGTCGGATTCTTAAAAAATACACTACTTTTGAAGAATCCGACATGCACCCGATAACATTTTTGAAGAGTCTGAGCAACATAGCTTTACAGAAAAGAAAAAATATGTCTACTCACAGAATCTATGATCTATATTTGTGAACATCTTGAAAACAGATGACTCCAGTCATCAGCAAACTACTTGAGTCCTGCCTAGTTTCTTTTGGAGATACCACAAAATTTGAGGGGTCTTTATTGTAGGCTTATGAATAGATTGTACACACATTTTAGCAACTGCCAAAAGACCTTTAAGCTCTTTGAAATCATAGCTGTCTCCGAGGTCAGGGTCAATCATCTGGTGAATGGATCTTCTTCGGAAACGAGAATCTTGAACCCATTGAACTAAGTCAACACCTCCTTCTTCTGAGGATTGACCGGTGACTAACTCGAGGATCAGTAAACCAAGCTGGAAGATTGTATGTTTGCAGATCTCATCTCTACATTCTGCAAGATAAGCAATGCAAAATCTGAACAGAGGTCACAACTTGTATGATTTGAGGTGATGATAATAAGAAGCAAGCCTTGTACCTTTGGAGCATTTAGACTTCGGAAGTGGATTGTTGTTTTCGACAGAACAAAGGAGGCTAACATCACAGAGCTGTAACAGGGAACCATATGGTCATTATTTTAACAAAAGATAAAGCAGGTCCAAAAAAAAGTACAACAAATATGATGATGGAGCAATTTACTATAGAGAGGTGCTCAAGATTGCGAGGCTCACTTTAGCTGTGAAGTTCTCATCCAGCATGATGGTACTTGAACTGACTGAAACGTGGTACATCGGTGGATCACAAAAGAAGTGGAGATATTCCTTAATCAAGATATAAACAACAATCAGTAATCCAACACTTAGGCGATGATCATTTCTTAGAAGAGCGGGACACACTAAATAAAATTCAGAGTCTATATTTTCGTAATATCGAGGCTGTGCCGAGGAGTTTGCCATTTGAGTTAATCTACCACTAACTATATCTTCAATGTGGTAAATGAAAAACATAAAAAGCATATATTGGAAATGATCAGGATATGACTACATAGCAATATGCAGTTTCAGGAACATACTAAAGCAGCAGCGATGCCAACTGCTATCTGCAGTCTTATCCTCCAGTTTAATGGGGTCATCAGAGGGTCTGCAAGAACCAAATATAGATAGCAGCACATACATCAAATTCAACGCAAAGTAGACAGAGAAAAAAAAAAAAAAAGAGAAGACTTTTGCTTAAACTTACCAGAAAGGTGTTCCTTCAGACTTCCTTTTTCCATATTTTCAAAGACTAGAAACCTGAAAATAGACAAGATATGCTATCAGAGAACGGAGAAAGAAACCAAAAGAACAAAAGAAGAAAAAGGGAAATGCAACCAAAGAAAAGGAACATTCACATCCAGAATATGTAGGAAGCAAAAGGATATCCACTGCACTTAGCAAATAAAGCCATCTAATGATACTTTTTCTAAAAAAAAAACTCTATGGTATACTATTACGTAGGTTGATTAGTTTCATTTGCAGTAAGGAGAAATTGATGACCTTATGTCGTAGTACGAGGAACAAAATGTTGAATTTGACACGAGGACATTTAATTTCACATTCAAATAAAGGTCTCTTCAAAATGTTATCTTTCACATTAAACATATCCGTCAACTCACTGCCACAATTAGAATGTCTCTTGCTCTAGCAATATGAAGGCAGGGCCAGGTCAGTTCTCGGATTGAAGCATCTAGAAGTGTCACAACACTGACCACAGCTTGGAAAAGCGTGACTTGGGTGTTTGGGGAACATTACATGATACGTTTGGGCAGCCAAAAGCATTTGCATTGTCTGATTACTTATTAAAAAATGAGACAAAATAAGAAAAGAGTAGCCGATGAGCCATAACCCAATGAAAGCCTCGGGCACTAACACACAAGATTATGGGTTTGGCCCCATATCTATTTGTAGTGCATATGTAACATGGATATGAAAAGGAAAAAGAAGGAATGGAGATCCATTGGAACTGAAGAAAAGGAAGTAGAAACCAATGAAAAAATGATTACATTTCACAAGAACACTGCATGGAAATGAAAATAGGGGTTCCCTAATTTTCAGTATATCGCTAGAGCTAGAATCTAAATATTCTTGGAAGTTAATATTTTGCCAGGATTGTGAGCTAATTAAACATTTGCTTAAGATATTTGTCCTGATCGAGCAATCTATGAACAATTTACAATTGTGCCTCAGCGGAACCGGCCGGGGGTATTGGGCATGGGCGGAGAGAGCATCTGAAGGGTTACTTCACCTTTGGTGATCACACACCAACCCTGGCAATCACTAGCTACAATCGATGGAATTTTGATTGAAACTATTCATTACAAAAATCGCCTGAAGACCCACCCGCCTTTTCAATATCTTATTTACTAGAATCGGTTGCTACTAGTCCGGGTTACCTCAGAGACAGAACCATTAGGCTAGAAAACACAGCCAAGTTAGTGTACTAACTCAAACCTAGTTCTTGCACGAAATGTCCTGCTAACATAGGAGCATTCCTGCTAAGAAATGGAAGAGTAAATTTCTTTCTGTTTGACGACACAATGCCTCACCTACATAACCTACCTCCTAGACGAAGGAACCCATGATTCCCAGTAGTAAGTGGCATTTCGCACGTCTTTTGGTTGTGAAAGAAAAATGGTGACAAAAGATATCAAAGATCAGAGGTCAGATTTCTAATGATCAGAAATTATGACGGATATTTATTACTTTTCCCTGATAGCATAAAAGCGTATAATCTGGTAATACAATATACAATAGGACTAGTATTATATTCTAATCATAATTTGATCAAGAAATAATCAACCAATATTTTTCCTCATTCTTATCTCAAAGTTAGATTTTTAATCAACGAGACACAGGACCATTTCTACAAATCACAAACTTCATCAAGCCAAAGCTTAGGAAATTAACCTCTTAGGGCCGCAAGAGAACCCATTAACTGCAGCAATATGTCGATGATGCAAGCGACCGAGTAATTGTACCTCCCTGTAGAAGGCAGTATCATCCTGATATTCGAAATCTCGGACTTCTTTCACAATCGCAGCATGGCCATTTTGAAACTTTGCTCTGTAAGCAACTCTTTTGGAAGAGTTGTACACAATTCTCCTAAAACCATCAGTTGCTTTCTTTATATCTTTATTAGAGAAGTGTTTCACCAAGGATATTGGACCTGAAATTGATTTACATTCAGAAACAAAATATTCCATGATTTTCAAGGCAAACCCTATGTCTAGCAGTAAACCTTCAAGGCTTAAACTTTCTTATATTAGTTAAAAAATATATGTGTCAGTCCAAACAGTCAAGTAAACCCTCTAAGAGTGAGCCTGCTTGCTACATTAGAGGAAGTGTTTGTGTAACAATGCAGCCTAAAACTAATAGATTTGAAGACAGGACAGATTCCATCAACAAACCACAGCTTATAATGACGTTTCCAGCGATCAACAACCCTGCTTTACAAATTCTATTTTCAATCACCTAGCACACAATGTCTGCTAATTGTCATAGTTTCCATCTCAATCGTTCCAAGGAACAACAAGTGAACTAGGGTAAATCAACTGTAAGCATATGATTGGGACAATTGCTTCACCAAGTCAATTTTCAGCCATGTAATCTATTATATAAGGAACTATTTTCAAGCACCAGAAACTACTAGAAAATAACTTAGTCCTTACACTATCATATTTTCGGTGTCTCGTATTTTATTTTTATTTTACTTGTTTTCCCTTCCCTTTTTTTTTCCATCACCAATTGGCAATGTCAGTGTTGCAAAAGAGAAACTATAAGTAAAACTCACTGAGAAATGAGAATGCTACTCACCCTTCTCCAATCAGCACAAAAAGACAAGGACAAAACTTTCTAATTCACAAAAATAGTACAATTTTCTTTGGTTCACAATTCACATCAACTTCAACTTCAGGGTCACCATTCTCAAGCAATTAACCATCACTACATAACACTAATCCAAAATACAGTTAAAAGAAGGAAGAAACTAATACTGCTGCCGACACATATCTAGTCAGCATAAAACAACAAGTCAAGATCACTATCAATTCACAAAATTACAACTTTACTGTGACCCACCTCGAATTTTAACTTCACGATACTTAAAAGCCTCACCCCTCAAGAAACTACCACAAAAATACGCACAATCTGCAAGACTGTGACCCAAGAACCTCATTAGTAACAACATCAAAATCAACTTCAGGGTCATTACAAATTCTACTTCTATCACCCCTTCTCAAGCAATTAACCATCACTACATAAAACTAATCCAAAATACAGTGAACAGAAAGAAGAAACTAATTTGCTGCTGACACACATCTAGTAAGCATAAAACGGGCAAGGCAAGATCATTACCAATTCACAAAATTACAACTTTACTGCAACCCCCTTTAAATTTCAACTTCAGGGTAATTAAAATCTCCACCTCACAACAACAAATTTCAAGAAACTGCCACACAAATACACACAATCTGCGATCCAAGAACCTCGTTAGTTACAATTTTCTTCAATTCACATCAACTTCAGGTTCCTTACAAATTCTTTCACCCATTCTCAAGCAATTAACCATCACTACACCACCACCACCAACAACAACATATCCATTGTAATTCCACAAATTAGGTCTAGGTAGGATAAGATATACTCTATACACAGACCTTACCGCTACCTTAGTGGGGTAAAGAGTCTGTTTCCAATCAATTAACCATCACTACATAACACTAATCCCAAATACAGTCAAAAGAAAGAAAAAACCAATTCTACTGCTGACACACCTTAAGTCAGCATAAAAAGACAAATCAAGATCACTATCAAATTCACTAAAGATTACAACTTTACTACAACCCAATTCAAATTTTAACTTCAGGGTAACAAAAAACTCCACCCCACAGCCCACAATTACACAAAATCTTCCATTCAAAAACTATCCACAACACATTCAACAAATACAATTTCACATGATTTGAGCAGATAGGGTTTACCTGAACGAGATCTGAAATGCACCCAAGCAAGAATAAGAAGCCTGATTTTGAAGATCAAAGGTTCCATTGACAAATTCTGCAAGAAAAAGACAAGAAAAAGAAGAAACTTTTACAACTAGTACTACTACTACTACTAAGAGTGACAAGTGGGTCGGTTAACTGATGATGATGATGACCCATTGTTGCTTCTGACTTTAATAATCGAATATATGCTTTCTTTATCTCAAGTAAATTGGAATTTTTTTTGCTCTACGATAAAAATCGAAACTTTGGTGTATAGTTTTTGGAGAACAGAATAGAAGATTATAGATCTTGATTTTCTGTTAAAACTTAACGGCAGTGATTTGGCAGTTGAGGTGGTGGGTCCCATGGTTAAAAAGTAGATTGAAAATTGTGTATCATTAAATCAAGTTACACCAACATTGTTGCGTGCGCGGTGCGACATACTGATTAGTTAAGAATATCTATGTTTAGAATAGATTATAGATAAAGATGATTAGATACGTGTGTGATTATAATAGTGTAAATATATGATTAATAATGAAGTTATATTGATATGACGTTAGGAGTAGTTTCTGTAATTGATAAGATAAGAGAAGTGAAGGCTGAGATAATTTAGACATATGAAGATAAGATGCGTAGACGTGTCAATCAGAATGTGTGAGAGATTGGTTGTAATATGAGTTAGAAAAGATAATTAGACATGATATAATATAACTTTAATTTATGAAGAGCATGATCCTAAATAAAAATGTCTGAAAACGAATGATTAAGATAGAAGTTAGTAGGTAGTATAATAATGTTGCACTTTATGTGGGGAAGGTAGGGGCTACCTTTCTCTTCTTCTTAATTAGTAGAAGTATTATTTAATAGTTGTGCAGGCTCTTATTATTTAATGTGTATTTTTATTTGTTGGTTGTTGCTTCATTATGTTGTAGTACTTTGTTATTTTGCTGTCATTTTTTTTTTATAATTATATTTTTAAAATATTATTTGAACCGAAGATTCATTGAAAATAATATATATCTTTATCTCATAAAGATAAAAGTAAATTCTTTATTTATTCTACTTCTTTAAACCGATTTATAAAAGTATATTAAATATATTGTTATTATACTCTTGTTTTGTCTTGTAGTGTAATCGTAATTTCATATTTGTATTCACCTAAGAGTATGTATTCATTACATTTGTGGTAAAGAATATCTTTATGTAGATCGCTCAAAATAAAGAAGTAGATCTTGAAGGAATAATATGAAAATAAATTATGTCATTCATATAGATCATGAATTTGAATTGTGAAATTATTTGCTAGTGTTTATGTCAAGGTATGTTAGTTTAACAAAAATGTAAAATACAGAACTCCTTTCAGAATATCGCATAAATACAAACACTTCATGCCATAAATTGTCTTTTTAATATTGCTTAATAGTTAAAACATCGGCTTCTAGTGTGTTCTAACATAGAATAGACAACTATATTCAAGATCAATCAAATCTCATTCACTCTATTGATTACGCATTTAAATTGTGTGACTTATAATAGTAAGTTAAAAGTGTAGAATTAATTAATTATACTTGTTTTTGTGCGCCTCTTCTCTAAATCCTGCATTAATGCGGGACACATCGTGCATCTAATTGTCCTTTTTTAATTTGCTTAATAACACCAGCTCACTAATTACACTTACATAACTAAGTTGAAAAATATGATTTTAATACCTCAATAAAACACATGATTCAAGATATAATGATTTGTCAACCTTGAATAAAATTCATTAGTGCAAGAATAAAAATCTTTTATTTTTACTTTTTACTTTTTTAAAAAATTAACCAAAAATATGCAATTTAATTGATACACACAAAAAAAAAAAACATCATACCAGCCCATAAAATGTGAGTGAACTCATGATACTATATATGTAATATGTGTAGTATGTGAACTTACACCTATGTATGTTTGCTTAATAATGTATATTTTTTCTCACCCCCTTCTCCGCCATCTCATTTGAAGAATATTTGAGTCTGAATTTTAAATTAAAAATACACATTTACATTCAATATCAACAAACTAGACTTACTAAAAAAGGTTTGTATAACACACACATCTAGAGGGAAGCAACGTATCATGCAACAACTTTAGAATAATGTGTGTACTATTTCCTAATTTAGCTTTTTGAACGAGCTCTAAAATGAAGTCACCTTTAGTTGAGAATATTTTACTGGCCAAGTAACTTTTCAAAACGAGTTTGGATTATATAGGTCTTAAAGTGAGAATTGGAATTGGGATGATCCAGATTCAACTGTCAAAGATATTGTTTGCTTTGGACCTAGATCCTACATAGATTTATCATTTTAGTTTTAACTTAAAAGGCGTCTCACCAGTTCATTCTAAACCTATTTTAATAATGTCTCTTTCTTTTCCCATTGCGATATGGATTCACCTAAAAAGTAATGCGCAGTACCCCATTTTAAGAGGACTATGTTTCGTCTGGGAGTCATATATCCCACCTTGGGACTTAATGCATTCGTTGAGATTCGCCCCACCATCGTATTGAGGGATAGTACTGTTCTACCATCTGTAACAACTATGGTTCAATAGTTAAGGTATTATCACTTTGGCTCTAAGCCCACACAAATTTATACACTTGGTTTTAATCCCCTAAAAACATCACAACAGTCGATTTTGAACTCATTTTTATATTTCTCGTCTCATTTCGATATCAAATTCATCTAAAGGTGTAATGTGCACCTTTTTTTTTAGGTTTGTTGTCTGTCATAAACGTCACATAAACCAAATGAGAAACCAAAAAAAATATCTTCAAATCTCTCACTATATAATTGAGCCTTCTATTTTATTTTTACTATTTTATGCTATGACAATTAAATCTTGTGATTTCTTTTACATTCTTGAAATTATTGGACCCCTCTTTTATTCTTAATTTTGACAAGTCTCTCTCACACCTAACAATGAGAGGTGGAGAGAATAGGAAACTCTTTACATTTCATTTTCTCAAACTTCCATGACTCATATATATGTATAACCAATTGGTTAATTTTCAACATAGTAATGATAAAATGTATGAGATCAGATATCCTTTGATCTTAATTAGAAGTTTCGATACGTTATGAAAATATACATTATCCATACCGATATATCCATGCTATCACTATATACTACAATAAAATAATGATGTATTAATTAAGTTTCGAGTCCATAAAAGAACTGTGTTTTAATTTCTTAAAGAATTTAATCCTCTCATAGTATTACTATATGCTACTTTTAACGTGGGTTCACACCTCTATTTTTAATTATTTTATTTTAAAATATAACATTACTATATATAATCTAGAGAGGGGAGCATTGGTTCACGTGAACCCACGGAACCTCCTCTAGATACGCCTCTACTAGAAAATATGTTTTTAAATAACTTATTCTATATTTACAAATTATTAATTTATAATTCAATAACTAAAAAAAACTATTTTTTAAAAAATTCATAAATTTTAAATTGACTCTGCCGTTGAATATAACCACCATTGAGAAACCACTTTCTTGCTCATTGTTTTTTTTTTTAAAACCCTAATTTGTAACATTCCAAAACATTAATATCTCTAGCTATATCGCCCCCCTAGTCCGCTATCACATAAGACCAAATAAAAGGTCACTTATTAATTACTACTACACGACTCCCACCCACTCATTCATTCAATAATCCCACCCACCCCCCTTTAATAACCATATGGTACCCGATATTATTAATCTGATTAATTTAAATTTACTGAACGTGGGGTTTACTAGTTTCCTTTTATTAATTTGATTAATTTAAATTCACAGAATGTGGGGTTTACTAGTTTCCTTTTGTATATGTTGTATAATTTTTTTGATAAAGAGTGTTTCAATGACGTCCATCTTTAATAAGTATATATACATAGTTTTACCTAATCTAGAGTTTACGTGAACCTAATAGCTTTAGCTCATATTATAGATATGTATTAATAATATTTAGTTATAAACTGAATTATTAGTATATACTCCCTCCGTCCCTATTTACTTGTCCATATTTCCTTTTTTAGTTGTCCCTATTTAGTTGTCCATTTTGACAAATCAAGAAAGGACAACAAATTTTTTCCTATTATACCCTTATTTACACTTCTTGAAAATTGTAAAAGTGTATGTTGTTTCCCTCCAATTTATTTCACTTGAATTCAAATAAGTGGTTGTAATTTTGAAGTGAAAAGTTGTCATAAGGGTAAAATTGTAACTTCACTGTGCTAATCATTGTTGCCTTAATCTGTGTGTCATTTCTAAAGTTGACAACTAAAAAGGGACGGAGGGAGTATTAATTTGGGGTCATTTAAAATTTTATAAATTTTAAATCTTGAATTCACTTCTGTCACCAAAGAAATCACATGTATCCACCATACCCTGGGGCCCTTCAAATTCACCTCCCAAACTCCATCTTTTAAACTTTAAAGTCCCTCTATTTCCCTTTTTATATATTTTATTTTATTTTATATCACGATAGACATGTGTTTTAAGCTAATCGCATGTCAAACGCTTAAGAGAAAGTTTTGATCACTTATTTCTTGCTTGTTTGGAAGAGCTTTGAATTGAATTATCTATGTTAGATATGTCGTCTTTTTTACTATTCGTATTAAATAGATGTTAAAATTACCCAAAATAGGAAAAAATGCTCTCAACTTAATATCTTAATCATTGACAAATATTTCGCTTGCCTACTACTTATCTTCAATTCTTGTTCACCTCTAACTATTGTGTTGGATGAATTATGACCTTGTATAATTTCATCGTTGTTTCGTTAATTACAGTATTAATTAGGATTCGAAGCATATTACTACCCATGGAATATTATAAAGGATAAACCTTTAATTTCTTTTTTTTTTCTTGGTTATTTCATGACACTAAAATTTAAATCTAAAGAAAGGTGTTTGGCTTCTTTCTCTTTTTCTTTTTTTTTTCTCATTTTCCTAATCACTCCATTGGATTAATTGTACTATGCTTGTACATAATAATAATTTCGTCTTAATTTCAAACAAATTAAGATCAACTAATGTAAATCATCATTGATAATGTTACTCTATTTAAATTCATGTAATAAAAGAAATATTTACATAAAGTGTTTGCACCAAATTAATGAATGTAAGACACGTGTTTTGCATATTTATTGATTAATGAAACTTTAATATTTCATTATTCAACTCTTAATCATTAATTATGTTTTTAATATCACTTAAATTTCAATTATCAAATGCATTTTTAAGAAGTTTTATATCCACTCATTAATAAGCCAGAATATATTTAAATAATTAAGATTTTATAACAAAATTATTATTATCATTAATATGTTATCCATTATAACTTTTCGCACATATGACATTTCATCATTACTCAATTTACTTTCAGCACACTAACCATCACTATTGTCACTGTCGTCCACTATTATCAACTACTATTACGCCGTTGTTCTTCCCATTCTCACTTATCACCAATATTCACTATCTTCGATCATAACTATTATCCGTGTTAATCACAATATAATCGATTAATTTTCATGATCACCATTTATAATCATTATTAACACGATGATTATCAGTTACTATATATATTCACCATCATCAGCTATCACCATATATCTCCAACCCACACTATCAATTATTACCACTAGCTATCACTCAACACTATCAATCATTATCACTATTATCCACCACAATCATCATTCGTCACTGCTAATATCATCATCAATTAACCACCGCCACTATCAACCATCATCATATATCGCCAACCAACACTATCAATCATTACTGCTACCATATATCGTCAATCAACACTATCAATCATTATCACTATCATTAAATATATCACTATTATCTACCACAATCATCATTCGTCACTGCTAATATCATCATTGATTAACCACCGCTATAAGTTATTACTATCAGTCATCACCACTAGCTAGCTAGCTAGGTACTGTCACAACCATCACCACCACCGTTATCTATCACCACCGTCGATCAACATATTCAATAAAAAACAAACAAGACCTCACCCTCAAGTTGTAATAGAACACTACTATACAAAACCATACCCCCACTAATTCTCTCACCCCCACCCCCACCCCTCAAGCACCCCATCCCCACCCCCACCATCCCATCCATCTGCTCATCTCTCTTTGTGTTCTATCTTTTTAATTGAAACCAAATATTATCTTTACCCTTTGAATAGGCTTTTTCTTAATTCCCTTTACACTTTATATATTTTCTCTTTTGAGCATCTTTTTTTTTCTTCCTTACAATCCTTTTGCTTCAATTGTATACAAACTTACTTCATATATATACATAACTATATATATATATATATATATATATATATATATATATTTCTTCTTCACTCTTCCCCTTTGATCCATGTTCTATAGGTCAAAACCTAAAAAAATAATTATAAATATAAAATGTCATTCGACATGACTTTTTCCTCTTCATCTTCCTCAGAACGCCTTTGTTACTTGCAGTGTAATTTTTGCAACACTATTCTAGTGGTAAATACTTCTTAATCCTTCTTCAAACTTGTTTGAATTTTAATTTCTTATTGTGCATATGATAATATATATAATTACTAGGGTTTTTAAACCTTTTGAAGTTTTTTTTTTTTAAAAAAATATGCATGTTAGTAAAAAAATAAAAATACAACAAGGGCATATTTTGATTTTAATAATGAGTATGATCATAGATTATTATTATTAAAATTAAAGAATAATATGTTTTTGATAGAGAATATATGTCTTTTTTAGGTTTAAAGTGAAGTAAATATGGATGAAATTCTTCAAACATAATCTTATTGAGATGAAATACTCTTCTTTTATGAATTATAGGGTAAAAAGGATGTATTTGGTTGGATTTATAATCTTTCTTTGATATTTTTTACTAGATTTCACTTGGGACAAAAAAGGGGTTGTTGGTTTTTTTTTTTTAGAGTTTTCATTTGTTTGGAAAATCTTGAAAATTTAACTTCAAATGAGGAAAAAAAAAAAAAAAAAAGAGAATTGCATGATCCAAACTATTGTTCTTCTTCTTTATTCCAAAATTTCACAAATTATTGTACAACTAATTTTGGTGTCATTAGATCTCTTACCTTCAAAAATGAAAAAGAGAAAAAATAAAGAATGGTGGGGTTTTCTGTTCACACATTTTAACACATTTGCCCACTGGATAATCAACTAAAAAAAATAAAATTAAAAATATGTTTTTTCTTTTTTTCCCAATTCTTGAGATATCATTAATCTTGTTTCTATTTCTTCAAGAGAAATAATTATGATTGGAATTTGAAACAATTAAGTATTGTTTTATTACTCTTCATTATTTATTTTATTTTAAAAAAAATCATGTATAGAATTGTAGTTCTTTGTTTGAATGAATTATATGATATATAAAAAAGTACTTCGTATATAATATAATTTTGTTTTAATTTATATATTTTTTATTTATAGAAGTTTTCAAGTTCCTTGTATTGGACTGTGATTTCTGTTCTAGTCATGTCATTTTCCTTGTTATCTCTTTAAATTTCTCACTTTTCTAGTGACTGAGCAATGGTCAGAAAAAAAGTCAGTAGCACCAAAAGGAAAGGAATTAAAGAGATATGATTAGAGATACGATGCTTCATCTTTAATCAGATATCTCGAATTCTACGTAATACATAAAAATAAGGAACACTTCTCCTTTTAAGAGGTCATATGCACACATATTCTGATTAGTTGGAACTCCAAAGTTTATACTAAACATCAGATGAATAATAATAATAAAAAAAAGACTACAAAAAAAAAAATAGCCAAAAAAGCTTGTATTTGAAGTTGAGTCTTAAAAATTTGAGTTTTTGAAGTTGTGATTTTTGAAGTTGTATATGGATATGCATTTTACTTTGAAAATTTATTGTTTTCCGAGTGGAAGTTCCAAAAACTCAAAAACTGATCTAGCTTTCACGCACCTCAACTAATTCTACGGAATATATATCAAATTTTAATGATTTTTTTAGAACAAACAGATATTTGAAAGATAAATTTTTAAAAACTTACTTTCAAAATTTATGATCAATTGCTAGCTTAAATTATATATAGAGATCCAGATTCAAATTTTAATTTATGTAATATTAAGGGTTTTCACATAGACATAGTGCTGGTTACTACTAGTCAAACTAGAAAGAAGTCTATAGTTTAGTTTTATAAATTGTTACTACTAGTTTATTTAATTTAAAGTAATTGCAAATTGTTATAGTGGTTACACAAATGGTAAATTTAGCCCTTTTAGGAGGATCATCTTTTGCATATATTTATGTCTAGAACAAGATAAAAGAATTGTAAGTTATATATATTGATATATTAAAAACGTTAAGAAATTTCGCTCTTTAAAAGTGACAGAGAGTAATAAGTAAATTCTTATAGATTCATCCGAAGGAAATTGGACATGATAATTTTTCATCATTCAGCTCGGACTCTCATGACTATAATTAGTTATTATTCTTTTATTTAATCATTATATGATCGAAATTTATTATAGTTATATGAGATTTTTCGATTAATTTAATCTGATGATATAAAAAATCTATATATTATCAGGTTAGTGTTCCATGCAGCAACATGTTAACCTTAGTGACAGTAAGATGTGGGCATTGTGCAAATATGTTTTCTGTTAATATTGGATCTTTAATTCAACCTCTCCCCCTTCAAGATGTACAAGTAAGTAAATATATTAATTTTTCTCTCTATTTCATTTTATGTGATATCGATTATATACGCACATAACATGTACAATCTTTTACGCACTATAACAAGTATTCATAAAATTTTCATAACTTTTTATTAGTGCTCAAACACGAAATACTTAGTTCTATGAATGTTTGCTTCGGATTGGATATAATCAAATGTTGATATATCCAGATTATTCGTAAAGGATCAATTCATTGCTTATATCCTTTCCTTTTCAGTTTGTTCCAGAAAACAACACATAATTTTTATATTTAAAGATAATATGAGTTTAAACTTTTCAGTTTAACCCTAATATTTATGATTTTATAATCACATAATATTATGACATGTTTAATATTATAAATTCTTGTCAAAACTAAGAAAAAAAATGTTATATACTTTGTGGGTAATTTCACAATCTCTTTGGTCATGTGCTCTTTTTTTTTCCCCCCTTTTCCTAATTTTGTGGTAAAAATATAAAGAATCATGTGAAAATAAAAAAAAAAAATTATTTTCCATCACTTTTTTTGTTGGTGGAGGAGAAGAAAGTGTTTTATACTAATTATTACTATGATCATAATAATATTTTTTTTCTTTCTTTTTATCTGGCAGAAGCTGCAAAGGCAACAGTACACAAATGTTGAAAATAATTCTAGTAATTATAAAGCTTATGGTTCTTCATCATCATCATCTTCCTCCAAGTTCAACAGATATTCTTCCATTGTTTCTCCTGAATTTGAACCTAGAATCCCTCCGATTTATCGTAAGCGCTCTCTCTCTCTCTCTTAATAAATCACTACACGTTAACTATATGTAATCGTTCATAATAAGTGGAACGAACAGATTATAACTTGAAAAATAAGACAGTTAACCTGGTACAAGTACAACATATTGAAATTTAAGTTATACTATTAGTGTATAAGTTAAATATTTTGTTGAATTGTTGTTTGCAACATGTCCTTCCAAAGTGTCATTAACTTACAACCGGCTACAAGGTCAATTTAAATCAAGTTAAGATGTCTAAGTATGTAATTATAAGATTGTATCTATGTATTATATGTCTTTAAGTTATATATATATATATTTATCGATTGTAGCAGATAATTTGAGTTATTTATAAGATTACAAATTCCATATTATAAGTAGTTTACTTGAAGATATTCTTGAGATGATCTAATAATATAAAATAGCATTTACACTGTTGTTGTACATAATTTAAACAAGATTTGTATACTCAGTGTCTGACTTAGAATTTTCATCAAGTTGATTCAAAAATGAAAATACAGTACTTGAGGTTTGAATTTAAAATATCAAAGAAAATTTTAAACCCCCTAAATCATTGAGCTAATCTCTACTTTTATGTTCAGACAATTCAAACTCTCTATATATACAATATGATTTTTTATCGAAAAAATTAAATAAACATCTTTGCATCCCTAGACCCGCCTTGATTTATAGTATGAAAAGGGAGGAGATATAATTGACTATAATATTTGGACTGCATGAAGTTTCCTCTTCACTTATGACAACTGAAGTTGATTGTGACATAACATTTGTATCCAACTCATCAATAACATGATAATTATTAGGGTCCTTTGGTTGCTGGTCAAGAAGATGCCAATTCATTTATTAAAATTAATATATATAGTTAATATATAGTACGTTTGGTGTGATTATTCAAGCGCATCAAGTATAGTGTTTGGCTATTATTTTATAAATAACTAAATCCTATATAATTAATTTTTACATTTATAATAACTTTATAGCTTTAACTAGCAACTAAATGACCACACACTTAGATCATCACATATTTATTTGGTATAATTTTCGAATAACAATAGTATAAATCAAAAACACTTCTAAACAACAACGAATTAAGCTAAAGTTTTATTTACGAATTTGGAAAAAATCAATAGTTTTGATCAAAATATTGTATTTATGTTAGTAAATAAACTTAAAAGGTACGTAGATAAGTACTAAATATGTTATCTTTTCTACAATTAAAAATTTATAAACTCAAAATCTTAAATCCGTCTCTAATTTTTTTCATATATCAAACTATGCAGCACCAGAAAAAAGACAACGTGTTCCTTCTGCCTACAATCGATTCATCAAGTAAGTTTTTCTCTCCTTGGGGGTGGTGGTGGGGGTGGGGGGGGGGGGGTTGAAAAGACAAATATTATACATGTAATATTATAATGTTAAGTTAATTTATTCGTTCGAGTAATATAAGTGAATTCAAAATTTTATGTTTATGAATTTTATTTACTGAGACTATAATAGATTATAATACATTTTAACAAAAATACGAAATTTGAGACTAAAGGTACTGAGTTCTAACTAATTTGAGAACTTTTATGTGGATTTGCCCCTATCTAGTTACCCCTCTCTTGCCACCTAATTTGCAATTCATCTATATTTATTGGTTCATGGTTCATTATTTGTATGTAATATGCATGTCTCACATACTCAGTACATTTAAAGTATTGATCGCATATTTTTTAAGCTATATTATTTATGTTTTGAATGTGTATAGGGAAGAGATCCAAAGGATAAAGGCCACCAATCCTGAAATTAGCCATCGTGAAGCTTTTAGCACTGCTGCCAAAAATGTAAGTCCTCCTTTAATCAAAAGTCTCAAGCTTAAATTGTGAAAATAGAAAAATCTTCAGCGGAAAACGTTTTTCTTATTAATAGACATTTCACAATGAAAATGGGAATTAGTATGGATACCTATAAGGAGTGAAGTATGGGGGACTGCTGGTAGAGTCTTTTTAAATGGATGACTCATCGGTCGTCGGATGGTCGAGCGTTCACTTTTTTATGTCTTTGATTTTTTAGGTGAAAATCTTACTTCGCAACTGACACTAATTATACAAGAGTCAATGATCAAAATTAAACATACGTGAACTATAATTTTTGCTTTCATATCACAATTATATAGTCATTGTTTTTTTTTACCTATCTAAATTTATCACTTTAAGTTCTTTGTATTAAAACGCACTTTGATGTTGAATTGGTCAAATATTTGAAACCAATCGACAACAGGTGCGTACGTGTTTGATCATTAACTCGAAAAAAATGATAAGTTAAATATGCATAATACATAAATATGACCCTTAATTTGATTTCAGCTGGCAGCTAGAATTTAACTTTGAGTGTGCACACGTAGGCATTTAAACTTGTATAAAATTGAACCAGTAGACACATTCATCCTACATGACAATTTTGTATCCTACATGGCGTCCTACGTGTATTATGCCACATAGGACACCTGTGTCTACTTGTGCACACCCAAAATTGAAGGGCATATATTGTTGGCCAGATTTTAGCAAGGTGTGAATGGGAAATGAGAATGAGAAATAGTTGAATGACATATTTATATATTATATCATTTAAATATATTTTTGACCATTAACTCATTGTGACAGACAAATAATAAAACAATAAAAGAAGAAATGAAAGTAACTTGTTGCATGTGGAATATTTAGACTGTCCACAAAAGAAAAACTATGGTAGGGACAAACAGGAATGGCCACTAAAATAGAAGAAATTAAAAAAGAGAAATATCTTTTTCAAGATTTTATCTTTTATGTATATTTGCTATTTTTGCAGTGGGCACATTTTCCACATATTCACTTTGGACTTAAGCTGGAGGGCAACAAATAGTGCATCTTGAGGGAAAAAAAACTTTAATATATATAATATATGCATGTCTTTATATTGTTTTCGTCGAGGGTTATAATAAATAATATTTTTATCTCTTCAAAATAGAGTAAAATCTAGATATGTATTACCCTCTCTAGATTCTATTTATAAAAATATACTGAATATGTTATTGTTATTGTAATCGTCGTCTTAATATTATTTTCAAGTTGTGAAAGTCTCCTTATGTGACACATTTCATTTTGTTTGCCTTAATTTTGATTGATTTAAATGTTGTGTTTCTAACTAGCTATTTTCAATGTTTTTATTCAATAATAACACACACTTGCCTTGACTTTTTTATACTCCTTTGTCCCATTTTATGTAATGTTATTATTATTATTTGGGGAGCTTAAATTTTTAAAAATATTTTAGTTACTACTATTGTGACCACTTATAAATAATACATACGTTAATTAAGTAGTAAACATAATTTCAAATATTAAAATTTTATTTTTTTAAAATAAAAGCAATTTAATATGATAAAATTTAAAATATGATAAAACAATTTAAATCTGATATAATTTAACCGATGTATTTTTAATCCAGACACTTTAAATGAAAAAAACAATCTATTTGTGGGGTGTACACCTTTGATAAATGATATTTTTTTCAACATGTAATTAACTTATAGAAATAATGTTCATGGGACATTCTCCGGTCTTATTTATTGAAAAATAGTCACTATTATAACAAAACTCTAGCTATTTCATGAATTAAAAAATAGTTATTCGTGAATTTAATTTTACCCTACACAATTTAGATTCTCACTAAAATTCCACTTTAAATAACTTGGGACTAATTTACAAACATGGCCACATGGTAAATATATAGTATACTACAATGAACACAAAATTCAAATATTTTGATAAATAGGTGGATGAAATATCGGGAATAGATTTTCACAAAAAAAAAAAAAAAAAACTACATTAAATTGAACCTAATAATGTTGTATGTATTGTCAAATCAAGATATTAGACATAAATCAACTGTAGGACAATATATGTATATCGTGTATATAAAAAAATTATCAAAATAAAGTTAAATAAAACATATTTTTCTTGTCATATTAGATATTTAGATAATTGGACCAACAAAAAAATTTATCAAAATAAAATTTAAATTTCATATCATAGATTTGGTTGGGGAGGGGGGGGGGGGGGTAGTAACAGTTCAAGACAAGTCATTTTCATGTGTCATAGTTAGTAAAAAAAAAACCCAAATTTTATGCCACTTCCAAACATATATATACCCAACACTAATAAAACACAAATAAAAACATATAGCAGCTTTAAACGAAAGGTTTTCTTCCCAACATTCTCCTCAAATTTACTAGCTGGGAACATATCCCCCCCTCCCCCGCCCCCCACCCAATCTTTATTTTGCTGGTGTTCGATATTCAATTTATGATTTAAGTTAATTAAGTGGATGTTTGGTCGTAAGATTTGAGCGTCAATTTGAAGTTTTAATTTGTGATCAGTATTTATTTATGAAATTTGTACATTATTTTAATATTTATAATTTGTTTGACCATAAGATTTTGAAGGATTAATTTGAAGTTTTGAGTTGAAATCAACGTGTTTACAAAATTTGCGCACAACTAACTTCAATTTTAAATCTCAACTTCTTCAAAAAAAAAAGAGTAGGATTTGACTTCAAGTGGTGATTTCAATTTTATTTATATATATATATATATAAAATTTAGCTCATAGGTTTATATTTTGTAAGAAATAGAAAAAATATTTATCACTTTAAATTTTACAAAAAAAAAAAGATTTGATGCTTGACATGAATAAAAATTGTTACTACTTAACAGTTTTGTCAAATTATATTTGAAAATTTCTGACCACAAATATTTATATATAAAAGGAATTTGAAGATATATCAATTATTAATCTGAGGTCTTAGAATATTTTGGTACCTTGTCTATGGGTTATGATCGACTCATTTGGTAAGGTTATATGAGAGGTAGAGAAAGTTTGATAGATTTTACAAATTGTGGGATTTTCATGTTTTCAAAGAAAAAAAAGTGCAACTTATAAAAATTTAAATAATATATATCCAAACAAATTTTCAATTTCTAATCACATCCAAATGAATAATTCAGATTTATGCTGAAATTCCCAATTTGGATACTATATGTATCAAATTAGTTTTTCACTAAAAAAAACTTCAAAATATACTTAATAAAAGGTAAAAAAAATGAACAGAATATATATATATATATTAAAGGAAATAAACTGATTCTTACCAAAAGCAACTCCACAAATTTACATATATTCGAACTCCTAAGTCATTTGTCCATGTGAGAAAAGTAATAAATAAAAAAACATCTTCTCTTCTCTATAATTTAGGGGGAATTAGTAGTAGAGATGGATATAAAACTTAAATTTTTTGGGTTTAATTAGAAAAAAATTATTGTAATGTTTTGATTTATTAGGTTCACAATTTATTTTTATATATTAATTTAATGAATTAATAAACAATAATATAAATAATACTTAATAAATTATTAATATATACATATATTATTTTTGTGGTTTTTTTTTTTCAACAAATGAAATGACTACGTACTAGAAAGTGTCAATTGACTTTTGTCAGTTGGACACAATTATCAATCTGTTGCTATACCTTTATATTTTCTTTTTAGTTTAAATTCTTTTTTTTTTTAATACTTTTAACCAACATTGATCTCTTTTTAGACAATTGTGCTGCTTTTTTAAAAAAGTGAATAAGTTATGATTGGTGAATAGAGCAAAATAAGTACCCCCTACATCCTAAATTAAGTGTCGCTTTATCAAAAATTACGTTGATTATGATATTAATAAATATAGTATATAGTTTCTCTTGAAAATTTATAATTTGGATAAACATGGTAATTTTTTGTTTTAAATTTTTAAGATGATATTTATTTTGAAACTATATATTTTTTTAAAGATAACACTTATTTTGAGACGAAAAAAATAATATTGTACATATTTTTACTTTACCTTTCTTTGATTTTCCGTTTTCTTCAAACAAATTTTGCCTTTTCTTCTGAATTCATGCTAATTTGAATTTACATTAAAAAGTCTTATTTGAATGCTCAATGGTCATGTTCACATCATTTTTCCTAAGTGGTGTCGTAATTAGGATTTTAATTTTTGTTTAGAACACTTTATTTTTCAAAATGCCTTTAAACTATTTATTAGAGTAGTATTATTTTTGTTTTAAAAAATGAATTTTGAACCTATGGATTAGTTTTGTCAGTGAATCAAGAAAAACTTTCTTGACTAACATTGCCATTTATATATATACTAATTTATATATATAATGGGTCCGACTTTTTGTTTTTAAGAAATTGCACATTCGAAGGATATTTTTGTCCAAAGTGGAAATATTGTGTAAAAAATGTGTATTTATTGTGATTTTGAATATTTTGTGGGGTAATAGGACGCACACAAAGTTAAGGTGCCTTTTTGAAAATCTGGGACAACTTGAAGTATCACTTAATGTTTTTTCTCAAAATCTAATTTACTTTCGTAAACTATGTGTCAGATTAAAATCAGATTAACAAATTCAAAAGTAATGAGTAATAAATAGCTCATACAATGACATATTTATTATTTAACTAAATATTAAATATGTAACTAAAAATCTTGTTAGCTTTTGGTTGAAAGCTAACAAGATAGTTATAATGATAGTTGCATTATGGCTTATTTATTTATGTATTATATATATATATATATATATATATATAAAATACATAAATGACATTGTCATGTTTTTCAATTTTGAGTGTATACAAATAAAAATTTAAATTTGTGACAAATAAACACACTCGTCCTATATAACTAATTTGCATTGTACCATGAAGAATACATATTATGCATTTATATTTATTTTACAAATATTTCCTTTTCTTATATTATTTATGTACGAATATATTTTTAAAAAAAACCTACAAAAATTAGCGTCGAGATGACATCACTTCACGTAATGTGTCATATGTATATATCCGATCTTCTAGCTGATAAAATGTTCTTTATAGCAAGTTTGAACATAAAATCTCTGAGTAAGAAGGAAAGAAAGTGTCGAGATGACATCGCTTCACTTAATGTGTCATGTGTATCCAATCTTCTAGCTGATAAAATGTTCATTAAAGCAAATTTGAACATAAAATCTCTTATTAAGAAGGAAAGAATACTTATCGTTATTTTCTCAATTCCATGATAGCAAGTTGATGTTTATGACTAGACTAGATAGGGGAGGGGGGGGGGGGGCAATAATATATAAAGGTTGCAGAATCTGATATGTCAAATCTTATAGTTGGTATTTTGGAAGGTAGTGGATGTTGCTGTTGGCCAGTAGAGGTAGGGCTAAAACACTTTCATTTACACATTATTAAGGGCCCGTTTGGCCATACGATATGATATCATGATATGAAATCATGAAATGAAATTGAAGGTTTGTTTGGACATGCGATATGAAATTTTTGTGTTGTATATTTTCTCATAAACATAAAAATCCATAAGTTGTAAAACTATTAAAATAGCCCCAATTGTTTATTCAATCTTATCAAATAAACAAAAAATTATAAAATTGCATAATAAATTATTACAAAGTTATTTGTTCTCCACTTAAGTAATTGTTTCATCTAACTTTAATTTAATAAAAAAAATTGAACATAAATTGTAGTGTACTAGTCTTTAATATAATCCTCTCACATAGTATGGACAATTTCCTCACGTTGAACTTGTATTTCTCGATCATGTGATCGAGAAGACGAACCAACATTGTTACTTTGGGACATTTGTTGGTCAATATCCTCCGCAACTATATCTTCATGTTCATAGACCATAAATATTTCATCACTACTTGGTATTCTCGCAAATAATTATGTAACACTGCACAAACTATAACAATTTTCACTTGTGTATCAATATCATAATGGTTCATGCCTTGTTTCAATATTCTAAATCTATTTTTCCAGCTCCAAAAGTCCGTTCAATCACATTGCGCAGAGATGAATGCCTATAATTAAATAGTTCTTTGGCATTTTGAGGTTCTCTTTCACTCCCTCGGTAATCTTGCAAAGGATAGCGTAGTCCTTTGTATGGAGCTAAAAATCCTTTTGTGTTTCGGAAACCAGCATCAACAACATAATATTTATCTACCAAAAAACATTTTATAAAGAATTTCTAAAAGCATATGTGACGTAAATGAGACAACTTTGTGTAAATAAATAATATTTATTCTAAGGATGTAATTTAAAGTTACCATGTGGCGGAAATGGAAATTGTGACGTTTGGTTCAACAAGTGCATTCTCAAGTATTTTACTATCATGTGCAGTACCTTCACAACCAACAACAACAAAGGTAAATCGCATATCAAAATCACAAGCACATAAGACATTTTGTGATATTCTTCTTTGCGATTACAATATGCTTGTTGTACCGCTTTAGGAACCTCCCCTTCTATATATGTTCCATCAATCGCAACACAATCCTACCAAATAAAAAATACATCAATATTAGTTTAGTGAACATAAAATAAATTGGAAGCATTATAGAATGCACTTCATAAAAATAATGTTTGTAAGAGTAATAAAAATAGTGCTTCCAAGACAATGCAAAGTCATAAAATAAATATTATCTCTTTAAACAAAGTTGATAGGAACTATGTAACTAAATACTAATAACTTACACATAAAATATAAATGTACACTTATTAAGGCCATAAAATAAATTTATTAATGTGATTGAAATTTTACCTTAAACCAAGGCCAAAATAGAGTATTATGTCGAATTTTGGAATGTACACCAGTCATATTTTTTGGTTGTATAAATGTTGGTGCCATCTTGCTAATTGCCTCGGCAACTATTTTAACATGCCAGTTAATTGTTTCAAGTGAATGTTGAAAAGTTTCACAATCGTGAGGTGTGAGTTAAAGTGACTATATGTTGGTGAGAATAATAAATTTTATGTCGGTGAGAATAACAAATTTTAAAAAGTAATGATGTGATTATAAATTTTATTTACATATGAAACAAATGGTTAGTAGATATAAATGTGGGGTTGTTTTAACAAAATACAAACTCATGGATCAATTATTGTATTAAAATATCTCAAATCATGATATGGAATCACCATATAATTCCATATCATGGTTTTTGGAGAATATGGTATCACCTCTCATGATATGGAATCATAAGATGGAATCAACGTAAAATCGCATGTCCAAACGCTGATTCCATCTCACGATACCATATCGTGATATGGTATCGCATGGCCAAATGCCTACTTAGTCTGTCATGCCAAAAATTAAGTTGCAAAGACAAAGAGCCCAAAGTTGTTGTAGATCACTTTTTCTTTTTGATTTCACACTTTTGATGTTTGATATCAATTTGTTAATTTGGATCACATTATTTGTCTGATGAAGTTTAAGAATAAAAAAGAATATTTGTTCACTCGATCAGTAATATCGAGTTGAATCTGATGTATCAAGGAATTTGTTTATTTTATCGGTGGAATTAATTTGGTGCACAATATAATGCTTAATAAACTAAAAACATTTGATATTATAGTTATGCTTTTAGTTCTAATTTATGTGAAATTATTTGTTTGACGAAGTTTAAGAATGAAAAAGAATATTTATTTACTCGATTAGTAATATCGAGTTGAGTATGATGTATCAAGGAATTTGTTTCATTTTATCGGTGGAATTAAAAAGGTCCCGCGAATTAACTTGAATTACAAATGTGGTTCTGATTTGTATATATTAACTACATCTTTTAGGCCTAAGTCATTATTCTTTACCTTAAGACCAATTTGACTATTGGATAATGAAAATAATAAGTGTTCCGATGCTATTTCATGTAATAGAATCACCTTTGATTGAATTATTGTGCGAAAACACTAGTGCGAGACAATCTACGAATTATTTATGTAGTTTACACACTTTTGTACTTTTGAAACTTGCAGTAAGAAATAAGTCATAAATAATTGTGTGTAAACGACATTCTAGAAGCAAAGTTTCCCGATTGCCTAATGATATCAATGAGTAATTGAGTAGTATTTTCACTGAAACACTGTTTCTTCCTCTTTGATATCATCAAAGGATGTATATATCCTTTGATGATATCAAGTAGTAAATGCGAATTAGTACTTAAAAACATGAGGTGTGAAAGTAAATAGTAGTCACTTGTAAATAGTTTCTCTTTTTGGGGTACAGGTGTTCTTTCCCCAAATATTTTGTCAAATGGTCCGTGAAGGCTATTTCGATCATTAAACGATATACATTCCGCCAGCCCGAATTCAACAGTCCGGCCCAAATCAAGCCACAATTTTAAGGGTCCAATCCATTCTATAGCCTTATATGGGCCAAATCATTCATTTAGTTTTTGTGCATTCTGATAGGTAAAATATCAATTATATACTCTTATCTGAATTTCCATTTGAACATGACAGTTACTTTCTGCGTTTCTATTTATGTGTCACAATTTTAAAATTTCACATCCCTTAAGAAATTAGATAAATTTATCATTATATCCTTATTTAGGGCCCGTTTCATATTATGATTTCATATCGCATGACTAAACGGACCCTTAAAGAATATTGGATTCCATCTCGTGATATGAAATTGCGTATCCAAACGCATTCCATCTCATAATTTCATATCGTGATATGATTTTGCATGACCAAACACCTGCTTAATATAGTCTTTTGGAGTCATTTTGACTGGTAAGTACATGAGAAAATCCACCATTTCAATGGAGTACTCCTTCACATCAAAATTCACAATCTAATGTGTTAATGGGTCCCCACTCCCCCTCCCCCACTCCCCACAATGTCATACAAGGTGTCTGTCTCTCTTTAACTCCACATTTCAATTTTAGGAGAGTGGCAGCTGAGGAGTGGGTAGTTAGCTCAGCTAATAGTACACCACCCTTTTATTTTTCAAGAAAAGTTTTCATTGTACCTTGTTAGATAGCCAACATTCTTTCACAATTCTTCTTTTGGGGTATACTATAATTCCAAAATTTTCAACCCCATTTCAAGATTTTCCCTTTACTCAAACCCCATTATTATAAAGTTTCAATTTTTATCAAGAAAATGAGACCAGCTTCAGTATTTGGTGGTGTGTTCCTTGTGTTGGCAGTGTATTGTGGGTTGGACCCTTTTAAGCATAGTGCAATTTCTGAGTTCCCAAATTTTGAGTCTTTTAAGGTTGAGATGCCAGCTTGGTCTGAAATCCCAGTTGAAAAAGATTCTCAGAATTTGCTTCAGAAATCTGAAATTAAGTTCTTGGATCAAATTCAGGGGCCAGAAAGTATTGCTTTTGATCCTCAGGGTAGAGGACCTTATACAGGGATAGCTGATGGAAGAGTTGTGTTTTGGGATGGTGAGAAATGGAATGATTTTGCTTATACCTCAGCTAATAGGTGAGTTGTTTTTCCCCTTTCCCTCTTTGGGTTATGGTTGTTGGTTCAGATTTCTTGTTTGTTGTGATTATGCCTATTTATTATGTTTTCGAGCCGTAGAAATAGCCTCTTGCAGAAATGTAGTGCAAGGCTGCCTACAATAGACCCTTATGGTTTGGCCCTTCCCTGAACCCTACACATAGCGGGAGCTTTAGTGCACCGGACTTCCCTATTTGGTTGTGTTGTGTTCTCATTATAATGATCTTGTGAAAGAAAAAAAAAGAGGTGTAGTCAAAGGTGGCTTAAGCCCTGAAGTGAGGTGCAAAATATGTTGAGCTCTTCAACTTGCTTATCGCGCGATTCAATGTTGTTATAATGCTAAATGTTATTAAGGCCATCTCTAATATTTAAAATGTTATTATTCAAGATTGATGGGCTACTAGAACAGTTGGAAACACGTGCTAATCGTGGCAGCAATACTATGCCAGCTCTAATCATGTGGCTCAATTGCTTAATCCTGTCTGACCAGTGTAGAATTCAATCATCACCTTCGGGAAATTGCATTACTGGTTAATGTTCATACCTATTCCTACCTGATTAATAGACTTAAAAAGTTCAATGTGGACCATGATGTCGGTTCTTATGCATTGTTGAGCACAGGGTTAAAGAAGGTACAAGATTGAATCACATTTCAACAATTGCCTTCACTCTACTAAAATTCACTGTTCTGCTTTAGGAAGAAAAGCGACACTGTCACATAAACATGTTTCCTTCTTTATTGTTAAGTCCTTTAGGACTGTTGTGGTCTTGTGGAGTATCATAATCAATAAGAATGTTAAAAGGTTAAAGATGATAACGTCCTGCTTGCAGCACTTATTTTGTTTTTCATTACTTTACTTTTAAACCGGCTATTGTTTCATTATTACTTATAGTTATAATTAGACTATAAATTTCCTTAACCTGAAATGTTAGCTATCTTTTTTTATTAAATACTATTATTCATGTAAAAGTATAACATTTCTGCTCCACGATCAATGCCTTACGGTCCAAATTTCATCTTGCTATGCATATTGTCAGAAATTTTCTTTAATTGTGATGTATAAACTAGATTACACGTTTTTCAGACTGCTTTCCCCCTATATGATTTAGATTTCAAGTGTATTTTCTGTTTTCTGAATTTTCAGGTCAGGCTTGTGTGATCCAAAACCGTCACCGTTGAGCTATACGAAGTACGAGCACATCTGTGGTAGGCCTTTGGGGTTACGGTTTGACAAAAGAACAGGTGACTTATATATTGCAGATGCATATTTGGGGTTGATGAAGGTAGGCCCTGAAGGTGGATTAGCAGAATCTTTGACAACTGAGGCTGAGGGGGTACCTATAGGATTTGCAAATGACTTGGATGTTGATGATGAAGGGAATGTTTATTTTACGGATAGCAGCACAAAGTACCAACGCAGGTAGATCATGAATGTGCCATTTCTTTTAGTGCTCTAGATTTCTTAACATGTTGATTGGCATAAATTCAAGAGTGCGATTCGATCATGATGTGATCTGGAGAATGAGTTTTGTTAAACTGGTGTACTTGTAGGTTAACTACATACCATAATTTGACCCTGAACAATTGCTTTTCTATTAGCATAGTGATTCGACTGCTCTCCTGTCTAGGTCATGTCCTCTGTGAATTAAAGGTGTGTTATCTTGTCTAACCACCTCTCCCAATTCTTCCTCGGTCTACCTCTACTTCTCCTTAGGCCTATCATTGCCATCCTTTTGCACTTCCTCACTGGGGCGTCTGTGCTCCTCCTCTTCATTTGCCCGAAACCATCTCAACCTCGCTTCCCGCATCTTGTTGCCACTGAGGTCACACCCACCTTGTTTATATATCCTCCTTCCTAATCTTGTCTCTCCTAGTAGGCCCACACATCCATCTAAGCATCTCATTTCCGCTTCTTTCATTTGTTGGACGTGTGAGTTCTTGAATGGCTAACACTCAACCCCGTACAACAAATTGGTCTAACAACCACTTCATAAAACTTACCTTTAAGTCTTGGTGTTACATTCTTAGTAGTGCCAAAAAATGGACGACAAAAGAAATACTTCTTATCAATCAACAAACCTTAATCCTAAACTAATTAGGTCGACTATATGGATTTTCTACAAACACAGATGTATATATTATGCTTTATTCGAGGTCATTTCATTCCAATACTAGGAATCTTGTTTTTTAAGGGAAATTAGCGGTTTTCTAAAGTTAAGAGACTCTAAAAAATCCAATTCTATTGTAAGCTTAACAATGACTAAGCCTTAATCTCCACTAGTTGTAACATCTTTATGGATTCTTTGTTTATAATATTTTGTTCTTAGCTAAGTTTGCGTCAACACTTGTGGTTCATTTGGTATGATTTCTGAATTGTCTGCATTTAGGCTCCAAAATTCTGTGTAATCTTAAAAGTTTATTGCAATTTTTACTAGATCATCTTCAATACAGAATTTGTTGTGCTTCATTCGGTTAAAATTGTGCAACTCACACCGTTTCCTTTTCAGGAATTTTATACAGCTGGTTTTCTCTGCAGAAGATAGTGGGAAGGTTCTCAAATACAATCCTAGGACGAAAGAAACCACTGTTCTTATTCGCAACCTTCAATTCCCAAATGGTCTGTCACTAAGCAAGGATGGTTCCTTCTTTATATTTTGTGAAGGTTCCAAGGGCAGGTGATGTTCTTGCCTTCGGCAATCAGGATGTCTATAGTATTATGATCCAGTTATTTACCACTCTACTTTGATATGCTTTTCCTTGAGTCGAGTGTCTATCGGAAACAACCTCTCTACCTCTCAAGGTAGGGGTAAGGTGCGTGGTACGAAATTGTATTGATAATGCAAAAAGTGGCTACAATAACTTGAAATTCAACCCTGGTTTATGCACTATTACTATTGTCTATATATGTGCATGTGCATTACAATCTGCATCGGAGATACAGACACAAATACTATGCACAGTATGGAACAATGATAGACGTAGAATTATTACGGACTTTCAGCTTTTATAATACATGTTCTGAGATATCTGCATTCATTTCTCTATTTTCTTTTCTTAAAACATCTCCTTTATTCTTCACTGCTTTGAAATGCCTTTCCTTGAGCCCTGAGGGTCTATCGGAAACTACCTCTCTACCTCCCAAGATAGGGGTAGGGTGTGCGTATACTTATCTCAATCCTCCCCAGACTCTACTTGTGGAATTACACTGGTTATGTTGTTGTTGTAAAACATCTCCTTTATGTTGAATTGCCTTAAAACCGTTAAAGTGTACATTCAATTAGATAGTTCCTATGATATTATTTCTTACTAGTATTGACAAATGAAATATTTTACTTTGTTGTAGGTTACGAAAGTACTGGCTGAAAGGTGAGAAAGCCGGTACATCAGAGGTAATAGCAATCCTCCCAGGATATCCAGACAACGTAAGAGCAAACGAAAGAAAACGAGTTTTGGGTAGCAATCCACTGTCGTCGTACCATTTACAGTTACATAAACGCCATATACCCTCAACTCCGTCAATTCTTGCTGAAGCTTCCTATCTCTGCAAAGCTCCAATACCTCATCCACATTGGTGGCAGGTTCACTGCAGTTGTCGTGAAGTACAGCCCCGAGGGCAAGCTGTTGCAGATATTGGAAGATCGACAAGGGAAAGTCGTTAGAGCTGTCAGCGAGGTAGAGGAGAGGGATGGGAAGCTTTGGATGGGAAGTGTTCTGATGTCTTTCATTTCAGTTTATCAACTAGAATGAACTCTTGAGCTTTTGCTTTAGGAAAAGACTCATTTTACTTAGAGTTGTTTGTAGCATTTATTTTAAATAAAGGTTTGATAGTGGCGTACACAGAACTTGTTGTAAGCTAAGTCGTTATTTAAAGAAGTGTGGACAATTCAGAGATGAAAAATGAAACACTATTTATGTATATCGCTATAACATCAATTACCTCTCTTTTTAGAAAAGACTCATTTTACTTGGAGTTCTTTGTAGCATCTATTCAAAATAAAGGTTCAATACTGGCGTACTCAAAATTTGTTGCAAGTTATGTAGGCATCTAAAGAAGTGTAAATAAATTAGAGATGAAATTTGCACTATAAAAGAGAACATGATTTATGTATATCGCTTTAACATCAATTACTCTGCTATAATAGAACACGATTTATGAAAATTACTATTACATGATTTAAGTATATTGCTAAAACACTTCTTAACGAGTTTTAATTCTTGAAAATATACTCACAAATTCAAACACACAACTTACAAGTAACTCACTTGTAGTTCAAATAGACAATTTGCAAGCATCGTGTTAAATCTCTTTGATGATAACTTTTTTTTCTTTTCTATAAATAAACCGAGTTTGATTTAAAATGGAATAATATATCAATCTCTTTATACTTGTTGATTGTGCATTTACACTATAATTTTTATTTATATATTAAAAAAAAGACTTTTAAATGAAAATTCAGATTTAATCAACTAAAATAAAATAAAATTATGAACAGTTATAAAGGGAGGATTTAACAATTAGGCCAAAAGAACAACTAAAGCCATGGCTGAAGAAGACTCTGTATCCAAGTCTTTCTTAAGGAGACAATGGGAAGGATACAAGGAGTTTTGGGGTGAGAGATTCTCCTTCTTGGAAAATTATTCAAGGTTCATCAAACGCGATAAGCCATTACCGTCGTGGTCTGAAGCTGATGTGGAAGAGTTCATTGCTTCTGAGCCAGTTCATGGACCAACAGTATGCATTCATTTCCAATTTGGGATAAAGATCTCTTTTTTCTAAATTTTTATGTTATTTGGGTGTTTTCCCTATCTGGGTTTTCATTGATTTGGCTATTGTTTTGATCTGTTTGTTTTTTTATGTGCATTTACAGTTACTTGGGTGTTTTCCAATCTGGGTTTTCATTGATTTAGCTGTTGTTTTGATCTATACGTTTATATCTTTATGCCCTTTTAGCTTTGTGTGTTGATTTTGATTTGATGTCGAGGAGTTTATTGCTTTCTGACTCAGTTCATGGACCAATTGTATGCATTCATTTCTCGTTTGTTCTATCTTTCTGCCAAATAATTTATGTGTATCTACAGTTATTTGGGTGTTTCCCCTATTTGGGTTTTCATTGATTTAGCTATTCTTTTCTGTCTGTATAATTTTTTGAGCTTTTCTCTGTATGTGTGTTGAAGCTGATGTTGAGGAGTTCATTGCTTTTTTTTCCCCCTATCTGGGTTTTCATTGATTTAGCTATTCTTTTCTGTCTGTATACCTTTTTTGAGCTTTTCTCTGTATGTGTGTTTGAAGCTGATGTTGAGGAGTTCATTGATATTGGTCCAGGAAGTTCTTTCATTTCTGATTATTCTCTGTTTTTTTCTAAATTTTATGTGCATTTACAGTTATTTGGGGTTTACCGTACCTGGGTTTTCATTGATTTAGCTGTTTTTTTGATCCATTTGTTTCTGTTGTGTTATGCCCTTTTAGCTTTTAGATTGGTAGATGTTCTTTGATTTTGGATTGACTCAATGCATTGTGCTCGTTTCTTGGGTATATGGCAATATGGTTCTCTGTCTATGTCTGTTTGCTGTTGTTTTAACATCTTTTTCTTGGGACGGGTAAGTTTTGGAGAAAATGGAGTTCTGTGGTCATTGTCCCTTTGAGCTCTTTAGTTGCTTAGCAAAATTTTAGGACAGAAACTTAGGGCTGTAATATCGTTTGACGAGGAGAACTTGCTTTAGGATGCTGTTATGCATAGAGTGCCTCATTACTATTGGCTGCTTGTTTGATTTTGGCAACGTTGGGGTGTTTGGTGTTTAATTAGACTTCCTTTAATTGCTTGAGTAACAAAAGTATTTCTTTTCATTCTCTAGAATTGCGATTTATCCATTCTTTCCAAGTTTGAACTTAATACGTATTTCTTGAATCTTTGAAATGCATGTTTCCTATGATTAAGTAACTGTATCATGACTGTTCTTGAATCGATTAGTTACGTGATGATTAACTTGGCTCTGTTGCATTCACATTGTCTGCCAAATTTACTATGTAAACTTTGGTTTCTTTTGTTCCGGTTACCTACTGGTTCAGGACAACTTTTATTGCCTCTACCGCGCCATGGTGGTCAATTTTAATCCTTCATATTGCTTTGGGATCTAAGCTATCCATATGTTTAAGCCATTTGTTGCTTTGTATCTTTTGGCTCTTGATTTCTGTGTTTTGTGATCTTTAGAGCTGACTCTTCAGTAGCCTGAAGTTTTAGGGAATTCTTTCTAATCGAGGAGACAGAGTTTGTTGGGAATCAATTGTTGAATATGAAGGCATTATATAAACTATTAGGACATTCTGGGATTGTGCTTCACATGTCAATCCCGAGTGCTATATATGAAATGGTTGCATTGAGAATGACTACATGCTTTATTCACTTTATTAAAAAATAACTTTATTCTTTTATCAAACCTTATCTTTCCTAATTGGAAAAGGCTTTCCCTTGCGAGGGGTAAAAGGAAATGTGGAAGACAAGATGGAAGAGGGATTGAGCGATATGGAAGCAATGAGAGATATTTCCTTTCTTTTGTGTCATTCAGAAGAATGCAGGAAAGAGTGATGGAGTTCTCTCTCTTTAATAGTTAAATGAATTTGTAGTTGATTCTTTCAATTTGTCTTTCTTTTTATAACCAGACTAGTAAAATTTATTTCCTTTGTCTCACTGCATTTGTTCCAAGTACAGATGACAAGAAGAGGGATAGAACATGATATAGCGGGGCAATTACTGTTTCTTAGAAAGACATTTCTTTTGCTCTATCAAAATAAATAAATAAAAGAAAGAATGTTTCTTGACAGTTGGGACTGTACGTATGAGGATTCCCTCATGCTTGTATATCCTACCCCATCCTGTACGTAAAGAATGACATTTATTTATCCACGACAGGCGCTTACTGCTTCATCTTGTTCCTTCCACTCCAAGATTTATGTTTGGTAAATTCTAGAAAGATTATTTAACTAGTCTGGTCTCTATCACTTATTTAGGCATAATGAGAGCATCTACTTGTTTGTCTCTCGGATTGTCTATTTGCCTGAGTGCAGACAAGGACATGCCTAATTTTACTCGCGATATTGCTTTCTTAACGCTAAGAAGTTGCATATGTGCTTTATTTTCCTTCTTTTTCTATCTGTCCCTAGAGCCCTGCTGATGCTGTTTCCTTTCAGTATCCCCTGTAACCATTATGTTCCTCTATTTTTTCCTTTTCGTAAGTGGAGCTCATGAGCTTTTTACTACTTTTCTTTCCAGCTGAAGACTGCTAGGGAAGCAGCAAAGTTTGGTGCTGTAGGAGGCCTACTTGGAGCTGTTTCAACTGCAGGAGTTACATGGAAGTACTCAAGGAGTCTGCATGGTATGTTAGGTTTTTGACAACGACTCCCCTCCCTCCATCCTCCCCTCCCCGCGAAAGAAAGGTACTCGTGTGTTTTTCCAATTTAAATTGCGAGAATGCTACTACAATCGAGAGCCTGAAGCTCTGGGGATAGGTTCTTATAATGTTGCAATGTCCACTCTTGCTTTATTAATTGGTTTCCTCTCATCTATGTCCATGATCGGATGATTCAGACTCATGAAGATTTGACGTCCCTTATTGTTTATGTATATACATTTATACCTCACGATCAGAATTGACTGCTTACTAGTTCATTCATTAGGATTTAAAATGTTGTATTTTGATCAATTTCAGTGAGTGTCATCTTTGCTTGATTCAATGGCTTCCCAATCAACCAACAACATACCTAGTGTAGTCACAAAGTGGGGTCTGGGGAGGGTAGAGTATTCGCAGTCCTTACCCCTACCTCAGAGGTAGAGAGTGCTCCCCAATTAACCATGCATGACAATGTCTGTTGAGTTATTTTCCCGAATATAATTTGTGAATGGCAACGAGAGAAAGGAGTTAATCTTTTCCTAAGAACCAAGAATTTGGTAGTAGCCTTTATAACATTAAGGTGGTTGATTTGGTTGCTTAATGTCATTGCATTTCATAGGTACTGCATTGTCCCTTGGAGCTGGAGCCGTCTTTGGCTGGACATTCGGACAGGAAGTTGCCAACCACTGGCTGCAGCTATACAGGATGGATACAATGGCTTCACAGGTTAAGTTCATGGAATGGTGGCAGAACAAAGTTGAAGGACAATCTTAACTTTCGTTTCCTGTACGAGATTTGAAGAAACAAAACTCTGGATTTGCTTGTTAGCGTGAAACACAAACATTTTGTTATTGGCAATAAAAATCTGTGGACAGTGTTCAAGTTGCATCTGGTGACTTGGAATTTTTGTGCTCTAGGTAGTTTTTGACTATGAGATTTTGATGTTTGTTTGCCTACAAAATGGTTATAATGAAATGCAATTTATGGCAGTTTTCTTTGAAGTTAAAAGGTGCAAGTCATTGGTCTTTCAAATAAGTTTGCAGTTTTGCTGTGCTTTGAAAAATAGTTGATTTTACCCCTTTCAATGGATTAATATTTACTCTTTAACAATCGAACTATATCTAGTAGAGTATAAGTTTTTAGTCCTGACATAACTTAAGAAATATTATGATACGAAATTATAAATTTATGCTCTGAAAATTTTTATTAATTACAAGGAATAAGAACTAAACGGTAAATGATTTCGTAGACACCTGCATGCCATGTTTGAGAAAATAATATATACGAATTAAACAATCATAAAAATGAGTAATATATGAATCGTCTCATCATATTAATAAATTGAAAGACCAAAAATAAAAATAAAAATAAAAATGAAATGCAATAAAAATTAATAGACGGTAGAAAAGATATATTAGAAAGATGTATGTACTAAAACTCAATTTTATTAAAGTTTAACACTAAATATCAAGGTGTATATATTCGTTTTAACACTACACAAATTAATCAGTACGGAGGTAAGCAAAAATATATCCTGCTCAAACGTCATTGTTGACAATTCAGACATTTGGCTACGAAGCCCGCTATGTCATTTCACCAATAGATTTTCCGTAGGTCACGGTACATCTTGGTGGCTCCCGGATGAATAGAATATCGCGAACCATGAGCTTCTTCTAGAATTTGCTCTCTCAAGCCATCAACATGCGGAACACATAACTAGCCTTGGTACCTAAGCACCCCATCTCCCCCTTGGAAGAAAGCCTCAACGGACTTGTTGAGTACCGATTCTTTCAACTGCACTAACATGGGACGAAGGTTTTGCTTGGACTTCACGTCCATTACAAAGGATGATTTGGAACCATTATGGACCATGACACCACCCTTGGTGGAATCCACTAGTTGGACACCTTATTGGGTCAACCTATGTACATCACGAACTAACTCCTTCTTCTCATCCTCTACATGGGCCACACTACCCATGGACAATCGACTTAGGGCATCCGTAACTACATTGATTTTGCCGGATGATAAAGCACATTCATGTCATAATCCTTCAAAAGCTCTAACCAATATTTCGTGCGATATTTTGTTCTTACAAAATATTTTTTTTCTCTCTTAGACCTCAATCAAACCACAAACATGTTTTCTTTGACATTGATTTCGGTAATGATAAGAAGTTACCTGTATTTGAGGTGATATTCTTAAATAATATAAATTTTTTAATTAATCTCATATAGTAATATTATTATTTATAAAATTAAAAATGAATTCTAGTTAAAAAAATGTTGGTCATGTGTTTGTAATATAGTACCTTAGATATTGTTGTAGAAACTTTATTTTTATTAATACAAAAGAGAATTTATTTAAATCAAAGTTATAAAATATAGTTAGGTTCAATTATGGTGCACTAGTCACTGATTACGTTATGGACGCCTTCATAAACGCCTGAAATACAAGCACCTAATTTTCTTTTATCAATAATGCTACACCTTCAGACAAAAATATTAAAATGTTCAGTAAATATATCATAAATTATAATTGATGATAAAATAAATAAAAATATTCAGACTAAGGCGTTTATATCTCATTTTTTTAAAGGAAATTCAAGCTCAATGTGGTATAATCTACACTAATTAGCACTATAGCTCTCGACTTGTCCCTTCCAGAATACGATATTCCAATAATATTATCATATAACTCAAACAACTCTGGACTAATTGAAAAGTCTAAAGTTCTACCAAAATTACTCTTTTTTATATAATGAATAAGTTGAAGACTTTGAACAATTATTTTTGTTTCAACTCTCTCTTTCACTATACAATTCTCAAAATATAAACACAATATAATACTTCTAATCCACTTTGTAGAAATCTCACGTAAAGTATAGAGAATCAAGGGTTGTATTGATGATTGAAGTTGTTGAGTACATGCTCCTTAGGAGAAGAGTCCTATACTAGCTACACTACGAGTCCTACTCCAGTACAAATATATTATTGACATGAGTAGTATTACAACTATAGCTAAAGCACATTATCCTAGTCGACTTTAGCTCCATACAAGATACATTAGCTTAGTCGTACATAAGTTAAGATTTAGTAGTCTAGTCCTAGTGTGACTCCAACTCTACAACAGTAAACACGTCAGTCAGCTTATTTGGACATGTTCCTTTGACATGTTCCAATCATTAATTTCCTTCATCTTCAACACACTCCTCTTTTTTTTTTTTAATCTATTACAGCACAACGAAGAAAACAACAATATGTGTATGATTTCTTCAACAAATAAATGACAAGAATGTGGATAGTTATTTGAGGTATAGCGGGACAATTAGTAGAAGATAATAAGGAGAACACGTCTTTAATTTGTGGTTACAAAAGTTACAAAGATTAACGACACCAAATATCAAGCACTTTAATATTTTAATATTAAAATGCACTAATTATCAAATACTTTCGTCATATCAAACACACTTTAATCTGTCACTAGCAAAGCTATAGGGAGGCAAGAGATTCAATTGAATCTCCTTCATCAAAAAATTACACCACATAAAGAGGACAAAACAATTATTTTGATCAATTAGCTATAAATTTCAAATCAAATTTCCTTGATAGAAGGAAGACTTTAGTAGAGAGACAAAAGAAGGTTAGAAAAAAAAATACTTTAGACACCAAATTCTAAGTTTGACATTCTAATATATTTGTGTAATTTTTTTTAAAAAATTTCTGACTCCATTACTGATCTCCTCCGTATGAAAATAATCCATCATTTGTTTGGTGTGTAGTTTTTGTTAATGGGCTGCTAATGGTGATGGCATGAGATCCTCCTCCCCTTAAGTAGAGGTATCATGTTTGATTTTAGAATGGAGAAATTCATTGAATTGGTACTATGCACTTTACTCCTTTTCCAAGTTATTAATAATAATTAATATTTTCTTCATTTTAATTTATGTGATATCATTTGATTTATTATAAAATATGATATTATTTTTGTAAGTCACATAAATTAAAATAATGAAGTACTTACTTGCATAAGATAGATTTACATCAATCAATCCAATAGTTTATATATTTGAGGTGTTTGAACTATCTTCTATCCTCTTCTCACCGCCACTTTCATCGGAGATGTCGATTTCTCCGACCATGGAGCAACTTGGAGTCATCGAAGGTTCGATTTATTGGAATGGTCCGAAGCTTTGTGACCCTTCCTTTTCTTTTTTTTTCTTTTGATTATTTGTTTCTTTTTTCTTTTTCTGAGTTGGGCTACTTTTGAACTTATTCTCTTGTAAATATTGAACCTCTTCTGTTTTTAATATAAAAAAAAATTGATAATAGAAGTGTATAAATTAATTTATATCATGTATTAATTAATTTGATATAAACAAACTATACAAATAACCTTCACCACTATTGTATGTCATATAAAATGGTTCTTTTGGTCAACCCTTTAATTTTTTGTTGTTTTAGTAAAGATAACTATGATTAGGTATATTATTAGACTCTATTTGGACGGCAAAAAGATCACGAAGGATATATATTAAAGGTTCCAAGAAAGCATCAATTACACAAGATTTAATGATAAAAAAACATATCTAATCTATTTGCTTTTCCGAGTTTTATATCTTAACTAGTAAAATTATTGCACTTCGCGCGAGAATTTAATATCATAGAATTTATAAAATAATACTTAAAATTTATGAGTCATTAAAACTAAAACACTATAATATCTTTCATACAAGATTACGTAGTAACAAACATTAATAATGTAAAGGAGGGTGATAATTATAATATCTATCATTTATCCTTCAATCAATTATCTTTAATTTGATTTTATAATTTATCTTTTTGCCCAGGAAGTGTTATTACTTGATATTTTTGGAGATTCAAATGAACATCAACCGTAATTCTTGTCTTCTTTTCCTGGTTCACTTCGCACATCAAGGTGCGATAAAGCTTTTAAGGTCTTTCTATCCTTACAATGACATACCAAATTTGAATTTTGTCTTCAAGAGATAGTAGTATAAATCTTTAAGGAATTTTTTTTACGTACCTTCAACAATTTCAGTAGAAAAAATTTGCGTGAATACTCAATTAATGCGTGTTATTTAATTTGTACTAACAAATACTTATAGCAATAACTTTGCAGAAACATAAACAACAAAGACTAAAACATGTATTCAAAAACATCAATTAATAACATAAGCATAAATTAATGACTGTAAAAAAACATACCAGGATCGGTAACAATAGGATGAAACAGAAAGGAAAAATTTGTTCATGAATATTTAATTGTGCAGAAGAAGAAGAAGAAGAAGAAGAAGTTCAGAATTTTCGTTGTTTTAATATAAGAGGAAATCCCTCTATTTATAGCTAGACAACAAAGGGTAGTGTGAACAAATATTTATTGTGCCTTATCGAAAATGTCACAACTCTTCGGAAAAGTTACAACCTTTCGAAAAGGTCATAACCTTTCATAAAAGACACAACTTTTCATAAAAGTCGCAACTCTTCATAGAAGTTACAACTTTTCATATAAGTCACAATTTTCATAAAAGTCACAATTTTTCATTAAAGTCGCAACTTTTTCATGAAAGGGGAATGCTAGTTTTGAAAATAAATAGATTAAAAAAGGAATCCTGGTTTGTGGTCGCGCCACGTAGGCGGGCCTAGGGTTCTCTTTTATTATATATATATATATATATATATATATATATATATTGTGTGTGATTATCATTTATTTTCTTTACCTATTTCAATTATTACTCTGTTTTATCAAAATACACCTTGATGTCTCGATATTGTAGGTAAAGATAATGACCGATTAAATTTTGTTTCTAATAATAATAATAATAATAATAAACAATATTACAATTCACTCATCATTTCTTTGTTTTCTTCTCTGCTCTCCTATTTATAGTCAACTTTTAAAAAATATATTTATTCTTTTTATTAACAATATTACAATTCACTCATCATTTCTTTGTTTTCTTCTCTGCTCTCCTATTTATAGTCAACTTACAAAAAAAAAAAAATCAATTAGTAATTACAATAATCCAAGTTCAAAATTAAGAAATACCCAATTTCAAAAAATATCAGCCCATAAAATAAACAAATAAATACAGTAAGCAATTCTATATTTTATATTCACCATAAAATTAGTAGTAGTATTTCAAATTCATATAATCTCAAAAAAATAAAAACAAATAAAAAATCCTTAGTAAGTATACCAATTTCTCTCCTACTTGTTTACGAAGAGCATTTTTAGTGTGAATTTGGTAATGATCGGCCAGCGATTTTTGTGTGTGTGATTCATCGGAGTTTAACGGCGATGACTGGGCAGAATATCGTGGTGGAGTCATCGGCGGTGAATGAGAGAAAGGAACTATCGAGGACGGCGACGGCGATGACGACGAAGGAGGATGAGAAACGAAGCGGAGGTGGAAATCAGCATAAGAGGATAGGAGAAGTGGCCGGAGGGACGGCGGCGGAGTGTGCGATGGTATGTTGTTGTTGTCCGTGCACAGTGCTGCACTTTCTCCTACTTGCTCTGTACAAAGTTCCGACGGGACTTTGCCGGAAAGCATGGAGGAATAAGAAGCGGAAGAAGGTTTTGAAGAAGAAAAACAACATCAATACTTCTCCTGCTGTTTACTACACCGACGATGATAAGGATTATTTCGATGGCGGCGGCAACGTAAACGGAGGATCACCGAAAACAGCCGAATTTGAAACGGAGATGTGGCACCGATTTTACGATGGCGCTGGATTTGGAAGGAGTTCATCTCAAAAGGAATTAGAAGAACAACAACAACATCAATGATTCTCCCGGTGATTACTATATCCACGTCGATAAGGATTGTTCCGATGTAACCGGCGACGGCGATAATCATGATGGAGGATTATCGGAAACGGCCGAATTCGAAACGGAGATCTGGATTTGGCAGGAGCTCAAACTGAACAACAATAAGGATTATTCCGACGACGGCGATGATCATGACGGAGGTTCACCGGAAACGGCCTGTTATGGAAATAGCAACTAATTCAAGGACTGATGAGAAAAAAAAAAGTCAGTATCGTCAGCTGAAAATCAAATAAGGCATAATTCAACTGAAACTGAAAATCTCAGTGCAGTTATAGTTCCAATTCAAGTCATCAAGTTCAGGTACAATATTTAATTACACATTAATTCCGCAAGTGAGATCGAGAAAAATAATAAATTATAAATTATTTTCGATAAATCCTCTCGTAAAAGGAAGAGCAAATATTATCTACGAGAAATGATTATTTTTTGCTATTAAAGATTTATAATTATATAGTTTATATATATAATTTATACAACATTTTATATGAAATTGGGAGAGAGACTTAAAACGTATGTGATCTTATTTTGTATAAATATAAGCTTTTTTCATTTGATTATTTCTCTCTCCGTCCTTTATTAGTTATTATATTATTTTTTTCGAAAATTAATTTAATTAATTTTTATTTAATAATTTGTGTCAATTTAAATTTACATCGGAAAATCACAACAACAATAAAAGGTACGTCAAATTGATTACAATGTGTCAGATACCATTTTACATCAGCAAAACTAAAGTTGTTCCCAAGTTAAATCTAGGTATCTTGAACAATAAATGACGTTTTCATGTACGATAGGATAAATAAAAATATTTTATTAATAAATTTTGTTAATGTAATTATTGTATATGAAAAGTAGTGGAATAAATATAAAATAAAGTTAATATTAATTTTATTTCAAAATTATTATTTTTATCCTACTAAATACCATTCAAATTCCCACGTGTTTGAGAATATTTGATGAGACAAAACTTATCAGAATAAAAAGAAAGTGGACAAAAGAAAAAGTGATTCCATAACTAAAAGAGTTACCGGAGAAAATGTCAATTCAAAATTCCTATCGACTATAGTCTATATTTGGTATACTCGCACTAGTCCAGTAGAAAATAAAGAGAAGTTTTAAAATTCTTTCTTGCTTAAAATGAATGAAAAATATATCTTGTGTTTTCGAAAAATAATACATGTGTTTGAGTAAATTTAGAGGCGTATCTATGATTTCGAGATGATGAGGTGCAATATTACAATTTAGGCCAACACTGAATACCCAAAACTTTATTAAAATGCACATCAAATACAAAAATATCAACACTTAATACCCAAAACTTTATTAAAATGCACATCAGATACAAAAATATCAACACTTAAGTATTGAAAATTTTGATTTCAGTATGATAACTCGATATATACTTAGACTCTTATTATTTGGAATAAGACTGATCTAAGTTAAAACAAAATGAAGTATGAAGATTCATATGACTGATCTTAAATATGACCTTTGTGTTCAAGATTTCTGAGCTTGGAGACAACAAGCTAGCACTATAAAATTGTTGTTTGACAAGTTGTGGACACAACTATAGCCCAAAAAAAGCATGAAAAAAAATGTCCCATTGCCATTTTGAATTCTCTCAAAAATACATTATATTTGAAAAATTTGACACGAGCCATCAGTAATTTTAAGGGGTCGTTTGATAGGAGGTATTAGGAGAAATAATCCATGTATTATGTATGGTATTATTTAGTACTATATTTGGTAGAATTTTTGGGCCTAAGTATAACTAATCCATGGATTAGTTATACACCCTACATGGGTACTATAGGAGGTATTACTAATACCTTCCATGTGGTGGTATTAGTAATACATTGGATTTAATACCATGAGATTATCTATGTAAAGACAAAAATATCTCTCAAACCATTTTATTTATTTTCTTGATTTTATGTTTTATATTTGTACTAGTAAATTTATTTTAATAAATTAGCTTACAAATTTTATTATTTAGAGAGAGTTGTTTGTTAATAAATAAGTGTCAATACATATCAATACAATATTTAAAATGTGAGTTGTTTAACATTTACTAATTGAAAATGCAAATATATCACCACATGACGTTTGTGATCTTAATTGAATATATTATTTGTTGGTTTATATGAGTTTCTAATTGTTTGTAGTTTGAACAATTTATAAATTGCATACATATTAAAACTACAACTTGCACTTTTTTTATGTAAATGTAGATGATTTATTTGATTTTAGTATTTTAACCATTTTTTTATTTTAAAGTAGATGGTCTATCTATTCTAAATTGAAAATAAACGTTTTTAAGTGATTAATTTATTAAGATAACAATTGTTTATCCTCAAATAATTCAAGTGAGAAAATAACAAACATGACAACAAAATTGTTCTTCTCCTAGCTAGTTAGAAGACCATAAAAATATAATATTGTCCGGCAATTATCAATCGATTACTTTTTTTTTTTATGACCGATTACATAAAACATAAAATCTCATATTAATGCAAGGGTATAATTGGAAAGAAGCTTTTTGTAGAATTTTAATCCAAACACAAGATGAGGTCAAAAGAAATGAACCAAACACTTGATAAAAAATACACCCTGTACTACTACTCTTTGTGTTACTAATCCCTGCATTTTTTTTCCTACCAAACGATCCCTAAGAGTCTAAGCAATGTAGATGCTAATTCAATAAAAGATGAGTGCAAATATCACGAGTATCATAACATGTATATGCAATAGGGGCAGAGTCAAGTGTCAGTAAAAGGTTTATTTAAATATATATATATAGTGCGTTTAGATGTTGAATTTGGTTGACTCTTCGTATTTTGATGGGAGTGATTATTGTAATGATTAATGGTTTCTATTCAATAAAATATTATTTTTCAATAAGTTCGAAAATCAATAAGTTTTTTTTGAATCATTTTTTGTTGTGTGTTTAGTAGTAGTTTTTGGTACTTACCATCCATTTTAAAGTTTATTCCATTAAAAAAGAAAACAATACAAATTCACTATATACATTTATTAGACACATATATCTCAGATATATGCGAGTCAAATTAGATGTAATTTGCTTCAAATACAATATATTCAAGCGTGATTCACATATACTGGGATACACTAACTCTTTCGCCTCTCACCTCTCCCACTCGCCTCTCTCACTATGTATTCTGGTATAATAAAATGAATGTATCTACTGTGATCGCATGTATTTGAGCTCGTGGCCTCTCTTGGTCTTCCCTCTCCTCTCTCCTTACGTATCCATATTTCAGGATGTATCTAGCATCAAAGATACATGTATCTAGTATATATCTTTGATAGATGTGTCTAGGGTTGTTCATAGTTATGGTTTAAAAATCAAATCGAGCCGCAATCCGAACCAAACCTATTAAAAAATTAAATTTTGATTTGGTAATTGGTTTAGATTTGGTTTTAAACTTTGAAAACCTGATGCTATTTGATTTTGTTTCGATTTTACTAAAAAATACACAAAAATAACACTTTGGAAGCCTAAGTAACGTTTTGTCAGCCTTACCTTTGAGCCACCCTGTTCAACAATATCACCTTCTGCGATCTAACAACCATCAACTAGATGATCTAAAGACAAAGGTGTAAAGTGGTAAACTATTTATAATATTGCATGGTTTCAACTTTATTGTAGCTATCACTTGTGTTGAATGATAGGTCGAATTGTCATATAGAACTAATAATTTTATATCGATCGTGCTTGGTTGATTTTATTAAAAAATAAAATAACTATTTCGAGAAATTAGTTAAGCTTGATTAGTTTATTTGATAAAAAAGAGTGTGTTGATTAAATTTTCTAAATAAATTGATCAAAGAATGAATTGAGCTCGATCATTTGTCGATCGATCTTAGGGCTATTTAAAATTGATAATTTGAATTGAAAAAATGTTATTGGGTTATCTAATGGGTTATTAATTTAGTAGTTTCGGTAATAGTTTTAATTTATTTTATTGTCAAATTATTGGTTCTTAACGGGTTAGCTAATAATCCCATAGTAAATTAAATAATTATATTTATACTATTTGATATATATTTCTTGACTTAGAGTTTAGTTTCATATTTTTATATTTGATTGTCTCATACTCTCTATTATTCTACAATGTCTTACTGTTTGCTTTTGAGCAAAATAATGTAGGGTTGATTTGGTTTTGTCACCTTGTTTCTTATTTCTGAGTAATTTTCAATGATTTTTTTTATGTCAAATCTTAATAGTTAAATCGATAACAATCAATATAGCCGGTAAATAAATATTTTAATAATTTTATAACGATTTAGCATATCTACAACTCGATAACCAATAAATCAAATTTTAATCGATTTTTATCACGTGTTTAGTGGTTTTTGATAGTTACAATGTTTTAAAGTCTATTATTCTTCTTTAAATAAAAAAAATAATTGGGAACTAGGGAAAAATGTCTGAAAAATACTTCAACTTTGGTCGAAATTGTTGTTACGATACCAAATTTTGGAAATGACATTTACCCCTGTACTATTTAATAATGTATTTTAACCTTTAAAATACACTATTAAATTGTGCTGGGGTAAAATGTCTTCCATAAAGTTTGATATCGTAACAGCAATTTCGACCAAAGTTGAAGTATTTTTCAGACATTTTTTCCTATTTTATTCTAGTTTGTCTTTGAAAGTTGAAACCCTAATTTTCCTCCATTTTTACCATAGCCGTCGTATCCACAAACCCTTTAAAATTATAGAGATTTTCAACTTCTTCCCTCGATTTACAAATACATTTTTTGCAATTAGTCATGTTTGTTGGAGCTACACAGGATAATCATAGCAATATTATCTCTAACCCCATAACCATTCTTTTTCGACTTTCTCCAATCCTTCATAGAAAAGAACCTGACAGAAATCCAATCCCTTTTTCTTCAAATTGTTGCTTTTTCCCAACTGGGTTTGTCTCGGTGAGTTCAATTCTTGCTTAATTCGTTTAAATTTCAATTATTGCGACGGTGGGTTGCTATTACAATCAACCCAATTGAAATTTTAATCCCGTTTCTTCAAAGTTTTGATTTTTTCCCAACTGGATTTCTCTCGTGTGTGAAAAAAGTCAGGAACTTTAGCTTATTTAAACTGAAATAGTATTTCTGAAAAAGGGTCGGTGCACAGTTATTTATATTTTGGTGCATAGTTTTTTTTGGTTTCTGGGAAATTTTGTAAGTAGGTTATTGAGAAGTTTGTTTAATTACTTTGCCGTGTAAGGGGAAGAGTGGTGTGATCGGTAGAAGTATTTTTATTAGTTGAAGAGATAAAAAAAAATGGGGGATTCTGATGGTGAGAAGATTCGGAACATATGTATTCTTGCTCATGTGGATCATGGGAAGACGACATTGGCTGACCATCTGATTGCTTCATCTGGTGGTGGTGTACTCCATCCGAAGCAAGCGGGTAAGCTTAGGTTTATGGATTATTTAGATGAGGAACAGAGGAGGGCGATAACTATGAAGAGTTCTTCTATAGGTCTTAAATATAAGGAACATTCGATTAATCTTATAGATTCTCCTGGTCATATGGACTTCTGTAGTGAAGTTTCAACAGCAGCCCGTTTGAGTGATGGTGCATTGGTATTAGTGGATGCTGTGGAGGGTGTTCACATTCAGACTCATGCAGTTTTGCGTCAGGCGTGGATTGAGAAGCTTACCCCGTGTCTGGTTTTGAATAAGATTGATAGGTTGATTGTTGAATTGAGATTGACTCCGCTGGAGGCGTATACTCGCTTGCAGAGGATTGTTCATGAGGTTAATAGTATAGTGAGTGCCTATAAGTCTGAAAAGTATTTGTCAGATGTTGATTCTCTGCTCTCTGCTCCGTCTGGACTAGTGGAAGATGAAAATCCAGATCTAGAATTCTTAGAGGAGGACGAAGAGGATACCTTCCAACCCCAGAAGGGGAATGTCGCGTTTGTATGTGCACTAGATGGATGGGGCTTCAGTATTAGTGATTTTGCTGAGTTTTATGCTTCGAAACTGGGTGCAAGTTCGGCTGCCTTGCAGAAGGCATTATGGGGACCTCGGTATTTTAACGCCAAGACTAAGATGATTGTAGGTAAGAAGGGAATTAGTAGTGGAAGTAAGGCTAGGCCCATGTTTGTGCAATTTGTTCTTGAGCCACTTTGGCAGGTTTATCAAGCTGCTGTGGAAGCTGATGGTGACAAGGGGATGCTTGAGAAAGTTATAAAGTCTTTCAATTTGTCTATACCTCCCCGCGAACTTCAAAACAAGGATCCTAAATCTGTGCTTCAATCTGTTATGAGTCGTTGGCTTCCATTGTCCGATACCATATTGTCTATGGCTGTCAAACACATGCCTGATCCTATATCTGCTCAGTCTTTCCGTATATCTCGGCTGCTTCCAAAGAGAGCACTCTTAGATATGGGCGCGAACCCTGATGTGCTTTCTGAAGCCGCACTTGTCAGGAAATCTGTGGAGTCCTGTGATTCTAGCCCTGATGCACCTTGTGTTGTTTTTGTTTCTAAGATGTTTGCTATTCCATCAAAAATGCTTCCGCGTGGAGAGATTATGGATGACAGCGGAAATGGTGACTCTGATGAATGTTTCCTTGCATTTGCCAGGATCTTTAGTGGGGTTCTTCATGCAGGACAGAAAATTTTCGTGCTTACAGCATTGTATGATCCACTAAAGGAAGAATCAATGCAGAAGCATGTGCAAGAAGCCGAGTTGCAGTCTTTGTATTTGATGATGGGTCAAGGGTTGAAACCTGTGGCATCAGCAAAGGCTGGTAATGTCATAGCTATCCGAGGGCTTGCCCAGCATATATTGAAGAGTGCGACTCTTTCATCTACGTTAAATTGTTGGCCTTTATCAAGTATGACTTTCCAAGTTTCACCCATGCTTAAAGTTGCAATTGAACCTTCTGATCCTGCTGACATGGGTGCACTTATTAAAGGTTTGAGGCTTCTAAACAGAGCGGACCCTTTTGTTGAGGTTTCTATTTCTGCTAGGGGCGAACATGTTCTTGCTGCAGCAGGTGAAGTGCACCTGGAGAGATGCATTAAAGATTTAAAGGAGAGATTTGCAAAGATAAACTTGGAAGTCTCTGCGCCCCTTGTATCTTTCAAAGAGACCATCGAAGGAGATACTGCTAATCCCTTAGAAAATTTGAAGCTATTGAGCCGCAGCTCTGATTATTTGGAGAAAGAAACTCCAAATGGAAGATGTGTTGTTCGAGTGCGTGTTATGAAGCTTCCAACTGCATTGACGAAGCTGCTTGATGAGAGTTCTGAGTTGCTTGAAGACATCATTGGAGGAAAATCTCTACAGGCTTGTAGAAGCTCGGAAACTCTCAGAGGTAACATTGTAGAAGATGAGAATCCAATTGAAGCATTCAAGAAACGCCTAATAGATGCTGTGGAGAGCGACTTTTCTACTGGATTTGCTGATACAGAAAAGGATAGGATTGATAAATGTAAGAAAACATGGCAAAAATTCTTGAAGAGGATCTGGGCTTTAGGGCCTAGACAGGTCGGTCCCAACATCCTCCTCACTCCAGATGTGAAAGGAAAGAGCGAGGATGTTTCTGTTCTTATAAAGGGTTCCCCCTATATATCGAAAAAATTGGGCTTTACGGATGACAATGATGATAGCAGTGCATCACCAGAATCATCAACCAGTGTGGATCCGACCCTTCTACGAGAAGCTGAGAATCTTGAAAGCAGTATATTATCTGGATTCCAGTTAGCTACAGCATCTGGCCCTTTGTGTGATGAGCCAATGTGGGGTTTGGCATTTGTTATCGAAGCTTCCATATCTCCATTAGCTACGCAACCAAATGATAGTGACACACCTATTCCACAGCCAGAACAGTACGGGCTCTTCCCTGGACAGGTGATGACTGTTGTTAAGGACGCCTGCAGGGCTGCTGTTCTCCAGAGAAAACCTCGACTTGTTGAAGCCATGTACTTTTGTGAGCTGAACACCCCACACGACCAGTTGGGCAACACTTATACAGTTCTTAATCGTAGGCGTGCCCATGTGGTAAACGAAGAAATGCAGGAAGGTTCTTCCTTGTTCACTGTACATGCTTATGTGCCAGTTGCAGAAAGCTTTGGATTCTCCGATGAGTTGAGGAGAAAGACTTCTGGAGCTGCAAGTGCACTACTTGTTCTCAGCCACTGGGAAGCCCTTCCAGAGGATCCTTTCTTTGTACCTAGGACCGAGGAGGAGAAAGAAGAATTCGGAGATGGTGCCAGTGTGCCACAGAGTATAGCAAGAAAACTCATGGATTCTGTGAGACGAAAGAAAGGTCTTCCAGTAGAGGAAAAAGTAGTACAATTCGCGACAAAGCAGAGGACGTTGGCTCGCAAGGTGTAGTAAGTTTAATGCATGTTTGGTTTGTGTAACAGTTATCTCAATCTACATTAGCTTTATACTGTTATTCATTAGATGGAAAGTTTTGTTAGCATATACTGTAATGACAATAAAGAGTTTTTGCAAAGCAGTTGTTTTTGACTTCTTTAATGGATGCAATTTGACAGATATAGAAGGTTCTCGTAAGTACTCTTTCATTTTTAATTAGAAGTTTTGTATCGGGTTCTAGTCTTGGAAATTGAGCACTTTCGTTTTGGAATAAGACTTTCTGATGTGAATTTGAATTAATCAATGTTTGAATATCGAGTGGAGAAAAAGAAAACAAGTCATAAAATGATTTCAAACATATCATAAATCCACAATTAAATTCCATTTGCCCACTGAAATTAAAGGATTTATGATGTTTGGAATTATGTCATTTTTTTCATGATAAAAGAGAGGAAGAAGTATACACTTAATTAATTCCTTTTGCCCACTGGAATTTATGGGTTGGGACATTGTATTATTGTCAATAGGGAAATTTCATGTGATAATAACATCAACCTTACTAAAGCAGGGGGATTTAGAGGGGTAAGGTTGTTCACTTGAATTTACTCGGTAAAAAAATTATATTGTATATATGATATTTTTTAATGTATATAGGGAAAAATGACAAATATACCCCCGAACTATCATAAATGGTATGCAGATATCCTTCGTCATATTTTTGGGACATTGGTGCCCCTGCTGTCCAAAAATTAGAGCATATATACTCTTTATCCTAACTGACATACACGTGTCATAATCTTATCCGCTGACCCGACATTTATTAAATATCGGATCGACGGATAAGATTGTGCCACGTGTCCTTATTTAGTCTTCAGTTAGAGTGAAGGGCATATATGCTCTAGTTTTTAGACGACAGGGGCATCGATGTTCCAATAGTATGACGAAAGATATCTGCATACTATTTACGATAGTTCGGGGATATATTTGTCCTTTTCCCCATGTGTATATATATATATATAGATTTTGAATTTCCTAAACACAATATTGGAGGTTGATTCAGTGATTTAGAAATTCAAAATTTGCCTTGAGATTTTAAGTTCAAAATCCTAGACACTACATGCACCCCTTGGTAAAAAATTTAAATTCGTCTATGACTAATTCTTTATTAGATATTTCGATTTTGAATTCTGTAAAATCTTAATTAATTCGATATTGAAGCTGGTACCAGGCATCAAATATGACAAGACCAAATAGTGTTATTCTAATCACATGAGTGCCCTAATCATAGGAGTTTAAGTACAAAAAAACAGTTTTTTTGTTAATCAATGATTAGCATGATATACACGTTATGCCCTAATGGTAAACAACAAATTAATTTAATTTAATTAAACGTCAAACTGTCCATGAACCTTACATGAAGCTACCCCATCATGTATATATTAATTACCTATTAAAAAATATATCATCTATGATTAATTATTTAAATTAGACTATAATAAGTTAGGTAATTACTTAGAAAAGACAATTTCTAGAATGCAAAATATTAATTAAACTCGTTTTATCCAAGTTGGAGATATATTTATGAGATAATTAATTAAGTGCCGCTTGATTAATATATTGAAATTATGTATAATAGGTGCATATTAATTCTTTGACCAAATACTTAATTGTTGAGTGATTTTGTTGTCATTATTTTAATATTTACAATAACATTGGAGCTTAAAATATGGAGTAAAATATTATCATATTTGGGTTATTCACACGTTTGTTACATAGAAAATATGTTATAGGTCAAAATTCTCCCATCTCACTTAACCCCTAAATTAAACCAAAAAATAAAATATGCAATGGAACATTTTAAGTTTCTTAGAAGAAGAAGAAAAAAAAAACACCTATGTTCAAATCATGCCTATTTCAATTTTCTTATTATTTAAAAAGTAACGAGAAATACCATAAATAGATTCATAAATGTCATTTCACGTTAATTGTCTTCTTCCCACCCTCCAATACTTTTACCTTCGCTTAGAAACATATTCAAACTTAAAGTTTATGAATACAACAAAAACTAAGCATACAATTAAAGATTTATAACTAGTTAATACGTAACTTATATATATAATATATGTAAAAAATTTGTAAAAAATATTTTTCTTGAAATTTTTAAATAGCAAGAAAAAAATTTCCTCCCTACAAGTACATGATTAAGATAATATATTTCTACGATTGCCACACACACCCAAACACATCATATTTATTATTTAGTAATAATAATTAATGTGTTGGCCGTTTACCTTTCAAACTTTTAAAAACTTCTTTGTTTTTTGGTTCTAGAAACAAAATGCCGTACAACAAAATATGCCTATTTTTTTAAATTTGAGATTAACTTCTATTTCTATCCACACATAGTCAGTCAGTGTATAGAAATTAATCTCTTATTAGCACAAAGTTTTCGATACATGATATTCCCACGATATTAACAATCATTAATGTAACTATATAATACTCCCTATATATATATATTTCATATAAATATCACATTCTTCTTCTTATATAGCTAATTCATTTCACCGATCACCATATATATATATCTATTCTTGTTTTTAAAGAGCACTCACACAAAAAGATAATTTTCAAACTTTTGTTTTGCTTCGAGTTCAAACGTTTTTACACTCCACTTATATATTTAATTTCAATTTATTACAAATTGAGATGTAATTATTACTACATTATTTGCTTTGATTTGATTATTGATTATGTAAGATATAGCATTCTTGAAAATTTAAGCTATGTTTCTTTATAGTGCTTTTAACGAATATTGAAAATATGGTTAGACTAATATAAAAACGTAAAAATACTTTATGATTGATGCCTGATCCTCAAAGACAAATAATTGATTTTCTTATTCAAATCAATTTACGTGAAAGGCTACCTTTTAATCATTTCTTACTACGGATAAAAGAGTTGTCGATATTATTGTACGAATATTAAATTCTGAATATATATATCTCACTCGTAAACTTATTGAAGTAGTTCAACACATTGTACATCGAACGAATTGTGGCACCACCCACTACCAGAAATTGAGGCACCAATAGTGCGCGCAATGCGAGCCTTAGAAATTGGAAGATGTCAACGTACTAATGTTAGACCTCTAATTAATCATATGATTCCAAGTCAATTATAAACATGTGGTATACATGGACAAAATTGTCTTATATACATTTATTAATGGTACACATCAAATATCAATTGATATAAATCTTTCTTTTTGACCCCAACAAAAAGAAGCTAGTCTAAGTGGAGAATATATATATATATATTAGTTTGCCTTTATAATTATAGCATTTTAAACTAATAAATATTTTCATCTTTCTTTTCATTTGAGGAAGAAATACTCTACTATTATATTTCAATTCTTGATATGTTGATATTAAAGAGTAAATTTCAAATATTTGAATTTTTCTTTTTAGAAAAAAAAAACGATATTCTTATAATCTGATTATAAATAATTTTCAATACATTGATAATTTATGACAATTTAAATGAGATAGATAGTACACGTGTCCAAAAACTAATTTATGAAAAGGTGGGAGAGATATTGGTATATATTTACAAGTGATGGTCAAAGATTTGACCTAGCTAAAGTGTGAGGGATATATATGTGTCAATTTGGCATGACAATATTATAATATAAGATGCCAATCTCTACCTCCCAAAGCACACACACCATACACGTAGTCTTTAATAATAAAACTTTATCCTACAAAACAAAACAGTATAGCTCTTTTAGCTCATTTCATTGTCATCTTTATTCTATTATTTTCTAAAGCGTGTTGGTCTTTTACTTTTCAAACTTATAAGAAAAAAGTTTGTATACCCCATTAACTATAAATACCCCATTCTTCTTCCTTCTTCATCATATAAATCCTTTATTTCTTTGTCTTTCAACCACAAAAAATTATATAACTTTCCTAAGATTTCTTTGTTTCAAAGTTCAACCCTTTTATCACTTACTCATTTTCTACTTACATCTAGCATGTGTAATATGGTGTTAGTTTCTGTTTCCACGGCTGAAAAAGAATCTTTCTTCTCAAGATTACGTAATAGGTTTTTCCTAAAAAAGACTAACACTCCTAAGAAGGAACATGAGAGTGTAACAACAACAACTATTACTACTACTACGACTATTGATCGTTTATCGGTGAGTGATAGTAATAGTGGCGAGTTAGAGAGGGTATTTACATACTTTGATGAGAATGGAGATGGAAAGGTGTCACCAACGGAGCTAAGGAGGTGCATGAAGGCGGTAGGAGGTGAGATGACGGTGGAGGAGGCTGAGATGGCGGTGAGGCTATCGGATTCTGATGGGGACGGGTTGTTAGGGTTGGAGGATTTTACGAAATTAATGGAAGGAATGGAGGAAGAGAGGAATAAAGAGAGTGAGTTGATGGGAGCATTTGGAATGTATGAAATGGAAGGATACATTACTCCTAAGAGCTTGAAGATGATGTTGAGTCGACTCGGCGAGTCAACCTCCATTGATAAATGCAAGGTTATGATAAGGAGATTTGATATCAATGGAGATGGAGTTCTTAGCTTTGATGAGTTCAAAGTTATGATGACAACTTAGAAGAGATATTTGTGTACATAATTCTTTGGCCTTGGGCTTGTTATTGTTATTTTATTTCTTCTTGATTCTTGAGCTCAAATGTTTCTGGTAATTATATAAATGGTTTTTGGTTGAGATTTATACATTCATAGATTCAAATTTGTAAATAATACCTTGGTTTACGAACTTGGAGAAGTGTTACTTCAACTGTGGAAATTGAGTTTGTTTCTATTGTTCTTTCGTAGTGTATGATTGAAAAGGACTCCCCTAGTCTGGTCCATATTAATTAAGTGAATTGTTGATACTTTTTTTTTTATATAATTCAAAATAAGTGAATTTTCAAAGTTCAAGAGAATTGTTGGAATTTTTTTTTCATATTTACCCTTCCTTCTAATGAGGTTCTTAACTAATTTACATTTTCTAGGAGAATAGTTTGAAATAATCAAAAGGGTAATAGTGGAAAGTAGCCTTTAATTTTTGTCCTTGGATGTATTTTCTTAAGAGGTGTGTGATGATCCAACAATTCACTTAATATGGACTAAAGGGAGTATAGTTTATAGGGTCTCGTGTCGAGATTAGATCGCAGATCGGAATGTGGGTTAGAAACCTGGTCGGGGCTGGGCTGGGGTCAGGATCCATGTCTCGATTCAAGAATCGAGTCACAGGCTATGGCTGAGTCTTGGGTCAACGTCAAAGTCGAGGATCAAGTATATTGATTCAAAGTGAAGGGTAGGGGTCGGGGTGTTTTAGTCCCGAGTTCATGAGGTCGGGACAAGGTTTGAGTTTAGAGTCGTGGTCGATATTAGGTACTGATTCACAAGCCACAACCGAAGAGTCGAGGCTCGAGTCAAGGTCAGGTTTTGTTGGATATCGGACCAAGGATTGATTCATGGTCCAGGGTTAGTCTCAAATCAGGGTTCGAGTTAGGGTCAAACCAAGGCTCGATTTCTGATTGTGTCGAGGATCATGTCCAAATTTTGAGTCGTGGATCAAAGATCGGGTTTGGTATCCATGTTGGGGATTGAGTCCAGAGTCGAGATCAGGGCTAGGGATATGGTTTTCAAGTTGAGGTTGGGGTTGGGCCGGATGTGAGGTCTCGATTCCAGGTCAGGGTCAAGTTCCACGTTGGGTTCAAGTCTAGGTCTTGGCCATATTATTTGCTTATATTATACTTAAATGCTCTTAAAATAATATTTTCTCCTTACTCGTCAAACATCATAAAATAGATAAAAATCACTTATTTTTCAAAAAAAATAATCGACAAACCCACCTAAGGGGATATTAGAAATTAAACTCAAAAAAAGAGAAAGAAGAAAGAAAAGACACTATTTTGGATATGTCATAAGAGGTAAGGATATACGTCAATTTGGCATGACAATATTTGAATATAATATAAGATTTCAATCCCCAAAGAGACACACACACCAAACACGTAGTCTTTAATTATTTTTAAATGTTATAAAAACTTTATATTATATTTTATAGCGTGTTGCCTGTACTTTTCAAACTTCCTGTTTTCTACTTACAAAACAAATGGTAAGCCCACTGAATTAACTATCCCTTTTTCTTCAACCCCACAAACTATAAATAGACCATTCTTCTCCCTTCATTCCTATATCCTTGATTTCTTGTCTTTACATAGTTTTCTTTGTTAATTTCAAGTTCAGCCCTTTTCTCACTTACTCATATTCAAACTTTCTTGAATAAAAGAAAAAGTAGTTCAAACGTATATTTGTTTGTTAGCATGTGTATAGCGTCAGTAACTGTTTCCACAGCTGAAAAGGAATCTTTTTTCTCAAGATTACGGAATATATTTCATCTCAAAAAGAAGGAAGAGGAGAAGAAGACAATGACAACAACAACAATAACAACTGCTACTACTACTAACTCATGTGTTAGTAGTAGTAACAAGGGAGAGTTAGAGAGGGTATTTACGTACTTTGATGAGAACGGAGATGGAAAGGTGTCACCAACGGAGCTAAGGAGATGCATGAAGGCGGTAGGAGGTGAACTGACGATGGAGGAGGCGGAGATGGCAGTGAGACTATCGGATTCTGATGGGGACGGGTTGTTAGGGTTGGAGGATTTTACGAAGTTAATGGAAGGAATGGAGGAAGAGAGGAATAAAGAGAGTGAGTTGATGGGAGCATTTGGAATGTATGAAATGGAAGGATACATTACTCCTAAGAGCTTGAAGATGATGTTGAGTCGACTCGGCGAGTCAACCTCCATTGATAAATGCAAGGTTATGATAAGGAGATTTGATCTCAATGGAGATGGAGTTCTTAGCTTTGATGAGTTTAAAATTATGATGACTAGTTAGAAGAGTTTAGAGAGAAATATTTGTGTAATTATGATTCTTGAGATCAAATAATTCATTGAGATTTTTTCATTTCATAATTGTAAAGTTACTCCCTCCATATTTTATGAAGTGGAGCATGTATTACTTCTTTGTTTGTTAAATTATTCATCTAACGAGGTATTCATTCTTGATATCAAGTTAACCAATCTTACTCAAATATCCTTAATTTCCCCTTATTTGAATCAAATTTACCACTTTACTATTAAATTTGGAATAGTTTTACATTCTTCCAGAGTCCTATATCCTTGCCCAACAAAAAAGACAAACAAACTCTAAGTGTAGTCTTACTAAAATTAGAAGTAGAATCTTAAAGAGAAAACATAAATTATTATTATTATTATTATTATTATTACCCTTATTAATAAGTGGGAGTTGGGAGGACGAACATAGCATCAAATTGTGGTACAAAAGGCAAGATAATTTGTACTACAAATAGTAGGGTTAAAATAGTAACTTCATCTACTTCTACTTTTTCTAAAGTGTGTAATGTGTACTGCTTCTGTACACGTGTAGCACGTATTTTATGTCAAAAAAAAAAAAAAGGAAATATCCCAATTCATATTGACTATCTTATTGGCCATTAAACACTGTATTACGCGTCAAGAACATGTTGCATCTCTACTATTCTCACTTCAAACTTTGTGATTTGCATCACTGAAAGAGGGAGAAAGAGTGTTGCTTCTTTAGAATATGTATTCACAATAGTCCACTGTCTTGGATATGGACGAAAAATGGCATTAGAATGTACGATTCTTTAGAATATGTATTCACAATAGTCCACAGATTAGTATCATAGTTTGGTTATCTTTAATTTTGCAAGTATATAGACAATGTTAACATAAAAATGGACCCATTTGCATATGTTTTTATCTGTGAGTTTTGAATTGGTGGTAAATGAGTGGATATCAATATTTTGATATATACAAGAAGCAATAAGCAGAGAACTTAATTTATTTTTTTCTCTAAGCACCACAATGCAATTTCTTGCTTGAACTCTTGATTTCCCACATAGTTGGGACATATATATAACAAGAAGCAAGCTGAAGCTCTGGATTGATCGTTGGAGGTGAACACTTTGCACATAATATAAACAAATAATTACTATATTATATATAGTGTTGTACAATAAATTTTTTATTATAGTCATAATGGGCCCCTGCAACGCACCGGCATCCCCATCTAGTTATTATATATAGATGAAAGAAAGGACACTATTTTTTGGACATATATGCCATAAAAGGTAAGTAGTGTATATATTAGGGTCGTCAAATGAACGGGTTAACCTGAATTTAATAATGTCAAAATGAATTGAGCTAATAAATGAACAGGTCATTAACCCACCTAAATACTATCTGGGCTAAAGTGGGTTGAACTAAAATGAGTTAAAAATCGGATCATCACCCAACCTGCATAGTTCCTACAAAGTTTTAAATTCAAAGTTTGTTTTCTTATAATTTATTTTTGTAAAAAATATTTAGATAAAATTTCTCATGAGTCAATCTAGGTTGCATATCAACCCAGATTTAAAATGGGGTGAACTAAACGGGGCAAAATAAACCCATTCAATAAAATAAGCAGGTTATTAACTAATTCAAACATAAACTGATTAGATGGATTATAATTTTATGGACTGATTTTAACACTGCGTCAATTTGGCATGACATCTGTGATGACAATATAATATAAGATGCCACTAGTCTGCCCCCAAAACACGTAGTCTTCAAGATAAGACTTTATCCTATAAACCAAACCATAGTTCATTTGACTGTTTACTTTTCAAACTTCTAAATACCTGTTTTTGTGTTTTACTAATATTTTTTTCTACTAGAAACAAATGGTCGTACAAGTTGTTTCAATACTTGGTAAGCCCACGGAATTAATACTATTTCCCCACTCATTATTGATTTCCCAAACTATAAATATCCCATTCTTTTTCCTTCATTTCCCATATCCTTAATTTGTTGAGTATTAAAGAGTATTATACATCCAAAAACTTATAATTTCCCAAAGTTTTCTTTGTTGATTTCAAGTTCAACCCTTTTCTCACTTATATTATATCTCAAACTTATGTGTATGGTATCAACAGTTTCTGTTTCCACAGCTGAAAAAGAGTCTTTTTTCTCGAGATTACGGAATATGTTTCATTTCAGAAGGAATGAAAATAAAAAGAAGACAACAACAATAACGAGAGCAGCAGCAGCTGCTGCTGCTGCTACTACTAACTGTGTTCCTGTGAGTGACAATAGTGGTAGTAGTAACAAGGGAGAGTTAGAGAGGGTATTTACATACTTTGATGAGAATGGAGATGGAAAGGTGTCACCTGCAGAGTTAAGGAGGTGTGTGAAGGCGGTAGGAGGTGAACTGACGGTAGAGGAGGCGGAAATGGCAGTGAGGCTATCGGATTCTGATGGGGACGGGTTATTGGGCATTGAGGATTTTACGAAGCTGATGGAAGGAATGGAGGAAGAGAGGAATAAAGAGAGTGAGTTGATTGGAGCATTTGGAATGTATGAAATGGAAGGATACATTACTCCTAAGAGCTTGAAGAACATGTTGAGTCGACTAGGTGAGTCAACATCCATTGATAACTGCAAAGCTATGATTCGAAGGTTTGATCTCAATGGAGATGGAGTCCTCAGCTTTGATGAGTTCAAAGTTATGATGACAACTTAGAAGAGATAGGTGTGTACATAGTATAATATGATTCTGATTGTTTCCCTATTGAGATTTTTTTTTCCATTCTATAGATTCATAATTGTAAAGCCAAAGTATTTGATTTCACTTTGTGGTTTAGGTAATTCAATCTCAGCTACTCAACTGTGCTAGATAAGTTCTGTTAGGACTTCCACCATTTTATAAACTGCAACGACAACAACAAATCTAGTGTAATCCTACAAGTAGCATCTAGGGAGGGTAGTGTGTACTTAGACCTTACCCCTACCTTTGTGCCGCTTTTTCATAAACTGACTGCAACAAAAAAGTAAAGAGATATACGTCTTTTCATAATCCCCTTCAAAAATTTGATTGCATTTTTTCACAACTTATTCACAATCATAATATGGTTTGTAATACATCGCACCATTTGCGCAAGGAGAATTTTATATTGACAATACATTTAGGCAGCAACAATGCAACTGAGAGAAGTTTGATTTTTTTAGAGATGTTTTATAGTTGACAGTTAAACAGGCAATTAACTGTCAGTCAAACTATCAATTTCCAAGCAACGAGTTCAGCTCTAGTACTGACCTTCGTATGTCATGTAGATCCTCCTCTACCTTGTCAGAGAGAGAGCACGATTGGCACGATAATGCATTCAGCAACTGAGTTTTTCTACTTGAAGCAAGAGCCTTTTCTCTTTGCAAATCTTCTATTTTACTCATCTCCAACTGCAGTTCTTCGTCCAAAATCTTTAACTCTTCCTCCTTCAACGATGCTGCAAACATACTCTCGTGGTACTCAAGAATCATGTTCTCAAACTCTTGCTTCCCGTTCTCTTTCATTTCAAAGATCATCTCCTTCTCCCCAATGACCCTTTGAAGCTTGTTGCCCATTTCCTTTACAGACTGCGAAATATTCTCTATCTCCTTTTCAGTGGCCTCAATATCTTTCTCTGAATTCAGCCTTTTTTCGTTCAAGTCTTCGATTTCCTTCTTCTTTATCCCCAAATTTTCCCTAATCTGCTTCATTTGATTCTGTATCTTTGTTTTTTCTTCCTCAGACTTGAGTAATTCAGTAGCTTTGCCACTCAACTGCCAACTCCTTTCTGGCAATTGGATATCGGGTTTCTCAATGTTATCTATGGCAAAGAGAACTCTGTCACTTTCCAGCCTTTGATTCTCGTCTTCCAATTTTGATTTTGATTCTGCTAGGATGTTTCTTAATTCTGACTCTGACTGTTTAGCCTGCATCTGTGCTTCCAGGAGTTCAACCTTAGATGCTTGAAGATGAGCCAATTTTGCTTTCTTTTGGTTGAGACAAGTAGATGAAGCATTCAATCTTGCTCTTGTTTGAGCTTCCCGTTGTTCGAAGTAACCAACTGATGAAGAAAAGCTTGAAAGTGAGTATCTTAGTGCTGATAGCTTATTATCAAGCAAAATTTTCTTTCCAAGCATTTGTGAAGACTGAAGCTTGAAGGATGTGTATCCCTGTTTTTTCACTTCAATGCTCTTTTCGAGTCCTTCAATTTCTTCTGCAAGCTCATCAACCTCGACAATTGCCCTCTCTAATGAACCAAACATACTTATGGTGTTGGCAGATTTTAGAAGCTTTTCCTGCGCTCCTTCAAGCTTCACTCTCAACAAACTTAGGTCCTCTGATACAGGATTATGCATGACATCTGATGACTTATCTTCCATTTCAACATCCTGCTTCAGATCCTCAGGAAGTTCATGAAGTACAGCTTCTGCAGTTGATTCAGGATAAATGGTTTCCACCATCATGTAATCACTTTTGCCCAATATTTCAGAAGTATGTTCTTCACCTCGTTCTGATGGTTTATTCTCTGTCATTTCTGTAGTATTGTAGCTAGGTAGTTCATCTGAGTCAGCAGCAATATTGCTTCTCTGTAAAGTTACTGTCTCCCCTGACAAAACAATGTCATCTAAATCATGATTCTGTAAAGCATGTTCAAAAAACTGTTGGCTGTCATCTTCAATATTTTCTTGTTGGGGGTTCTGACCTCTATCAGTCCCATTGTTCTTTTCTGCTACTGCTTGCTCGTACAGTTCTATCAGTTTGTTATTGTCCTCAATTAGGACTTTGAGCTTCATCCTCAATTCATCATTTTCCTTAGACAAGGAAATTGCAGTTTCATGAGCTTCTGCTTCTCTTTGGCTGGCTGCTGCTATAGCATCAACAATAGTTGTTAGCTCCGTCTGATCACTGACAGCAATAGTAGGCGCCTGATCATTTGCAACCAAAGACGGCTCAATTTGACCCTTCTTCGATTCTTCCATCAGAACTGCTTTAGATGATCTCTCAAATTCTAGCTCTTTTTCCAAGTCATTTAATTGCCTGTATGGACAGTGCAAAGAGATTCAAGATCCAAATTAATTCCTAAATACTTGAACAATATTGTTGGACCCAGAAGAAACCAGATTAAGTGTAACAGGTTTAATCCTTAGCTTGGATGTCGAGCAGATAGGAGATTTGAATTCTCAATATCAATAGGTTTATGAAGGCAGCTTATGTATTTTGAAGGGGGTCCACCAACAACGACCGTGAGATACTAAAGCAGGTAGAACAAAGAGATGACAGAGGAAGATAAGAAACACTAACCTTTCCAATTTGTCTTTCTCATCAACACAAAAACCAAGTTGTCTATGGAGTGCATCCAGCTCTGATTGGTTTTGAATTGCCTGAAAGATAAAAAATGTCTTGTTAGCAGTTATATAGTGAATAACCTATGAAATAACCACTAAACTCGTTTGTACTATTTTAAGCTCGTTGTCAGGTGAAAAGATATATTACCTGAACTCGGAGGAACTCATTTTCCTCATTTATTGATGTACGCCAAGGTGAAGCCTAGGTGTGGCAGAAATTATAAAGAAAAGCAAATATTTCAGTATGGTTGAAAAAAAGCAGAAGGATCTCCAACATCAGATCCAAAACTTTGATTCAGTTGCAAGTAGAAACATGAAGAAATAAATTCAAAAATAAGATTAAAAAGATACCCCACTTTTCTCAAATTTGATGCATTTTCGAACAAAAAAAAAATACAAATCACAGTTTCAATTAGATAGACGAGTGTAATTGAGCAGATGTAAATGTTACAATAACTACTCTAAGATTGTCAAACCTGAGATGACGTTAGTAGATTCAGGTCATTCTCAATATGCATACCAAGCTCTGAAATTCCCTTCTACAACACAAATAGACAATAAACTACAGTTCAACAAATGACAAGCTCCTTCTGGAACAATAAAAATGAGTTCCTGCATTAAAATCCTAATGGAGTTTTTAGGACAACCTGAACCGGTGCAGGATCTGATTCATGCATAAGTTTCCAATCAAGTGCTTCTAGAAGCTGCATATCAAAGAGAACCATTAGGCAAAACATTGCTAACAACTTTCGTATTTGACAGAGATCCCAGACATGCTGATCAAGAAGAAAAGAAATTGCTAAGGACTTTGAAATGCATTCTCTGAAGCAGAATCAAGAAGTAAAAGATAGAAATTTTACTTTACTGACCAGAGTTATTGATTAAACAACACTCTGCAGTGCGCTTTTTTCGGAAATAATTGTATCATGTATGACTAAGGGATCAGTTATGAATAACACAAAAAGAGAATAAAAAGACTCAGGAAATCATGCCTATTCTCAGATTTGCAAACGCAGATTGCTTGATTGAAATCTCTAGAGAGTAGAAAGAAAAATCAAGACAGCAAGGAAGAGGAAGAAGTCAACTCTAACCTTATTTTGTAGCATCATGATCTGTTCATTCATTCTTTCTCGCTCACCTTCCTCATAAAATGACTTCAATCTACATTACCAACAAATAAGAATTATCAAACTAGTGAAGTAGCAAGACATGGACCTGCCTAATATAACTAGAAACATTTTGCTTCTCAGTGACTAGATTTATCTCCAAGATTCAGACAAAGAAAGGAAAATGTGCATTCTACGATAACTAAAAGATAACTCAAATAACATGCCTTCTGATCTCTTCTTTTAGCCGTAGATTCTCCATAGCAAATCTTGTAACTTCTTGGTTACGATCAACCTGATTCCGTAGGACCTCTATCTCCTTCAACTGCTCCTCTTTCTCCTTTAGCAAATGAATCTCAGCAGATATCTTTCCTGAAGCAACTGATTCGAGCCTTTTTATAGCAGCTTCTCGAAACCTTAATCTCATCTTTAAACCTTGTATCTCATCTTCCCTTTGTTTGGTCTGGATTAGACACAACATTGCAAATTGGTTTATATGTAAAATTCAGATCATGTAGTGTCTACTTTTGAAGGTCTACATCCTAATCAATTTAGCACAGAGAGTAACATTGACATCGGAAGATCTTCACAGCTTGATTGGGTGCAAGAAAGGAAATCCAGAAAACCAATTTCACTTGGAACATCCCTAAACACTGGGGTAGGACAGATTTGTCGATCAACTCCTATTTGTGTTTATGGTTTCCAGAGTTCTGAGTTATGTTTACTGGAACCCTATGACCTAATTGCAAGACTTACCGGGCAGGACAGATTTGTCAGTCAACTCCTATTAGTGTTTATGGTTGCAGAATTCTAGATTAAGTTTACTGGAACCCTCTGGCCTCATTCGTAAGACTTACTGACACCTATGCATATATAAAAATGCCAAGTCGAGTAACTGAAGTGAAAACTTCCATAAAACATACCAGTTGCATTGCTGCCTGATTTTCAGCAGTTAATGCTTGTAATGCAATGTCTTTATCCTTTTCCCTCCTAAAAGCCCCAACAAGAGCAACTTCGTAGTCTTTCTTCTGAAATTACAAGAAACTTTACTATCAGATCCAATCATGGAACAGATGTTTCTCCTCATAGCCAACTTAAGATAAACCTACCTTTGACACCCGTTTATCTGCTGTAAATGGACTAGAAAATCCATGAAGCCCTTCCCATTTAACAGATGTAGGCGATCCTGGAAAAGCAACTGTCCAAGCATCATTTTCATGGTTTTCAACTCCTCCATCGACCACACTCCGAAGACGAGCTACTTCTTTCTGAGAGGTAAAGAAAAGTAATTAGGTGCATCTAACATTTAGAATTACAGATATTAAGATCACACGTAACAGAAAACACTTTTCCAAATTTTCCCCAGCATAAGAAACTAAAATCTGAATTTTGAAGCAGGGAATGGGAGCAATAAATGCGAACTTTTCAAGGGTTCTGCCTATGTGATGTAAATCTCATTGTATCACTAAAACCCTTCACAGTGGCATAAACAACTAGCATGTCACACATGAGCACATTTCAAAGGATGTGTTTTTTGTCACTTGCTGTAATTTTTCAATCAATTTACTTCTCCCTGTTTGTCATTTGTCCATCAAACTTCTCTCAGGATTTGTACAAAAATACAGAGGTATAAAATTCTTTTGCTAATATGTTCTCTTTCTTTTTGCAGGGTTTTTTTCCGTCATTCCTGGCCGATGTGGAGTGTAACTACCTTTGTGGGTTAGAGAGTTCGTTTCCGATAAACCCTCGGTTCAACAGACAAGAAAAGAATTTGAAGCATGGTAGCAGGAAAATATGACAGCAAAATAGGAAGATACAAAGAAAATGAAGCAACAGAAAATAATACACATAGAAGATAGGGCTGGATCTCAAGCAAAAGAATACCTTCAGATTTTGAATCTGTATCCTCATTGCAAGAACGTCTCCAGAAGCATCTTCATTTACAAAAGCCTGGGAAAGTAAATGATCATCAGGGCATAAGGAAAACTGTTCAACCTTTTATTAGAATATAGGAAAGTAAGAACTGAAAGCACATCTCTTTATAAATATTGTACAAAAATAAGATTTTTGAAAACTTCTATGCACAGAGAAATGAGAAAATAAACGCATAATTTACACATCAGATAAAGTGGCATATCCAGATTTATTGCTAATAGTTGCCTGATTATTTAAATACCCAATTGAAAAGGTGATACTCTCTTGGTTAATTTCACAGAAAAAGGACTTTGAAAGCAGGTTGAGGAGGTTAGTAGATGATCACGTGATTTGCTAGTTGAACGACCATAAGAAAGCCACTAGTGTCCAAGAGTAGCATACATGATTTTTGATGAATTTGGCACGTTGAGCAAACTTCAATGTGCTTAGAGTCTCCAATGAACAACTGCAAGAGTCCAATCAAGTGTTAATACAATACAGAATCACTTGCTTCAAAATGACAGCACTTGTAAGGGGTTCGATCTTAAGGCCATTAAATTGAAATCCTAGTGGTGACCAGTAAAAATTGCATACCAGCTGGAAGGACTAATATTTGCAATTATACATGTTTTTGCATTCCCTCCCAACGAATCCTGAAAGAAGGAAGAAATATAATGTCAAATCCAAAGACCATCTTCATAATGCTGCTATTAATAATCAGTGCAGAGCAACAGGTCAAAACCAGAAAATTAAATATCTGAGTGCATAGCAGTAAGAAGACTATATTAGAGCTCCTCATTACAAAACACATTCAAAATGTGACTATAACTAGCGCGTTTCACAAGAGATTCTGGATGCTTTCAGATTAACTCACAGAGAAAACAATTGATTCTCCTTTGAAAGCAAAGATACACCTATATTCACCTGGAGTAGAAATGTGAGCTTTGAATCTCTGTAGGGAACATGGTGTGACTTCCCATTAGATATGCTAACCAGGTTCATGATCACTAATCTGCACATAAAGAATCAGATGAGTATTGCACTAGAAAGACAAGACTAGAACAGAAGAACTATAAAGGAATAAGGACGAGACATAATAACTACCCCAATGTTGAAAGAGATTTGTTGATGTTAGTAGCTTCCTTCAAACGTTCACCTTCAGCTCCTGAGCTTTTCTGCCTGTGATTTCACAATTGCAGTTAAAAGAAAAATTCAGCATAAGATATCTTCCCATATTCGCATAATTATTCTCCTTTACCTTTCAGATCCTGCCAAATCAACAAGGTTAAAACGAGCAAATCTGTGGTGAGTTACTCCTTGAGATTCCCACTGCAAACAGGTTATGTGTCAATTTATGTACCGGTGTGGAGGGGATAAGGTACGAAAAGACTAAATCTGATGGCCGAAGTTAAGATATAGAACTTACTTTGCTCTCTATCACACATGTAAATACACTGTGTGAACGGCTACTAGCACGATTCATGTTGGTGGCAGCTACCTTTCTGTTTGCAGCACCCTGTTATGCCAAGAACATTATGATCATCATAACCACAAGTAACAAGAAATTTGTGCATTTAATTTTGTGAGCAATTATTTTAAGTTGCTCTCATTTTCTTTATGATCTTCCATTTAAAATTAATAACTGCCGGGTTAGTATAAGGTTGTGGCATATTAATGGTGGTATCAAAAGACAATCTGGTAAACACTGCAATAACTTGGGTCAAGTTTGGCTACATTTATATGCAATTCTGGTTACAAGGTAGTTAGTGTTGAATGCTTTGATCCAAAAATTACAAGGCTCCAAACTAGAGCGCTCTGTATGCACTATTTTTACCTCATCATTAATATATTTATTTAACCATCGATAAATTAAAGGAAAAGATAAGGAAGAAAGAAGAAGAAAATGCTGCACAATTTGAGTTGTAGCATTCAAGAATATCCCTCATACCCGATTAGTTCTATTATCAGTGTCCTAGACGTACTTCCAAAGGAATAAGTAAACTAACCTTAAGTCATAGTAAGAGATTAAGAAAACAAGGTCAAAACCAGATATGATCTTTTTCATAGAATCCCAGGGAACAATAAGAACCTCTCATCACTATTTGGTTTGGAAATCCACCAAAAAGATGGGTTGGATCTGGAACAATGATCTTGAGGACACCCCTTTAACATTTTCATCTCCAACAATTCCACTTGCTAGTATAACAAACAAAAGATACAACCTGCCAACTCTCTCTCTCTTCATGTCAAATATGTGCATGCTTAGGAAACATAATGATTAGTGGAAGTAACAACATGAACTTTATTAAAACTGACTATTAATTATAGGTATTCTTTATCAGTTCTGAGGAACACATATTTAGATCTCCAAATCTTCAGCAAATGTCATGCTTAGCATGTGCATATGGACTTGTATAATCACCTCAAGAACTATCAACAGCTTCTTTTCCTCAGTCTTTATTCTTAAGTGGAGTTAACACTAGAGAGTTTCACAAGCAATAATGATAATTGATTCTCAAGGGTGAGAATATACCTGAAGAAGTTGTTGCATCACATCTCGAGCACTCGTAACTTCTACTTCTTTGAGATCTTCTACATGAATCCCCTTTTTAGTATCTTCTCTTATCTGTAAGAGTACAAGCAAAATCTTCAGTTGTCTTCTTCCATCTGAGTTATGCACTTTGCAATTACTCATTTTTGATAAAGCAATTTGCACACATTTTCTTTAGTTCAATCAATATGTTGGCTGCATTTGGAAATGACAAATATAAATATTATACTAGTTCGATGTTCCAAGTCAGAACACATTCCTTAAGCACACATTAGTCCCTCATTTGACCTATGCATCACTGTGGAGTACCTAGTTGGACCTTACCGGAACAGGATAGTGAGCAATTTGGACTGATCCTTGTGCTCACTAATTCCAGGGTCCTTGTGCTCACTAATTCCAAGGTCCTCAACTAAAGATAGGACACTAATTCACCTTGTTAAAAATGATGCACAATATCCGGAAGAAGTATGATGAACAATAGAACACAATATATAACTCCCAGAGGCAGAAACAAAATCCATGTTTATTTGGACAAGACTTCAATTCATTAACAAATTAGACAAAATGTTAGCATTCACCTGCAAGTTTACCGAGGAAGGATCCAAAAGGTCGAGAATCTGTTCGTTATATATTTCTAAGAAAGAGCATCTACAAGTGAACTTTATATTTTCCTCCCTGCGTGCCTCTCTTTCCTGTGACCAAAAGAAAGAAATCATCAAACTTGAAATTGAAACATAAGGTCAGCCTTAAAAGTTAAAGTTTGATCACTCTTTTATTCCAATAAAGAAAATATTACATTAAAATTGAAGGCAAGAAGTAATCTAAAGTACATCTACAGATCTATATTATACAAACCAACATATATATAGGGACTTAATTACAAAAAAAAAAAAAAAAGGAAGAGAAAACAAAGAAACAAACATCTAGAAGTTGGACTTATATTTGTTTCACACATACCCATATAGCTAATACTTATACCCAACACTGTGACATTGAAGTGGATCAATAACAAATTTAAATATTTTCCATATGAAAATAACATAGGCAATAATTTGATTCATTCAGATAAGATCACGGTTTCCTCTCAATATTATATCAAAACAAACCTGCTTATTCAAACTAAGTCATCTGTGATTCTGGTCCACAATGTGAGGTAGTATATTAAAATTTGATAAAATAAAAAATAATAATCATTTATTACAAATGCAATATCCGTACCTTTTGAATTCTTGAAAACAAGTACTCAAACACCCTAGGTGTCATCCCACAATTTACACTATGTCTTCGGGTGCCTCCTTCAATATCTCCAAGCATGGTGTGTGTTTTTCCACTTCCAGTCTACAAAGAGAGACATAGAGTTTCTAAATATAAAACCAGTATAAAGTTCAAATCTTTTTAACATTTCCGACATGAAAATTGGACAGTACTGCTGAAAGCAGATATCTGAGATCTTAAGCCATGTAACTGAGCAACATACTTGGCCATAGGCAAACACACAACTATTGTAGCCTTCCATGCAATTTTCCACCATTGGTACTCCAGCAGCTTTAAAGAGCATCTCCTGTTAATATAATGAAATGAAAACAGACCACACCAAAGATACATGAAAAATGAAAGACAATAGCCGAGAAAAGCAAACCTGAGTGACATTCTCATCAGCAACCATATCAAATGTAAAACGTGATTCTGGGTGCCCTATCCAAGTCATTGTCTGAGAGCTTTCTTGTCTTACACAGTTACCATGTCCTTGTAAAGATATCTCAGAGTTACTCAAGGGGCGTATTCTTATAATAACCTGCACAAAATCAGTCAAACAGAAGAAACCAACTTCATGAGTAAATTAAGTTCTATGATTCAGTAAGATAAAACAAAAAACTACCATATACTCTACCAGTGAGATGGTTAGCAACTCACTGAACAGAATTTTCAATTTATTTGGTTTTGTCAAACACCAATACAATAAACTTTTATTTGACTGTGAATTTCTGGATCATATCTGAGAACATTTTACTTTTTAAACATCCGGTTTATAAAACTTTGAATTCATAATATCAATGAAATGAGAGGTCCTACATCAAAACGAAGCTTAGAAAGCCTCCAAATTTCTGAAACAACAATTAAGCCTCAATCCCAAAACAAAATTTAGAAAAAAAAAATTGTACCTTACCAGAAATGTTCTCTTAATGTCTTAATCAACAGAACATAAATAGTTAGATGGTCACTCATTCAACATGTATATATAGTATATGTTGAACCCTTTTTGTGTTATTCCTGTTTACTCTTTCATATTATGAACTCCTTAGTGAAAATCCTAGCGCTGCTAGTGTTAAAGAGTCCAAATTTATTACTACACAGATTCTAAAACTGATCATTTTTTGAAATGAGGTTTAAAAAATACAGAAAAAAAAACGAGTGATTACCTGAACATTGTGATCCTTCCAAAATGAAGGATCTTCACGGAACTCAAAACTCCGGTTAGATTCCACCACATCCTTGTTCTCAGAGAACTCAACCCTGTTATCCTTAGCAGCTGATTTGAACAGTCTGAGATTAGGCGTGCTCTTCACCGACGACATCGTCACCGACGCGGTATCCATCGGAGTTGCTGCTGATTGATCTAGTGACCCGAATCTGGACTTAACAACACTCGGAGGCTCGGAAAATAACGGCATTTTCTGACAATTAGGTTTTCAGATTCAGTGAACTGAGGAGATTCTAGGGCAAAACAAAAATGGAGATTTCAATTAGCTGTTGGACGAAGAAGGAAGAGATATGGAGAGTTCGGGTGGTGGGGTGGGTGGGGGTAGGGGTAGGGGGTGAATTTCAAATGCAGAGAAGAAGAAGGAAGAGACCGTTTGAGAAGAATTTGAAAATTTTGAATGGTTATATGGAGCCAATTTTAAGGGAAATAGTATATTTTTAATGTTACTATTCAAGTTATAGTCACAATGTATGAAATTTTGCTAATTTAGCCACTTTTAAATCAACTTCACGAGATTAAGTTCGATGAATATACAAACTAACAAGAAGTTATTTGTTGTTATTCTATCTATTTGAATGTCAATTTTAAAGAAGATGTTGCACTACTCAAAGATTTTCAGTCTGTTTAATAGAAAGATCGATTCTTGATCTTCGAGCATTTTGGTGTGTAGGCTCTTGGGTACGAAAGAAGGATATTCTGAGCCGGGGAGTGAGGAAAGCAGAAGTGGGACAGGAATCTTCTTCAATCTCCGAGTTCGAAGGGTAGATCTCTTACTTCGTCTTTCCTTTAATAAGCTTATGTCTGTCAACAGGAGCCCAACCCCTGGTTCAATCGATAGATAGGCAATCTCTTTCAGTTGTTGGATGCACAAAACAACCCCAACTCTGAGGAAAGAAAAGAGGCTCAACCATGAAAAGGCAAAGTCGGGTACCTTTCAGTAAGTTAGATTGTTAAGGCACTTCCAAAAGAAAAGAGGGAATTTATTTTAAATGAATATAAATTTCATGATTTAACAACTAAACTTCACCTATACGAACTTTTAACATAAATGTTTAAAGTATGTATATTTGAAATTTGTCTTTAGTACTCAAATTTAAGAGCTTTAACTTCTATTTGTGTCACCAAAAATATCTGACACACTATGTTTGAAGTTCAATTATTGAAAGTGTGAAACTACACCTAAAATTCAGTCTTTTATTCTAAACTTCCATCATTTTTACATGAACTTAAAATGCATATGCCATAATTTCCCTCGATATCCTTGTTATTTCACTCTATAATATTGTTCATCTTCTAGTTTTTTTTATTAGAAAATTTGAGTTTTTAATTCACAATTACTCTAGGAATGTAGACTATGACTTTGCATACATGAACAAACTTCACACACATAAATAAAATAAAAAGGACCCCTTAATTTAAACTTACTACATATAGAGCAAAATGCACACATTACAACAAAACAAAAACAAACCAACAAAAAGAGAGAAGAATTACATTTTAATGAAAATAACAATTTTTTTTATTTTTTATTTTTTAATTCTAAGAAGAATTGTCTTGAATGAACTTCTTGATTATGAGCATCAACTTCTTGGAAGATTCTGAATTAGGATCAATAGTGAAAAAACCATGTTGTTGTCCTTCAAATTCCACATATTCAATATTTTTTCCATAATTCTTCAATTTATTTGCATAATCTTTGGCTCTATCTTTAAGAAGATCACATCCTCCAACAAGCACAAGAATTGGGTCAAGATTAATTTTTTCCAAATTTGGGCTGTTAGGCCCAAATGGGTTCACAAGTGGATGGTCAGTTGTTGATCCAATTGGTATTGATAGCCTCCAAAATCTGTAATTTACAAAAATAACACACAAATTAAGAAAATAGCCTTTATATGTAACTTTTATTTTAGGATGATTTATAGTTCACGAGCTCAAGCCATGGAAAAATTCAATAGTATTTGAATTAGGATAGATTGTCTATATCACACCAAGGGTTGCAACCCTTTCCCTAATCCTGCTAATACATGATGCTTTGTGCACCGAACTTCCCTTGGAAAAATAGGTTCAAGTTCATTTCATGTTCGGTGTTTTAACTTTTGTTCTCGTATGAGAAAACAATTTTTGAAAAAAATAGCCTCAATGTGTACCTAGAAGAAGGAAAAACCATGAACAATTTATATATAACGAACACGTCAGAACTTGATTTTTCCTATCTCGTTAAACTATTCAAAAGTTTTGTCAAATCGTAAGACCTTGCTTGAGTTAAATTATCCACAAGTTTTGATGAAGTACAATATTCATTCTTTTATTTTATTAAATCGTTCACAATTTTTTTCCGAAATGACATAATTTGCATATTTTTTTAATTATTCACAAGTTTGTCATAACTTTAGTACAATCTTTATTCTCCTATCAATTATAATTTTAAACAAATGCAATTGAAGTTATTTGTTTATGAAAAAAAAATATAACACATAATAAAAACAATGAAAATTTAGAGAACCTGTCAATGAGCTCAATGTTTAAGAAAGCATCTTTAGGCCCCTCAGCTTCAAATTTTGTCCTTATAGTCCCTCCAAAGAAAGGAAGCAAATAAACATAACCCCTAACTCGAACTGGATCCAGCTCAGCTGAGCCGGCTTGAAGCCGAACTGCCAAATTATGTGCGATGTTGCCACCAGCCGAGTCACCCGAAATAAAAACTCGGCTAAAGTCGGCAACATCCGTAAGCCACGTGTCTGGCTCGTCAGACACGGCTTGGTCCTGAAGCCATTTCACAGCCGCGTAACCATCTTCAATAGCGGCTGGGAGCCGGTTCTCAGGAGCTAGCCGATAGTCAGGAGAGATAACCACGGCTTGGAGCTCGGAAGCTAGCTTGAAACAATAGTTCTGACAGTTAGGCCACGCACGAGAGCCAATGCAAAAGCCACCCCCGTGAATGTAGTAGAAGACGGGGAGCTTAGCCGCGGAGATAGGAGAAGCCGGCTTGTAGAGCCGGAGTTGAAGATTATACATGGCTTGAAATACAACATCTTTCCAAAGAATTGAACCATCATCATGTATAGGAACTTCAAAACTTGGCTTAGTTAATCTTAGTATAGTTCCATCACTATATACCCTAAGTACACCTCTACATTCTTCAACTTCATATTTACTATCCTCCATATACACAACTCTCAATGTGTGTTATTGTTAGTGTATGATAATGTACCTTAGTGAGTGTGTGTGAGTTAAAATAGAGGAAAATGGGAGAAAATTACAAAGGAAAAGTTAATAGAGGGTGGTTTTTTTTGTTTTCTTGTTCAATTTGATGATGATAAGCAAGACAAAAAGAAAAATAAAAACAACTACTATTGCAAAGTTTGTATTTGTTTGTCACATGTGTAATAGGTTTGGAATAGAATAAATGATGATGAAAGAAAAAAAAAAGTCTTTTGGCTAAACAATTACTAATAAAGCTTGTGTGAAGACAAATGCTATTTGACAAAATACATCAAAAAAAAATAATCAAAATGATATATTTGACAAGCTTTTGGGGTTCTCTTGAAATATATGGTTCAAAAGCTTCTCAATTGCCTATTAAGTAGAATTTTTGCATAATAATGCATAGATCGTAATAAGCTCTAACATTTTGGTTTCTGCTTTTGATCCTTGTGATATATAACTCACCATATTTAACCCTCAATTGATTGAAATGTATGTTTTTGATCCCTTCACGTTCAAAATATGTTGTATTTAACTATATCTAGAACTATATTACCGTCAAATATGAAGTAACAATACAAACTTAACACAACACATGAGCAATTAAGATGGAACTATAATAATTATGTCAATTTGTGAGTTTTCACAAGCAAAGGGATCCAAAACACACAATTCAATTGACTAAAGGTTTAATGTGCTTAGGCAGATATCGTAGGGACTAAAATCATATCTACCGATAATCGAGGGATTAAAAGTACTAGTAACCCTTCTTTTTAAAGAAAAATATATAAATGCAAAATATTTAACCAAAATGAAATAGCCTCATATGTGAGCTTGTATGTGTGATTTAGCCTCAGAACACAAGTCAATAACTAGAGGGGAAAAGAGTACAAGTAGTATATGTCATAGCCTTTTTGAGTATCCAGAACCAGCACATTTCTTGCAGAGTATTAATCCTGCAAAAAAAATAAATTAATATAATGATCATTCGATGCATTCTACTCGAGAACAAATATTAGTTTGACTATATCATCATCGAGGTGTCTCAACCTGAACATGCTAAGTTGCTAGACAAGCCCAAGGACAAAGCCGAGGGTGAGTCGGAAACATAGTTCCTGAGGTTCTAGAAAATAATAAGCAAGAGCGTGGGTACCTACAAACCTGATGGATGGTAAAGGATCATTTAAGTTCTTTCATGTCATTTTATATGATCTAAAACCAAATTCAAGAGTTCATCTAAATCTGTTACACATGCTATAAGTATTCCAAATTTAACGATTTACTAAAAATTGGTCGCGAATAAATTGCAGCTGAATAGTACCTGCACCCTTGCAAACTTTGCAGTCTACTAATCCTGTTTCTTTCTTCATCTTACCATCGTTACAAAACACGCACTTCGTTCCACCTACACAACAAAACAAAGTTAATGACTTGAATTTTCGTCCCCTTAAGGAACAAAAAGGGAAGAACACCAACAGCACAATGAAATCTGTGAGAAGTGCATATGCACATCACTTTACACTTATTTGCTTGTGTAAGACCTTTTCGTTAGTTTCATCTGTGATGTTAAAACTAAAACAGAATTGGCTGCACCGGAAAGATGTCAAAACTTCCCTCTAGCTGCCCCTTTTCTTCAAGAAAAAAGAGGGGTGGTTTTTTTTGGGGATGCATTAAGTAAAAAAAGAAAGAAAACAACAACAACAATCAGAGGTCTTTACTATGATCCGGCTCACTTTCTCCCCCTTTCGTAGAAAAGGTGTGTGACCAGAAGCACACCTTTTGTAGGCAAACTAAACTAAGGTCTTGCTGAACTTCTCAAGCCACGCCCTCGAGGATTGCTTCAATCCATACAGCATGGTCCAAAGGGCAAATGGAGATCCGGAGCCCACAAGCAAGGGTCAGCAATCCACTTAGTGCACCGGTAAAGTGGTTAATCCCAAACCATTAGGTTTGCAGCTAACCGGAAACTATCATATATGACATCAGTATGCTCTCCAACGATTTCTAACAGAGTCATTAGAATCTTTCTCCTTACAATCCTCCTTTAATACCTTCTAGAAGCTGTTAGCCTAGGGAAGAAATGAAGACTGCAGGAAGTACCAGACTTCACTTTTTATTATTTATAGTTCTGATCTATTGCATATTTGACTGCAGAATTGTTGCATTTCTCCTGATGAAGCACACATAATAACATCCTAAAACAAAATTGATATTCAAAATACATCGTAGATTAAAAAGTTCACACCCCCTCCTGGACATGTCTTTGCCAGGCATGCCTAGCTACTCGAAACATACCCTTCCACTCCCTCATGAAGATAAAATATTTACCAATCCGCTTGTTTGGAGTTATATATCAAAATTCCAAAAAATAATTGCCTGCATAAATGAATAAAGCAGGATCTAACATAGAATATAACAACATCTTACTAGTTATTGATGCAGCATCGTAATGGCTACATCAATGCTATAAGTTTTACCATATCTATAAGTCGTCATTTATCTAGTTTTGACCATGATAGCGACCCTTACACGATTTTATGATACCTTTCAAGTACTGAAATAGTTTTTAACTAGTATTGCTTATGGACTGAGATGTCTTACAACTTGGAATCCATAACAAATTCTTAATTCAACAGTTGGACTTAACTTACACACATAGTTTTCTCTTAGCTCAATTACATCAATCTACATGAAGAATATATATATACAAACACATACATACACATAAACATACACACATAGCAGTAATTAAAACCAAAACAGATAAAAGGCTCACCATTCCCAGCACACCTATCACAAGGAACTGGATCTCCCTGCAAATATAATAACAAAAAAACTCAAATTCAACAAAACCTTAAACAGCTTAATAAAGCAATAAAAAAGGGAACTTTATGACACCCAAGATAAAGAAATTGACCCATAACTGAAAGCAAGAATCTTTGAGAAATGCAATTAAAAAAAGGAACTTTGAGAAACCTATGATAAAATTCAAGAAAAGGTAAGATTTTTTTTTGGTCTTTTTTTACCTTGAGGCCAAGAAAGAGGGAGAGAGCAATGGCAGTTAAAACACTGATAGTAGCAAGAAAAGTTTGAGTATCCACAGGGGGTGAATCAAAACCAACAAAGAGCAAAATGGGATGATGATGATGATGATTTGTGGGGAAAGGGAAAAAATGGTGAAATTGGGAAAAACATGATGATGATGTTGACAAGACAGGGAATTCAAGTTTTGTTGGAAAAGAAGGACAGCAAGTAAAAGGGCATAAAGATGAACAAATTGTTGAAGAAGATGAAGAAGGAGAGAGAGAATGGAAGGGATAGAGTGAGGAGTAAGAGAGTGTTGTTGCCATTGGAAGTTAATTTGTGGAGCTCAGAGCTCCCTTTATGTTCACTCTCTTACTCTTTTTCTTTCTTCCTTCTTCCTTCTTTTTATCATTTTTTTATATGGTTTTGAATCGAATTTATCATGAAAAATCACCCTTTGAAAGTTTAAGTGTTGGCTATTAAAGGGATATCATTCTCAAAATTCAAATTTGATATTTTTGGTTAAAAATGAAAAAATAGTTTTCACTAGTAATAGAACTGGAATTTTTACACAGGAACCATTTAGTAGAGGAATTAAGTATGTTATTTCAGATTAAATTTATCTGGTATTTGATTGAGGATATTAATTATTAACAGGAAAAAAATTGTACCACAATTTTGATATTATCCGTCCCATGTAAATGGTGGGATAAATAATCTTAATGAAATTCAGTATCTATTGTGTATAGAAACAAAAAATAATATTAAGTTTGTATATATGTATGTGTACACTTTAACTTACTACTCCACTTGATATTTCGTTCAATTTTGTAATTTTATGGAGTATATATTTGTATCCTTGAATGTCAAGTTTGAGAGAAAATATATCAGATATTGACAAATGAATCTATCAGATATTTAATAGAAAAGCATTTTACTAAACTTTTCAACACGAATCATTTCCTTTCAACTACAGCTCCAGAAACCAGCTTTATTGCTGCACAATTGCCTTATCAATGGACACATGAAAACAAAAAACAAAAATTCAACAGGTACTTGTGACAAACAATTTGTCACTCTTCATTACTGGTTAATTACAATAGCAAGAAATTACCAAACTTACTTCAGGTTACACAATTTCAGAGGCAAAAACCTCAAAATCTCTACCAGAAAAAATCACATCTATAGAGCCCAAAAATGGCAGAAAACTTAGTACTCTTCTCCTCAGATAAAAGTCAGAACTGAATCAAGCACAATATATCATGTATTCATTCATTTGTTCAAAATTCTTTGCCAATGTATGGCTCGCTTACACTTACACTTGAACAGAGAGAGAGAGAGTTATCGATAGGTCATTTATGCATCACTTGAGTTCAAGTACTGAGATATGGATGCTGCATTAGGATCAAACTTCACATCCATATCAGAATACAAGATGCTTCAGTAACAAAAATCATAAGACCCTGTACAGACTCAAACTAGCTTCTAACTTCAGCGACAAATGCAATGGTCAATCGTAGCATTGAACCATCTCACAATCTTCATTTTCAGCAGTGTTAGTTGTAAATTTTAACAGGCTTCTCGTACGTCGGGCGATTCTGCAACATGAAAGAAAAGAGTAGGTATTATTAAGAAATGAGGAGGTCCAGTCCCATTTATTTAAAAACTCAGCAGAGTAGAGGACAGGTACAGCTAGAGACCTTCACAGTAACCAAAGTTCATCTCATGGAGAAACAAAGAGACGATACCAGGAGCACATTGAAGTAAAGCATTGCAATTTGTACATGCATTCAATCGGAAAATCAACTTTTTATACGGTTGTTAAGCCTTTTTTGCATTCAATACTAGAACTCTGATCTCTCCAATTCCTTCCAGAGATTCTACTAATGTAACTAGGTTATGTTCCCAGGTGAAGCGCCGATAGAAGCAGAGGTATTCAACAGAAAATCAGATAAATCTTGAAGTAATTAAGAGTTTGCCTTCATCCTCAACAGATGGAAATACTCTGAAGTGCTAGATGAGTAATGACAACTATGGAACATAGGCTGCACAGAAGGAGAACTCCTAGTCTCGTAACCCGCCAAAGACATGATAAAGAAACCTCAAGAGTCCACGAGTCAAATCTCTCTCTGGAACTAACTTTACGTATTAAAGCTGTTAATTTTTTGTTCTTTTACCAATTACAGAGTATGCCCACGAGTTATAACCGAACATTCAGATTACCTGATATGCTGCATGAATCCTTTTAGGGGCATTGTCAGGATGTTCCAAGCCAAGATACTGCTCCCAAGCACCATAAACATCCTTTCGCTGCATGTTAACAAAAAGATCCAAAGATGCATAATTACAGATTCATTTAATGAGAATTTTAGCGGTGGCGGGAGTTGTTGTTTAGTACCTGGAAACGGTTGGACAATATATCTGAGTCCTCAAGGTACTCAGGACGGCCAAGTGAGAGGAATGCAAATTTCCACTGAAAGTTGTAAACAAATGAAAGTAAGAAACCAAGCATCAACTACATACATACTAATCCAAACCATTCCCGATTCCCCCTCCCCCAAACAAACAAAAAAAAAAAAGATAAAGGAAACCAAGTACTAACCCATATATGCGTAAAATGGGAAGCGATTATAGTAAATTGGTTTGAGTAAAATAGCCATTCATAGGAAGATAAAGCAATGTCAAGTTGCAAATTACCTTAGCAAACTCTTCATCTGGGACCTGCAATTTCTTCTGTATTCGCACCTTCACTTGAGCTAAAGTCTCACCCTCATAGATAACCAAGAGGAAAGGTTCCCCAAAATTCTGAATTTGCTGTTTCAAATGTCAAGAAGTAAACAATGCTGCATGAGACAAAATTCCTTTTTTCTTGTTCACCTTTTCCCTGTGGGTAAGGATATGGGGGGAGAGAATCTTACCATTTGGTTTTGTGCAGTCTCTTTAGTGAAGTGATACACATGAATCAAACGATCATTCGGGCCTAGATTTTTCTCTTCTTCAGGAATCTGCAGGGAAGAAGAGAAGATCCAGATTAATAAACTGCAATTTAACAGTGTCAAATAGTGTTTTTGGCCCTAGAAAGGTAATTGAGTTGCCGCTTCATATTTATCGTCAAGGAAGTTATTAAGGAGTAACATGCCAATACTATTCAACACCTGACATTTAGCATTAGCTATTATTGGGCTTCTATGCTATATTGTCCACACTCCACATGTACCCTAGAAGTGTGGGGATGTTAAGTGTCGCACTTTGATTGAAGGAATGGGATGTTGTCTCCTTAAATAGCCTTTGGATAATCCTCAATAAACAGTGACGAATCTAGGATTCGTAGAACATGGGTGCACCACTTAAAAAAAGAAAGAAGAATATGTATTAAGTGGGAATTGATACCTAGACCTCTAGCTCTAGGTGACAACATTCAACCAAGTGCACCATTTAGTTTTCTTGTAGCACTAGTAGTAACAGATAACATTCTACCAATTTTATGAAATATATACATAAAATACCTAGTTTTACGGTGAGACCACAGGTTCGCATGCCCCATAATTTAGCCTTAAATTTGCCTCGATCAACAAATGTGCTATTTTTTATTTTTTATTTGTTTTTGGTGGGGTAACTCAAGGTCCATTTTCTTTCTTTACAGCACCAATTTAGATGAGAGTATCAAAAAAAAACTAAGACCTTATTCTCGTCTGCTTTTTCACACCACTATTCTTTAGATTCATGGATCTATATAATAAGACTATCGATGACAGCAGTAGCTTGTAAAGGCCCTACATGATTTCAATCTTTTTTTATGACCAACTTGTAAGTCAAAGTCAGCAGCATCTATATGTGGTAATTAGTTTGAGAGGAGGGGGTGAGGAAGAGAAGGATAAAAGCTTTTGACCACAGGAACACTACCAATATTTGTTCAAGCTTTTGACTTTAAGAAAACTACCAATATGTGTTCAAACTTTTGACCACAGGAAAACTCACTACCTTACCCAACATAATGGCCACTGTATAAAGGCACATGCAGATATAGTAGGGACAGAAGTGGAGAATCAGAAAAGGGAGTGTAAGAGAGAGAACCTCTTCGGCCCGCAATGTCCAGTACTGGTCATTTATGTTCTCTATCTTCTCACTTGTTGGAAATATCTGCATGAAAACAATCATTAAAACAAGAGGTAAATAGAATGGAGACAAAGACGATGTCTACAAACAAATATATCAGTTAACTGTTTATATTATTTGTAGACTTCAACAGTTTCTGAGCTTATGTCATAACGACTAGGACTTCTCCAGAGGCAAATATTTCCGGCGACAAAATAAGAAGACCTAGCTAAGAAGTATAAAATGAAGCAAATGTTGAAGGATTGAAATCAATACTTTATAAATTTTGTGGTAGAAGACCTCTAGCAATCGTAATTCTGCATCTGGCTTTGAAAACTCAACCTGTTATGCAGCACAGTAGAGTAGCATCAAGTAAAGCTAACAAAATAGAAGCATCAATAAAGGAGAAGAGTAAGTTTTCAGTTCACAGACAAGTTGAAACTAGGCAATACCAGACCAAGTTTACCATTTTACCTTTGTCTTTAGATCATTAATTACATCACCAACAGTAGATTGTTTTGGTAGTCTGATAGTGTAAGTGACCACCTACAAAGCGAAGGAGGAGAAATTTGAGTAATTATAAAAGCAAAAATTCAGAAGGAAAAAATTGTGCTCTCGGTTAGAGAAAGGTAAAAGAGTAAATCAATGAAAATCAGAGCAGTATGCTTACTTCATCTTTGATAGCATGATGAAAAGCTACTTTTAAGGTTTTTAAACCTTGCAATTCTGGCAAAGGAATGTCCAGTACTTCATAGTACAAAATATCAGATGTCTGTCAACAAGTAGTTAAAAGAGTTAGACTTTCAGGAACTAATGCTCATACTTATTAGTCAATGTTACACTCACCTGATTGTAGTGGACCAGCATATCTCCAAGGGTGTCTACACCTCTGTACTTAATTGGCTGGGGTTTAGGTTGCTGAGAGTAACAATTATGGGGTGTGAGCCTTATTTTAGATGGATCATCCAAGCCAAGTCGCTGAGCTACTCTTTCCACAACTTCATCATATGTATTAATCTTTGACCTTTTCATAACAAGAAAATGTTTGAGAAAGTAATAGTGATAAAACCTTGTGGTAAATCATCTACTCTACCTTTATAATATATAATAAAAAGAAGAAAAAAAGAGTAAGATGACATTATTAGCATATGCAAAGTTTTAGAACATACAGCTCTAAACAGAAATCATCCTCCTTCAACTTTTCTAAGGATCGGAAGTGAACAACCTGTAAGACATGTTATAGTAGATCAGAAAATAATTAACAAAGAAATAGTAAAGCTAAAGACAAATTCTAGTGTCATATTTCATTGGATATGGAACAGAATAAGGACATCACAAAGTTCCTTTTGGAAGTAAGGTCTATTTATGCTTTTAACCCATCTCATATACAAATTTCTGTTCGTTATAAACAGAACTCGACTTTGTTACCAGGGAACCACGAGTTAAAACTTTTTTTTAGATAAGTAATAAAAGTGTATTATTGATGTAAACCAGCAAAAGAGAATGTTGGTAAATAGTACATCCAAAAATAGTTTATTTACAGTGAATGCAAGGAACAAAGAATCAGCTATGGCCTCCGGCTTTAAAACAAAACCAAAAACGATAGAACTTTGGCGATCAAATTGAAACTAGCCCATTAAGGAACACTTAAGTTACGTATAACATACTTCAAAATACATAAAATATATGTCAGGAAGACAGGAACTGCCTATTTTCTCTACTCAAGTAAGGTTCACATTTTTTTATCGTCAAAATTTTGAGATATAGACATGGTGACGTCCATGTTTTGCTTCTAGTGGTAAGAAACATCATACAAGCCACCCCCTTTTTCTTTATCATCAAATTTCAGTAAACTACTTCTTTTCTTAAAGGGAAGCACAGTGCACAAAGCATCCCGTGTTAGCAGGGTCAGTGACCAAATCTAAGCAATCATTTTTCGTTGCAACACTAATTAAAATGTTTCATGGAAATTTGAGACTGTGAGTTACTACAAAGCTTCTAAACAAAAGAAACCAGCTCAAACAACGTAATCTTATAAGATATTAAAATGTAGCAGCTATGCCTATCAAAAACTTCTTTAGCAATTTACGGAGAAGTCAGCAAGTTTTCTCAAAACATCTCTCTCTCATCTATTAAGTTGATACAAGTAATCTGAGCGACCAGGGCCACTAATCAGTATCCCATTATCTAAGGCAAAAAAAAAGAAAGTAATATCCGTTATCCATTACCAGCAATGTTGAAAACATAGCTAACAGGACAAAATGGAAGAGAAAACAAGCTGATAAATCTATACACAGATTACCTGGCGATTTTGAACATACTCCAGGAAAGAAGGAACATCTGGATACCGTAACTTCTGGAGACTTTCAGAAGAAAGGGATTTCTGATAGCATACTATATCACCATCCTCAAGCTGCACAGAAATGAGTATCAGACAAATCAATGAAATCTCCTGCCACTACACACTTAATGGTAGTTTAGGTATACCTGGTTCGTTCGGAAAGCAAATTTCTTGTCGATGGGTTCACACAAGACAATCGGTTCAAATTTTATTTCCTGAACAAAATTAAGCAAAAGTGAGATTTAGCACAAATGAACTAGTGAAATGATCAAACATAGTCCCCTTAAAGATTTAGAATTGCTCTAGGCATTGTTAGGTCGCCAAATTACGGAAAGCGATTCTGATCCAAAAGCAAACTTGAAACGGTAAAAAGGAATTAAGATCATATGAATTCTATAACATGTCGAGATTGCATAGGATACCATCAGGAAATAAGCTCCTAGACATATGTTTGGCCCACACACAAATTGGAAAATGAAAGGTACGATTTAAGTAAAGGAACCAATCAGGAACATAAGCTTCTAGAGGAACCAAAAGTTTGACCACATAGTGGTCATTTTGTTTTAAGCTCTTCCTTTGAATTGGAAGGCCTATCACTACAGTCCCTAACAATATCTACCGTCTGAAATTTTGTAACAAAAATTCTAACTAATTTGGTCTTCAGTTTAAAGCCTTAAGTTTCTGGGTCCACACATATAACGCTATTCTACATTCCTATTGTTGTTTAGCTATAAAGGAATTGAATCTTCTGTTTCTCATGAACTGCAAACGAATCTAAACCAAGGATTTGATCAAAAAACCAAAAAACGAGTAAAATAACAACTCTTAAAAGCCACCACTTCGACAACTATAAACCAATGAGGAGGAAGAGGGGCGAGTCCATAATAAGAGCCTGAAGGAGAAAAGCCAGTGCGAAGAAGAAATGCCAAGACATTTTACCATTTATTTAATCTTGGACCTAGGCACAAGCAAGTGCAAGCATATGTGCTAAAGGAAGAAAATCCAGATACTATTGGATGATGACCAGCATAACAAGGCTGGAAAGGAAACAGCTGTCAGAGCAACTGCAAGTTCTGGAGTGGCATGGATGCCTATCTAACGCATCTCTAAAACTTCTAATTTCCAAAAAAGTGATGATACTCACTCAAAAAAAAAATAATACCCAGAGATGTTCTAGGAACAAACCTCATATAGTTCAATCTCTTGATCAGGGGCATAGCCAGCCATTTCATTTAGTTTGTTCAAGATTTCAGTTGGATTACTCGTTCCCTTCACAAAGAGTCTTCCAGCATACCTTCAGTACAAGAGACAAATCATCAATCAACAAAAATAAATGTTCAATTAAAATGGACATTAAAGAATATAATTTATATTACCTCAGCTCTTCTTTCTCAGGATCATAAATCTTGAAGAATAGCATAATATCATCTTTTGTCTTGTCAGGTGGAGTGATGTGTCTCAAGTCCTTGTAATTATGCACACGCTATTAAATAATGCTTGATAAAAAGAAAACTTTAAATTAGCATTTCACTGGAAAAACTTGTGAAGAATATTTTACCAGTCCAAGCTCCACTTCCAAGAACAATTTTAGCTCTGCATTTTGAACCTTATTTGACACTTCCCTCAACTGCCCAACCTAAATTTGTGTAGAACTTATCAGGTAATTGAGCAAACACAGAGATCTGTCAGCATGACTTTAGATAGGGGTTTGTGGGGATCAGTGATGTCCTGATTTAAGTCACCTTAACACAGATGTCACACCTTTTGAAGTTACATTGTCTTTGCAAATTATAAATAAACATCAGCATCCCATGAAAGACAGAAAGTCTTGGCACAGCAGATAGATTGCTAAGGAGACAGATCCTTTTTTCTTTGTTTTTTGGTTAGAAAAAAGGGTTCAGGTTAAGTTTAAATGGCGAAATGAGGAGTCATATAGATGACCCCAACTTATTTGGGACTGACACATAGTAGTTGTTGATGTATACAGGTAAGTTCAGTATTCACCCTAGATTTATTGGACTAGGTTATACAACTCTGAGTCTCCACAAACCCTAGATGAGGAGTCTAATGTATGGAACATCCGGTTTAAGTCAATAAACATCATGGTAAAAGGACAGTTTACTGGATCTGTCTAATAATTTAAAGAGAAATATTTACAGTTTGAGCTTCTTCGAGATGTGTTAATGGCCGATTTGGACGATATGTATGATTCTGGCGCTTTGCCCATAGCCAAAAACGTTGAGATTGCACCGGTACACCAAATTCTTTGGCAACCTCCTCCTGCATGCAGCAACATAATTAGTCAGCAGAGGCATTGTAACCACTACGTCTAAGCTTGATTCCATGTAAAAAGTTTAAAGGCCTCAACAGTCGAGACAGATTTCAAATAATTTTCTATTTTCATAAGTCAAGACAGATTTCACCTGCTTTAAAGTCTAAGGAAGTGAATCGCAAAAATATAGATCCCTAACCTAATGTTGCATCAATAATGGACACAAAAACACAGAACTAATGTTACTTTGGGCAGCCATAAGTCAAAAAGCCAAAACAAAGACACAGATGGCTAGGCTAATCAAAGCATAGGTTTAAGAAAGCTAACTTTTTCTCCACACCTACGCCCACCTCTATAGTAGTGTTAATTCCTGATAAATCAAGATACACATGACAACACCTAGGAACAAAAATAGAGATACAGCTAAAAAGAATATCATGTTACCTTAAAAATGCTAAAAAGTGTCTGCTTCTGAATGCGAAAACTCCTAACTTTGTCATAATCCACTAAATCAAAATATATGTCCTTCCCAATCTGCTGTCTGAGGTCTTCATCACGAGAAACCTGAAAAGGTGATGTGTTAGGTACAAAAGTTCTCACCTTAAACACCACCCTTTCGTCCCAGTAATCACTGAAAAAGGTAGAATATTTAAAGAAAATACCTTTATAATTGTGTAAAGGTGTGCCTCTGCTTTCTCCTTCTTCTTCTGCTCTTTCTCTTCTTGTTCTCTCTTTAACCTTGCCTATAACATGTTCATTAGTCTAGTCAGCGGCAAACCAATAAACAAATGCAACAACATAAAGTAAAACAACTCATGTGGCAGTCAGCATCTTACCCTGACATGCTCAGCAATGTCCTTCTCATCAACATTACACATTATTTTCTCTTTGTCACTTTCCCGAATATAGACCAGCATGTAAGCATTTGAGTACTTTGTAAATTTGAAGGGAGTATTATTGAATCCAGGATTTGTTTGTGGCAACTGCTATATAAATTAAAAAGAGACGATCAATGAGAAACAATTCAGCAAATCTGCAATCAAAAGAAAAGATGTGAATGAGTAAAATCAAATCAAGAATCACCTCTTCTTCTCCTCCATACTGCTCTTCTAGAGCTCTTTTCACATCTTCTTTAGTCACACGTTCATCGTCAAATTTATACCTGGAAAAATCAGGTTAATTTGAGTTATGTGGAAGAAAAAGATACATGTTGAAACATGGTATATATTTCAATTCAAAGCACAAAACTTTAGAGTCCCAAAAATCCAGGTACCTAAAAGTACACTATTAGCCAAATATTGAATCATAAAATACTCATCCTAAAAAATTCTGGACTAAAAAGTCAAGAGGCCATTAGTAGATTATGCCATGCCAAACACAGATATTACCTCACAAGGAGTATTTCATGCACCACAACTATAAACAACTTTATTAGGTCCGTTTGAACACAAAGATTACCTCACAAGGAGTATCTCATGCACCACAACTTTAAATAACTTTATAATTACCAATGATTTAAGCATTACAAAGAAATTATTCCAACAGGAATAACTCCTGTGAGGTCAAAGGGATCTCCAACAAGTAATCACCGGAGATCAGAAAATTAAGATTAAAAAGTAGTCACTTGTCTGAATTAGAACCAAAATTTGAGCCTTTCGCTAGAATCATAAATTTAAAGCAGTTTTTGATTTAACTAACACCATTTTTCTATTTCACACATTTCGCTTAGTAGCAATGATTTTAATTTCCTGGTCCATTAGTTCTTTTTTCATCTGTGCCTTTTTTTTCCCACTGAAGTGTGTTTTAATTGCAGTTTGCTCTCAAACAGGTGCCAACCTTGCCGCTTTTGTGTTCTTTTACGAAAACCAATCACTACGAGTAAATACAAGCTCCTCCGAAAAGTTAGCTACAAGTTAGTGCTAGCAGGTGCTGATCTAATAGGTTGGCAACCAGTTTATATGAGTAATCTTAAAATCATATGCAACAAAACAGTTTTGGCTCTATACAGACTAAAGGATGATAAAACTGTAAAAGGTCCCAAGCTAAACTCAATAAAGTCTGCCTTAATTAAGTGTGAATTCTTGTTTGAAGACTGTCTAGGCTTTCGGTCTCTTTATCATTACAACAAATAGAGGTGTCAATACCCATCAGCCCTGGGGATTTCCTGCATTTTTTTAATATTTCTCCTCCAGAGAACAGCTTAGGATGCCTCCAAAGAAGCATTAAGTTGCATCCCCGGGTTTATAGCACAGTTAGAGCAAGAACTCATAAGTTGCTAAATACAACTGGATGTACTATAATTCAAAGGCCAAAGGTATTATCAGGTGAGGAAACAAAAGAAGAGTAAAATGATGGACTCAGAACCCAATCTTGAGGATAAAGATTTATAGATAGAAGAACCAGAGGAGGTGGTGGAGAACAGTACCTGCTTGTATCTGGTGGATCATTTGGAAGGAGAGAAATCAGAGAATTTTTGTAGGGAAAGAATGCACTATAGAGAAGATTAAGTGGAAAGTAATTACCACTTTAGGTTTTTGGTGTAAAGAAATGAACATAGAAGAAGAAATTTAACTAGTGGATTTCATAGGAGCTTTGTAAGTAGTCCTGTTTTTTTGTTGGTTTTTCTATGTAACTAACACTTTTGGAGGTGGCCAGCATAGCCCTTAATGCTAAGGAATACAATGTTACCAGTTTCAAAAAAAAAAAAAAAGAGTAAATGGCTTTCAGGAGGAGGAGGAGGAGAAGACACAAGGCATGAATCCTTCAACTCTCACGTGGGTCATTTGGAAAGAAAGGACTAGGTGAATGTTTGAAGGTATACATCCTAGCTGTGTACATTTGAGGGATAACCTCTTATTTTTAGTAAATTCTTGGTGCACCTATGAAGTTTCTGCTTCTATTGAAGATTGGATGCCTTCGGGTAGACAACTAACTGTTTGTGTAGCTTATCTACTTCTTGGCGTACTGCTAGTAGCTAGGATTTAATCCCACATATTTTACATATTCAATTAAATTACTATACCTTGTAATGCATGAGGTTGGCGTAGAACTGAAGCTTGATACACAGGTCATCCACAAGAAAGGAAGTTTCAAGTATCTTGGGTCGTTAATCCAAGGAAATGGAGAAATCGACGATGATATCACACAATGTATAATCCCTCCTCATCAGTTTCTTGATGAGTTCTTTCAGTGATTACAAAGTTCCCTATTTAAAAAAAAAGATATCACAGTGTATTGGTGCAGGGCAAATGAAATGGAGGAGAGCCTCTGGAGTCTTGTGCAATAATAATGTACCACCGAAACTTAAAGGCAAGTTCTACAAATGGCTAGGCCGACTAAGTTGTATGGGGCGGAGTGTTGGCCAGTTAAGAATTCTCATGTTCAGAAGAAGAGAGTTGTGGAGACGAGGATGCTCAGATGGATGTATAAGCATACTAGGAGAGATAAGATTAGAAATGAAGATATCCCGAACAAGATGGAAGTAGCCTCCGTGGTAGAGAAGATGATGGAAGTGAGGCTGAGATGGTTCGAGCATGTGATCAGGAGATGCACAAATGCCCCATTGAGGAGGTGTGAGAGGTTGGCAGTGGTGGATTTACACTTTGTTTGGATGGTTGTTACGTATTGTTTCATAATGTGTGGTATTGTATTGTATAGTATCCTACTGTATTGTTTTAATGAATAAAGTTAGATAGATTGTATCGTGCCGTCGTTACATAATGTCACAAATCTATAATCTGAAAGATAAACATACAAAAAAAAGGTAGGGTACAGGGTAGAGCTACTATGAAAATGTAGGATAAAAGATGAAATATGATTATTAAAAAATAAATAAAGATAAAATGAGAAGAAAATATTAATGTAACGACGCAATTGCACCAAATCAATCGTTACATAAAATTGGTCTTTTCGTCCTTACCTAACGATGGATTTAAACAATACAATACAATAGATTTTAAGTAACAATCAAAACAAACATTGTATTCAAACTAACAATACAATACAATACACTGGGTAACAACCATCCAAACAAGGTGTTAAGAGAAGTTAGAGGTAGGCTGAAGAACTATTGGGGAGAGGTGATTAGACAAAGGACATAGTGCATCTTCAGCTTACCGAGGACACGTAGATAGGAGGGTAGGGAGGTCAATAATTAGGGTAGAAGGTTAGTAGGTAGTTGAGTGTTGTCTCGCTTTATTGCAGGATAGTCTTGGTGCACCATACATGTTTCTCCTTGGCATACTGGTAGCAGTAGTTTTATGTCTCGTAGTTTCTTGCCCTTCGATTTCTGTTATTGCCTATTGTTTCTTTGCTTCAGTTATTACATTATTTTGTTTGTTAGTGTCCTTTTTTGAATGTTATGTAATGATTTCTCTTTTTGCTATGTGTACTTTACTTCTGTATTTTGTTTCTTTTAAAAAAAAACTGCTTTGATATGTGTTACTTGAGCCGAGGGTCTTTAGGAAACAACTTCTCTACCTCCCCAAGGTAGTGGATAAGGTATGCGTACATTCTACCCTCCCCAAACGCCACCTGTGAGATTACATTGGGTATCTTGTTGTTGTTGTTCATTAAATTATTACCTTATTGAGAGAAATTAAACAGAAGAACAGTAATGTGAAGATTTATGGGTGGCTATTGAAAAGCAGAATCTCAAAAGCATTGTTAAAGGATTGTCAACTACTAGTCTACTATCACTTTTATCTGCCACCAAAAGGGCAAAGCAACTTAACATTAATAAGAAGATAGCTTTATGAAAAAAGAATACAGCTGTCCTTGACAGAAAAATAAAAAAGGATACATCTGTTGAATGCATGATTCTGTCATACAAAAAGTTCAGGAGCACAGATACAAACTCAGAAATGTTTACCATTGATCTGAAAGAGTTGGCCTTATGAAAGCATAATAGTGCCCACCATGCACACCACCACTGTGGACTAATACGCTGCAGATGGAAAAAAGTTCCCCAAAAAAAGAAAAAGATCAAGAGGCCAGGAAAATAAATGAATGAGCTAAAGAACTTTATGTGAATTCATAGCTTAAAATACACACAAGACACTAAAGTAGTGGACAATCTGAGATATGATTTAGGCATCCAGAAGTCTGTTTTAAACTTTTAATAGACTAGGCCAAGCATGGTTGTGTTGAATCATAATCAGGAATTACTGGCTCATCCATAAAGAGCATATCCAGTTGTCATAGCATCGCCCTTTATTATTTCCTACTTAACAATAAATAGGACTCAGCCAAAACTTCAATGTAGGAACACACACACACACAAAAGAGACTGAGACATTCTCATTCCCAAGTGAAATTGGAAATATTTAGATTAGAGCAGGAGAATCTTGTATTTTAGGCAGTCGTTCACAGCTGTAGAACTCTAACTAAATTTGGAAATACTACTGAAGTAAAAATAATATAAACAGTGTAAAATCCTTTGCAATCCCTGAAGAGACGGCCAATTCTTGAGTAAGGTCATTCACAGACAAAACAAGAAGGATGAAGGCATGCACACTTGCACAGGACAAGCATGTACTTGTTTGTTTAAATCAAACGGCTGAAACAAAAAATTCAAGTGAAATGCTAACCCAATACCACTGAAAAGGGTGACATAAGAAAAAAAAAATTAAAGGAAGAGTACTTAAAAATAAAATAAAAAATTCTAAATGCCCCACCCTATCTAGTGATGTTGCAACTCACGACTTGTTGAAGACAAGTAATCCCAAATTTAGAAGCTATCTGCAAGACACGTAGACTCCTAGACCAAATGTAAGTAAACAGACCCTATTTTCCTCTGGGACGAATTTAAGGGCCCTCATTAACTAGCATTTACAGAATTAGGAGTCTCATCGAACCGAGTGGGAAATAGTTATACATCTAAATTATATGCCTTGAACTGGAATATTACATTAACATTTTAGCACAAAAAGATATAATGAAGACTTTCTTGAGCATCTGATACCTGTGAAGTGTGTAAAGGTTTCTGACACTTCCATCTGCCTCAGGTGACAAGTATTTACCATTCTCTCTATCTAGATCAAGTTGCAGAGGGAATTCATACCTGTCATTTATCTACATTGCATCACCAAACAATAAAATCGTATCAAATGATGAATATCAGTAATCGGACAAGTACTTTTGCTACTTTTTTCTGTAACTCTCATCCTATTGATGGTACTTTATCTAACAGAGGGCCTAGAAGGATACACCTTATGTGCAAGGCCATTGAACAGTTAAAGCTACAAAGGGTGGGTTAACTTTGAAGAAAAGAGATTGTATTTAGAAAATTCCTCTTACATGCATCACCAATGGTTACACACTACTTTAACAAGAGCACCACCATATTGACCAAGAAATGCAATGAACATTGAATAACATTTGCAGAAAACAATCAAAATATCATTAAAATGCTTATTGGAAAAAAATAACCTAAAGGTATACCAGAAAAAGAAAGAAATATTCTAAAGAACTACATATAGTTCATGCACCTACATTAGGCTTTAAATGACAGGGTCATAGTTAAGTTTGGGAAAAACGCCATCAAATTTCTACTAATTGTCTAGAGGCAACTACGAGCAACTAGCTGTTAAACCCACAATTTTATAGAAAGGTTTAGACCTAGTTTTATAGGGGAATGAACTTTGAATAAAAATTTAAATGAACAAGGAAGCCCCAATATAATCAGGTTTGTGTTATATGAATTTCTAAAGCATGTTTGATATGCATAAACAGCAGTGCCACAATAATTTGCTTTTCTTTTTCTGCTTAACTTAGGGCCCCGTCTGGACATGTGATATGGAATCATGATCTGAGATCTGATTAATTTTAAGTTGAAGTGTTGTTTGGACTTGCAATTTGAATTTTTTAAGACATTTTTTCTCATAAACATGAAAACCCTAGCGAAAACTATCAAAAAATCCTCAATTCTTATACAATCTTTCCAAAGGAGCAAACCATAGTTCATAAACAAGATATTGGAATATCCTAAGGCGCTGCCGCATCAATAACCCCAAATCTCCATGTTCCTTTTTATAAATAGATGTCTGTGATTACAAACTTTCAAATACACATAATTTTATAAATACCCACTAGTCAACAATGGTAGTAACTAGTAATTCTTTTATATAATCATTTCACATGGTACGGACAATCACTTCACCCCGAGCATGAGTCTTTTTTTGTAAAATATAAAATGACGGGTCTTTTTTTACAAAATATAAACTTATGGGTCAAGTGTTACATTTTTAAAAAAATGAAATCGTGATTTGGAATCCCAAATCATGTTTTTTGGAGAATTGGGGATTTGAAATCATGATCCCAAATCGCATATACAAATGCTGATTTTGAAATCATGACTTGACATCACATGTCCAAATGCAAGCTTAATGTTCACTGGTTATTTTCCCTTTGGTTGTAAAAAAGCTTCTTCTCAACTCTCACTTCCCACAATCAATGCTGCAGCCCAAGAGTCCTTCCTATTTTATTTATATTTTCAACTTGAGCTTGCACATAAGCAGCAAGATAATCCTTCCATCCTTTTTTTGGTTTCCTTTTCTGGACCGAGGCTGCAAAGAGCGGTTATGTACCCTGAACTGATACCGTACTTGTTTTCTACATCTCTTTAAGAACCCCCAACTCATTGCTTCTATCTTTCTAACCTTAGCAACCATTTACCCCTAATTGTGAAAACCATTGAGGGTAATAACTGAATACTGCAAAAGTTGTATTAAATAAAAGCATTACTAAGACTTCACAGCACAAAATATAAGCTGTTTTATCCTTTTTGATGACGATAAGCTACTTTATCTCTTGAGAGAATAAACAGAAGAATACTACCTTTGATGATATATATAAGCACCCAGAGGTACACTCTTCAAGCGTCATTAAGTAAATTAACCTTGAGATGAAAGTACTGGCAATCAATAAGTACACCTTTTCTCTAGATTTCATAAAACACGCTATGGTTCTGTGATTAAACAATGCAAATGTATTTAACCTACTGATGTCAAGAACGAGAACTAGCTTTATATGTCAAAACTTCTTGAAGATTAACAAGAAAGATCTGAATGGATCCATCATTTTCATCTGAGAGTCATCATATAAATGGAAATGAACGATTAAAACAAATCTGTTTCATTATTCTTACAGAAATCTATACCATTATCTACAGAACTTTTACTAATGACTGCTTTGCGAATATCACTAAAGATGTCTTGCTACTGGCTTGCATTTTAGATGAGAAAAATCCTAACTTGCTTCATTAGAAGATCAATCCCTCAGACTGACTAATCAAATTTTGTTTTATTTTTGTGACCTTCCAACTGAATTTCAAGCTCTGATGAAGTCCTAATATGTTTTCCCATTATTTTGGGCTGATTTTGTGATTTGACAGTCTTCTTCTGTTGTTGTAACCTTATGTTTGAATTCTAAAACTGTGTACACTCCATGCTTCCAATTGCAGGGCATTAGAGCTGAAGAACGGTCTTCAGCATGAAAATTAGATATTGTGGACCATTAGAAAATTGGAAATTTGCTGGACCTTGTTAAAACTGACCTTCACCATAGTGTCCCGCGAAAAATCATATTCAAAGCGCTTTAACTGAAGCTGCAGGACAGGGGGGAAATCCATAAATAAGACACCCTTCTTAGCATCCTGAAACAACCAAATAGTAACATTAGATAAGTGAACCTAGGAAAAATAGCCTAAACCTTCAATAGATCAACCAACTGGAGAAGATAAAAAGAAATACGAGACAATGTTGCCAAATGTAGTTGCAGCCTTGCAGCTTAATTTTATAGGAACTTATGCGAACTTTTCCCAGAGTAACTAAAGGAGCACTTGGAACTGCAAGACTAGTGTGCTATCTTACCTGCAAACCATATTGTTCCGCATGGTACTTGTTATCGCCCTCGAGACGTTCAACTTCAACATATTTATCAAAAGAAGCATAAACATCAGCACAGCCTTTGACATCAAGCTGAAGATCTGCCACACACAATATATACAGAACACCATAAGGTGCAAAACTTAAATGGTTATAGAAGACAACATCAGGAGCTTGTCTGATCTACTAAACCATAAAATGACTCCTTTCTTGTAGATTTGTAGTCCACATTGATGCACTCAATATAGTTCATATGGTGCCCTTCAAATAACTGCTGTATAGTGCCTTCCACAACAGTACCCTAACAGCAGAAAAAGAGTGATCATGTCAATTAGAAATTACTGAAGCACCAATAACCAACTGAAGTTTGATTTACCTTCATTTTTTCTTCAAGCTTTTCACAGAGAACACGATTGAGTTCTTGCACATCATGCTGCAAGAAAGAATCATATGTGTCCCATCCAAATGATTTTGTCAACTCCTTTGTTGCTATACTGTTGTCACTGTACTGGAGCTTATAGAATAAGCTTTGCAACGCTAGAGGGATACTAGCGGAGGGCATATCATTTTCAGTTGTAGGCATGTGGTATACAGCCTGAATTTAAAATAAAACTTCGTAATCAATTAATACAAATTTAACAATCGGCCCCATAATAGAATGGATAAAAGGTAGCTAACCTTCCTGAAGTAAGGAATATGGTAGAGAGTTTGGAGAAGTGAGTTCATATAACAGGTAGCTCCTTGGTTCTTCAGTCCAACAAAGCCAGTTTCTTTTTTCGAGTCATACGACCAATAGTCAACAATTTTTCGGACAGTTACCTCAGCATCAACAACACATGTATCATCAACAAGATAACCTTTATTTGGATCATATAGTTCACCAAGTGGCATAAAGGATGTGAAACCCCAATCACTTTCTCTTGCATTGAATTGGTGTTGCGTCTCTGTAAAGCATGAGAGAATAACATTTATATAAACCTACTAGACCATAAATGCAACTATGACAGTTTCAAATAGTTGTGGGCTTAGCTGAAACAGCCTGACAATAATAAAATCACACAAACTGGAACTAGCCAAAAAAGAATTATGTAAATATTTGATTCTGCCTACATTTACATTATAAACAATCATATACTGCCTAAGAGCTCAAACTCAAAATAACTAGAGATCATGCACCTATTGCGCAAGTGTGAAATTTTTCCACTATACTACTATTACTGAACACTTGCAAAGACAGAGGCAACGTGCCTTCCAAACTTATTTTTTCTCACTGAGAGTGATTGGACTCCAACTTTAGAGAAGCAGCTTTGCATGAGTCAATACTACAAGTTGACCTTATCTCTAATATTAGAGCAGAAGAACTTCGTAACAGGGGAGAATGACCTTGCCTCGAACCCAAACAATTTTTGTTCTTCACTGTATATACTTCAAGTTAGGACTTGATTAGGAATCAATCGACTCCAAACAATGAAGAGATTTGTTCAGCACCTAATATAGCTTCAATCGGTAGAAAAGGAATCAAGAACTAAACAAAGTATACAATCCCCAGTGATGAGGTATTTGTACAGCGAAACATACCTGGTAGGCTTCTATGCCTGAAAGGAGTCTAACAGCTCCAAGATATATTCTTGGCATTTTTCAGTGCTCCTTCTACACCAGTAATATACACTTACTAAACTTTACATGAGAGATATGACCCTTTTCCCCTCTAAATTTTACAATACAGTACTTAAACATCGACAACAAAGACATTAAAAGAGATGCTAAATTTGGTATCCAATCGATTCAACAGGTCATTCTGTGACAGCACAGTTTCTTTTTAACATAAATGGGGAGAATGACATATATCTACCATGCTCAAAATGAGGGGTAAGAAAGATTTCCTATTCATTCACGGGAGTCTTTAAAGCCACAACCAATTCCAAGCACAAGAAGTTCAGTAACCACATAAATGTTGTCTAACTCATACCCTTTTCACCAAAACAAACATTTTTGACACCAAAAAGAACTTTGGTTGCAACACAGATCTCACCTAGTCTCTCTTACAGAAGCAGAAATAAAAAGTAAGGAAAATAACAGGAGACAAAATTTACTTATCAAGTTCGGTGGTGGTGGTGGTGGTGTTCTGTTTTTTTTTCTTTTTTATTTTGGTGGTGTCACTCCCTCCGTTCTCTATCTGCTAATTTTTCCCTTTAGAAATAATCAATTATGTGAGTCACATGACTGTCAAAGGACCTTAGTCCCATAGTTTTTACAATACCTATCTCGAAATAGCAATACAATACAAGATGAGGTCCCACCCATGCTACATGTTATATGTTGATTTTAATGTGTTAATTGACGAAAAAAGCAAGGGTGTCAAAAAAGCTTAAGCTATGGAGAAGCACTTTAGAGAGTGAGGGTTATAGGAGACGTAGAAGTAAAACTGAAAACATGCATTGTGAGTATATTATTCATAGAATTAAAGAAGATGATTGAAATGGGGAAGTGTTATCAAAGTGTTACATTATAGAATAATGCCTACCAAAGTAAAAGTTAAGTTTCATAAAATAACTTTTTCACCGGAAATGTTAAATGTCATAGTGGTTAGAATTAGCTCAGTAAAATAAATTTTGGCAAGGCCCATTAGCTCTGTTGGTTAGAGCGCCATGCTAATAACGCAAAGGTCGCAGGTTCGAGACCTACATGGGCCAGACTTAGTTGATATTCTTGCCCCAAACTCCACTTATGGGATTACAATGGTATGTTGTAATGTTATATCATAGTGAATGTTGCGCTGCTAAAGTCCAACATATTCAGAAGATGAATGGTGCAGAGATGTAAATGCTAAGATTGATGTGTGGTCATACAAGATTAGATAAGACTAAAAATTACCACATTCACCAGAAGGTACAAGTAGCACATATTGAGGATAAAATGAGAAAAGGTTGTTTGAGAGTCGAGTGAGATGGTTTGGTCATGTCTACGTCGACCTACAAATGCACAAGTTCATAAGTATGAAACTATGGTGAGCGCAATTGTTGAAGAGATATTAGATAGACCTACAATTACATGGCAAGAAATTGTCTCAAAAGACCTACAATTTCTTGGAATCAATGTGGACTTGGTTAAAGATATGGCACAATGGAAGAAAAAAATCCATATAGGTGTTATCTACTAGTTGGGAATAGGTTTTAGTCTTGTTAGTACATTGATTTTAAACCTTTTATTTTTCTAGGAGTATTTTGGCCTATCATAGATTTATATGCCTGTAAAAATATAATGAAATTTTACTATTATAATTATTTTCTTAATATATATTTATTATGTTTCACTTTTATTTTTATTTAGTACGATGATATTATGAGTTAGCTTTAATGGAAAAGCATGGTTAGTGAGGACTCATATAGCCAACCCTATGGGATTGAGGTGTAGTTGTTGTACTATCTCAAAACAGCATAACTTCGAGAAATTCAACCAAATATGTCCCATTGAATCAAGGGCCGGGTTTTTTTTTTGTATTAACTTGCACACAAATGCAAAGGAAGAACTTATGGTTGCACTGACATGCTTTCGAATACGGAGGCAGAATGCTAAGAGAGTAACAAAACTAGCTTGGCTATGTATATGGTAGTTTTCCTTCATTGCGTTTTCTTGACTTCTCATTTCTTAGGTTCTTTACAAAGAACCAATAAACATCATTTCTGTTCAAGAATCAGTTACACTATTCTTCTCTTCCTATCAACAGAAAGTTTCTTTTAACCTCTGAAGGAGGAGGACCAAATCGGGTACACTGCTCTACACAACAGAATTACACACAGCAGGCAAAAATGGCAGCAATCCACAAAGCAGCAGAAAATGAAAACAGTAACTGGCAGGCAAGAGTACATAGATTAAAAAAACTTGATATTTAAATTTTTAAGGAATAGAACTTACAACTTCCTATTTACAAATGTTAGTCAAGAGATCCTCAACAAACAGGCCCCACTCTAGCAGCTACTGACCATGACTATAGAAACAAGTTTTTTATTGCAATTCCGTTTTTTTTATTATTTTTTTTTTGGGGGGGAGGGGGGGGATACATTGAGCTGATCAGGTTGCACCAAATGGCGATACATATTCACACTTGTCATTAAAATGAATCGGTAGTAGAAAGACAATATGATATTTGCCTCCTCAACAAAGTATAGCCAAAAGACCCAAAACCAAATTATTCTAGTGGACACTGTTTTGAATAGCATAAAATATCACCTCTTTTATGGCATACAAGGGTAACCAACAGCCAAGGTCATAGTAAAGAATACAAAAGCATTGGCGCAAGCACACCATAAAGTAAACAACTGAAACTGGTTTTCTATTATCGGCGAGATCATCAGAATTTTGGATTCTTACTGAAGTACCTTTTCTGATGGAGTACTTGTTATGAATTTGGTTAACAATTGACAAGTTGAACTGGGCATATCTACTCCACCCGTAAGGTAAATTAGCTGAATCAGCAACATCCAGATACATGGACAGGTAATCAACATTGTTCCCCTTGGGAAAAATTAAAATCCGCCTGGCAAAACAAAAACAGCAGAAAAGAGGTCATCATGGGATTATGGAAGTAGCTTTAAACTTGCAAGTAGCATGGAGAGATTAACAATACCATTTATAGCCACCGACAACAAAAGGGTCAGAGTATAGTTTCTTTACATTCAACCTAGAGAAGTTTTCTATCTTCCAAGTAAACCTTGAAGTTTGAGGATCCTCTGGTGGCTGCTTTTCCACATCATTGCCGGTTTCTGCTTGTGCTAACAAGCAATTAAGGAGGAACTATTAGAAAAAAACTTGAAAGCCCATTCTCAAGAAATTAGCATAATATATAGTGAACAATCAACTGATGGCTGAATATCATAAAATTTGGCAGGTTGTGGTTAAGATGCAGTCTGTAATCCTTCCCTGGTCCCTATATCTGCAAAGACATATTCATGGAACAAATGCCCATATGCTACATGAGCATGACACTAGAGATGTAACAGAACAGTTAAGATACCCTGGAAACAACAAAGTGGCTCTGGTTTAACTTTAAACAAATACTGCAAAGGGTAAGGAATCTTCAATTTTCCCACACGTCACTCATCAAACACGCCATCAGAAAAATAGTGAAAACACAATGATCATACAAAATAAGAACTGAAATCATGTATTCCAGCACATATAAATACAACAAACGGCAAACAAAACAGATACTAGGAAATCTGCCGTCTTCATAACCCTTGGATTCTTTAAGGACGAGATTTCACCATTACCAACAATGTACAACTATCACATCGACACATCCCAGCCCACTAGTGATATTGTCCGCTTTGACCCTAGGCCCGCACGGGTTCAAAACACGTCATTAGGGTCTAAGGATTGCTTCCTTATATACCCAGCATCTCTCCCGTGTTTTGTTGATGTGGGATTCGCCTATGGTGTTTCATACACTCTTTAGGGACTCAACGTCCTTGTTGAGATTTGCCTCACCGTTGTTCAAGGTCGCATGCAGAGTGGCACTCATAAGTGATACCATATTTGTCACAGCCCAGCCCACTAGTGATATTGTCCGCTTTGGACCTAAGCCTGCACGGGTTTAAAACTAGGGTCTAAGACTTGTTTTCTTATATAACCAACATCTCTCCCGTAGATGTGGGATTCGCCAAGGGTGTTTCAATAACCATAAAAAAAATACAAGGTGGAATCATAATTTCCTCCTAAAACTATTCCCTCAATTGATCAAAGGGTGTGGCCTAGTGGTCAATGAAGTGAATCAAGAACTATGAGACGTCTCAGATTCAAATCCCAATAGGTGACAAAAACACTAGGTGATCTCTTTCCATCTGTTCTTGCCTTTGTTGGACAAAGACCGTGGAATTAGTCGAGGTGTGCATAAGCTAGCCTAGACACCACGGCATTAAAAAAAACTATTCCCTCAAACGCTTAGAATCATTACAGACAAATTACTTCCTTCTTGCGTCCTTTTCCCTTGCATTTCTCTATTTGCCAACATTTAACCTAATAGAACCATTAAATCCCAGTACAATGTCTCCAAAACCTAGCAATGTCATAGTTGAAAAAAAACTAAAACAAACCCAGAAATTAAAAACTTCAAATTTTACCTTCCATAGGCTGAGGTCCTTCAAATACCAAATCTGAACGCGGAACAAGCATCTCCTCCTCTTCCTGCTACCCCAACATAAGTAAAAAAACGAAATCAACAAAAACCCAGAAGCATAAACACCACCAAATCGATTTTAAAACAGAAAACTAAAACTCCAGTAAAAACTGAATCCGCCAATTGAACATGTATACATGTCTGTATACAGTCTAAAACAATAAACATAAACTAAAAACTGAAATCAACGAAAACCCACAAGCAGAAACAAGCCCTAAACTGATTTTAAACACACAAAACAAACTAAAACTCAAAAAAAAAATTGAAACAACCAAACGAACATGCCTGTGTATACTGACTAGAAAATCATACAGAGGGCAAGAAATACTGAGACTTACATCGGTAGGAGCAGGAGTCATTATGGTCATTCGATGAAGAAATTGAAGAGAATTTTGAGTTGATTTGGCTGTAATTTTGAGAAGAAAACTGAAAGTGAAATCGAGAGATCAATTGTAAATAGGAAATCGCCAGAAGCTGGCCAAAGAAAATATTGTTTGCAAAAAGAGGAGAAAGGGTATTTTGGGTAGTTGACATTTTTTACCTATTTTATTTTATCATTTTTTTTCACTTTAAAAAAATTATTTTTTTATTTTTTTGGTATATTTGATTAAATATGCAACGCGGTATACTCATGGTAATTTCATAAGTGTAGAATGTAGTCTGAACAAAATGATGTCGAACCTCGATATAGATAAAGCATTTCAAAGTAGATCTGAAAAGTAAATATATTAGTAAAGAAATTATTTTACAAATAGCATTGAAAAATAATAAACACAAATAGATTATACGATAATTTAAGCAAAAGAAGCAACATGTAATAATACGATATTTGAAATATGATTCTTAAATTATGTCGTAAATCACATTGAAAGCTCTCAAAATATCAAAAAATTAATGTATTTACGATTTTATATCATTTTTATTTTATATAATTAAAATTATTATTTTTGAAATCATTCTATCATCTTGATTTGTCTTGATTTCCGTATAGTTCTATAAATTTTTATATTTTTTTGTCTAAATATTATAGAAGAGTCTCAAATAGTAAAAGTTATATTATGGTACTAGGCATATAATTGTATGTGTTTGACAATAATTATATAGACATTTTTACTATTAAAAAAATAATAAATTAACAAACATGGAAGATAAAATGAATATATATGCATCTCATTAATTTACATTAATGTAAATTAAAATTAAGTATGTAATATAGGCATTCAAATTACAATCGTGCCTTTATGATTAGGGTTAACAAAACACTCATAATGCCATTTTAACCCTCCTTAGTTCTTAATTATTTGTTCTTAATGTAAATTTAAATTTAAATAATTTTGATCTTAATATCCTTAATAGGTATTTTCACGTTGATAGTTTTTCCTATTTTGGTTTTGAGGTGCATTTTGCTTTATTGAGATATTTTTTATATTATTTAGAAGTTTCATACACCATGTTTTTCATACCTTTTTGAGGATAAGAAGACACTTAATAATATCTGGGTTAACAAAACACTCATAATGCTATTTTAACCCTCCTTAGGCCTTAATTATTTGTACTTAATGCAAATTTAAATTTAAATAATTCTGACTTAATATCCTTAATAGGTATCTTCACGTTGATAGTTTTTCCTATTTTGGTTTTGAGGTGCATTTTGCTTTATTGAGATATTTTTTATATTATTTAGAAGTTTCATACACCATGTTTTTCATACCTTTTTGAGGATAAGAAGACATTTAATAATATATGGGTTAACAAAACACTCATAATGCCATTTTAACCCTCCTTAGGCCTTAATTATTTGTACTTAATCAAATTTAAATTTAAATAATTCTAATCTTAATATCTTTAATAGGTATTTTCACGTTGATAGTTTTTCCTATTTTGGTTTTGAGGTGCATTTTGCTTTATTGAGATATTTTTTATATTATTTAGAAGTTTCATACACCATGTTTTTCATACCTTTTTGAGGATAAGAAGACATTTAATAATATCTTATCTTAGAAATCTAATTAAGTCATGCCTATTTATTTAATTAAAAACATTCGCACTCAGTTCTTATTTTCATGTCGTTTTTATTAAAAAATAAATATTTTCAATATTATTTTCGCCTTTTTTTAGTTGCCCACTGTATAAAAAATAGTTATCCAACAATACTTGTCTATTTTTAAAAAAATCAAGAGATGTTTTACATGTTTTGTTTGTCTTACGCTTACCTTTGTTATTAAATACTACTCAATATCTAATACATTTTCTTAAGCATTAAATTTAATATATTCAAAAGATGGTGTACTAATATACTCTTATTATTTTGTTGTTTCTTAATGTGTGTGTCAAGTCAATAGTGGACAAATATTGTTGTACTAGGGACAAGGGAGAGTACTATTCATTAAACAAAATCAATGCATAAATGCTATTATTCTCCCTATTTTACCATTGAGAGTTATTAGCTTTGAGAGTATGAATTTGACCAACATAAGAAAATTAAGTAATAATTTGTTCATGTTCATTGATCAAATTAATAATCAAAATAAATTAATTGATGTTCATTTATTGAAAACCCAATTTCAAAGAACACCAAATAAGAGTATACTATGATAAAATTATCTAACTTCTTAAGGAGCGTGAATCTAAAACAGTATCAACTAAATAGGAATAAAGAGAGTAATATACTTAACCATTTTGAAAAGCACTACTTATAATTCAAACTCAATTTCTCTTTTACTTTCAATCATTAACTATTTTTTTTGTTTCCACCAGATGTCATGAGTCCACATTATAGCCCTGACTTAATTCGAATCACGTAATCATTAAGTAATACCAACCCTTCTCTTCCTCTTTTTTTTTATCAACAATGCTCAAGAGTCACAAAGCTATAATTACAACACACCATTTTTTATAACATAACAATGTCAATTAATGTAGAACTTGAAATTCAAATAAGTTAGTTATTACACATCACTTATAATTAATATAAATAATAACAAACATAAATAACTAAAGAAATATAACAAATTTATATTCAACAACTTCCAATAAGTATTGTCAAATAAAATTTGGCTATGCCTTAAATAGTTCTCAAAGTAGCTTTATGTGCACTTGGCCCAAACTTTAACTTCACTCCAAAAGCCCATTAAAAATTCGAAGGCCCAACAATCCCTAATTACATTCGAACTCTTATTAATTGGGGATTTTTGAAATTAGGGTTTATCTCTGCTCCCTTCTTCTCCGCTTAAACCCTAGCCAAATCGATTGGAATTTCACTGTAAAAAAATGGGTAAGCGAGAGAAGAAGGAGAAGAAATCAGCAAAATCAGATGTTATGGAGGTAGAGGAATTAGCAGAGGTAAAAATTAAGAAATCTAAGAGAGTGCGAAGTAAGAAAAGAAAAGAAGAAGATGAAGATGATGATGTCGAAGCTAATGAAGATCTCAGCTTGAAAATTGTTGAGAAAGCTTTGCTTCGTGGGTGCTCAACTAAAAATGGCGAAGTTGTAGTTGTTACAGATTTGAAGAAGGAAAAGAAAGAGAAAGAGAAAAAGAAGAAGAAGAAGAAGAAGGAAAAGAATGTTGAGATTCCAGAAGACCCTGTAAGTAGTTAAATTTAGTCTGAAAATTGGTGAGATTGCATTGATGATGTTTTATGCATTGTTTATTAGCTTAACTAATTGTTTTGATTTGAAGTTGATTGATTTATGTGATTTCTTAACTTTGTTATTCAGCAGGTGTCAATTGGAATAGATAAGGGGTTTCAGAGCTTCTGTAGTGATATGTCTATGGTAATGTGAATTTGCTTCTGCACATTTAGCTGTTTGGCGTTTTTGCATGTTCTATATTCACCACTGTGTTTTTGCTTATTGGATCACCAATTTCAGCATAAATATTCAGTTTAATTAAGTTTTATCTTTCTCAAACCAATAAACATGAGTGGAGGTATAGTTTAAGCTACTAATAGAAAACCGGTAAGGAAATGACACCTATTCACAAAAAAGTAGAAAACCAAAATAACTACAAAAGAAGATAGTTCTTACCATTAACAATGACAAGAACATACCCAAAGGCTGTTTTGGATAGACCCTTGGCTCGATAGACAAGTACTTACCATTAAAAGAAGTTATTGTGTCTTGGGATGATTTGTTTGAAGGAATGGATGAAATGCTATACCTTTTCCATTCCAAGTTCTCTTTTTTGAGATGTCCAATAATTTTTAAGATAGCGATCATTTTATATACTTGTTTTTTGCACGACTTTCAAGAATTTTAATTCATTATACTATTCAGATATATTAAAAGATCCATCCTGCTATCCAGTTTGAACTTTGATTTCATGTTTTGAACCTATTGTCTTTTCGATTATCATCCTACTGTTTGAATGCACACATGCCAAATTACTACCCAGTCAAATGGTGTTAAATAAGTGGACAGAGTTTTTAAGATGAAGTGAATTATAAAGCCTTAAAACAGTTAAAACTTAAAAAGAAACCCTTATTGTAATAACATTTTTTACTTGTGTTGGATTTAGAGGCACCAGTGGTTACTGAATCGTAATAGAGACTGATAATAATTTGGATCACTAATGTACCTTCAGGGATGAACTTTGGTCCTGATGTTTCCTGTTCAAAAGAAATCCTTTAAAGATTATTTTTTTAACTAGTAGTACCCATTCTGATATGATACTGTACATGTTTAGCTCTCAGTACAGTGAGTTTAGAGAATTGTGCCGTCCTAACAAAGAAGGTCAACCAAAAATTTGACGCATCTTTTTTGTTCCATATGTCGCTCCTCTTCATCACATTTTTGTTCCATATGTCGCTCCTCTTCGTTCTTTCTATTGTATACTGATGATAGTTGTTCTCTGATTATGTCAATAATCACAGAAGATGTGAATAAAGCTTATGTAACCCCATTCCTTTGAAACCCGAAGTAAGTCTTTAAGAGAGGTTTATCTTTTGTCAACAAAAAATCACTTACACAAAAGTTAGTTTAATCTTCCTCTTCTTCAATGAGTTGCAAGGCTAAATCTGTATTTGTTTTCATATTTAATTTGGAAATCTGGAAAATGAATTACTAATGGTAGAAAAAATTGAGCTTGATCACTGATATGTACGTTTATCTTCTTGACTGTTTTAGGTGGATGGAATGAAAGAAGAAGAAAATGTGGTTAGTATAGATATGAATGTTGTTGACAATGCAGCTGAAAAGAATCCTGTTGAGATGTCTAATGGCGTTGTCCTACGAAGGCTTCTTGTGAGTTGAAGTAATATGATTTGAACCGTTGTTTTTTACAAATCCAAACAATCTCTTAAATGACTTTGCTGGTCTATATCTTTATTATTCATTCTATGATCTCAGCGGGGGCCCAGATACTTTGATCCTCCAGACAGCAGTTGGGGGACGTGTTATAATTGTGGTGAAGAGGGTCATACGACAGTCAGTTGTACTTCGGCCAAACGCAAAAAACCATGTTTTGTTTGTGGGAATTTTGATCATAATTCTAAACAGTGTACAAAGGTTAGTGGTTGAAATAGCTGCCATTATTATGTGTCCCCTTTGTGATTATTTCACCTTGTTTAGCTCCTCACGATTGTTGAATTGGTTAAGTGGAAAGTTTAATCTCAAGCAGTTTTGACGTGCACTTCCGTGCAATAAACAAAAGACATCACCACTAAGTCAATGGTATTAGGTATAGAGGGTCTGTATATGTTTGTCGACTTCAAATTTGGACCTTTGGCACGAATTAGTTATACTTCCTACTGAAACGATGTCCGATGTGAATGAATGTTCACGAAGCCATACAAATAACTGTGTACTCCTTGGCAATTGAGGTTCACAAAAAAGGGGTAAGACCTACTATGCTGAAACAGAATGCTAACTGCTAATTTCTAAACTGCCACTTCTGACCAAACATTACAACTAGATCATAAGTTCTATCTTTTTCCGCAGTCCTCAAAGCAACTTCATTTTTCATAGTTCAGCATTGCCTCTCCCTTATCTGACACGTTATTTATATCAACTCGCCTACTCCTCCTGTCTTCTTAGCAGGGTATGGTTCATCAGTAGTACCAGTGAAGTATATGATGATTGTGTTCTACTTAGATACTGTTGTAAGTTGTAGAATCATAGAACTGCATCTATTGCATGACTGCACATACTTTTTCTCTGTGTTAATCTTTTTGGTAGGTTCAGACCGCATTGGTAGGTTCTTTGCTAACCAGAGTATATTGCACATTAGTATTCTGAATATCTGAGAGGAGCGCCTATTTGAAATTAGGTTTATCCTGGATTTTGAAACAAATATATTATCTGGACCTTAAAACTCCAATGCTATTTCAATTTTGGTCTTAGAGTATATATCTCAGTCTGCTGATTATGAACAGGGCAAAGAGTGTTTCATCTGTAAGAAGGGCGGTCATCGTGCTAAGGATTGCCCTGAAAAAAACCAAGGAGGATCTGAGAGTTCAAGAATGTGTTTAAAATGTGGGGATTCTGGGCATGATATGTTGTCATGCTGGAATAACTATTCTGCTGATGATCTAAAGGTATTGCTGAAGAAACTTTAACTTGAAATTGAGTTGTTTTTTTGTTCTTAATCATCAATTTTCCTGTTTTCACCTTGACCTCTACAGGAAATACAATGTTACATTTGTAAGAGTTTTGGTCATCTTTGCTGTGCAAGCTACCCTGATGGTGGTCCGAGTGAAATATCCTGTTACAGATGTGGTCTGCTAGGCCATACCGGTTTGGTAAGTAAATGGCCATGAAATGTCATGACTCCTGTGTGTGTGGGGTCTGTGTTTCTCTTGTCCTTGTTCAGGAATCCTTTTGAATACTGCAATTTCAACTTGCACATGTTCAATGCAGGCATGCACAGGATCTCGTGGGGAGACTAGTGGTACATGGCATCTTAGTTCTTGTTATAGGTGTGGCGAAGAAGGACATTTTGCACGAGAATGCACTAATTCCAATATAGTGAGTTATATATCTGTGATTGACAACTGCTCATTTGCACCTTCCATCCCCTTTTTTCCAAATTCTGTCTTTCTCTTCCTTTATAGGTCATTTCTTGCTTCCTACTCTAAATCTCTTCGTTGCAATGTTACCTTATTGTGTGTTTATTGTATGTCTCAAGGTCAATAAGTGGAATCGGGAATCATCAACCCCCAAGAAGAAAGTGTTCAAGGAAAGAAAGGAAAATTATGAGTTCCAATCTGCTCCTCATGATTATGGTAAGGCAAGGAAAAAGAACACAGAATATGGAGGAGGATATGCATCAAGGTACAATACAAAACAAAGAGCTGGTTGGATCACCGATGATCCTGAAGACTTTCCTCGATCCAATGGTTGGAGATCTCCTTCAACTCCTGGACATAAGAGAGCCAGGACATCCAACGTTGGTTCTGGCGATCATTCTTCTGTTTCTTATTCATCTAGAAAGTCCAACAGGCTTGATTTTGATGATTCAACTTCTTATGGATCAGTCAAACATAATCATCACCATAGGTTTTCAGCTTCTCGATTTGGCAACAGCAGTCATGATGGGAGAAGAAATTATGAATGGTAACAGAAACCCTTCATCATCTCCTCTTTTTTTTTTGGATGACCAAATATCCATCCAGAACCAAACATTTGAGCCTAATGCAGATTACAAACCTCGGGGTACTGGACTTAGTTTGCTTGGCACAAGGCCCGAACTTGTGACCTAAGACACAATCCCCTCAACCTTGCCATTTGAGCTGATGGCTTGACCTTGGGGTAAAAAGTCTGTGGACCCTTCCTTCGAGGGCGCCTTACCGAAAAGGTTGCCCCTTTGCAACCCCGAAACCTGGGGGGAGGGGAGGGTGGGAAGGGGCATCTCCTTTCCTTTTTTAATTATTATTATTATTAATATAAATTTGATTCCATTATTGTTCTCCTGCTTAATGGGCATATGAAATTAGGTTTTGTCAATTGCCTAGCCTATGTAATTCCAATTATTGAGTGGTGTATCGTTTATTGATGTCTTGTTGAAATTTATTATCTAGACTTTGAGTTGTTTTACTATATGGTCATTCAGGTATCCAAAAGATTTTATTAAAATTATTTTTGAATTTTGCTTCTGTATAATCATTCAAGTATCAAGAAGATTGCGTTTTCAAATTACTTGTAATTTGTAAAAAAACTCTATGTGAGCTTGTCATACATAGTAAAAAGTATATTCAAATATCTAATCAAACCTTGTAGTAAAAAGTATATTCAAAATGAGATATACTTCAAATCTCTCTAAAAGGTTTAAACATACTATTCAATAACGTTTAACGATAACTCTACAATCAATTACAATGATAAGGTTTAGAACTTTAACTGAATTCTATAAACCTCAATTATCCTTCTAATAACTTAATCACATAGACTATTAACATAATTACATGCAATATTGCTAAATTAAATCTTAATCCTAGAATCACTTCTTAAACTTTATTTAATTGCCAAAAAAAAAAATGTAGGAGGAAATCCAATAATTTGATTGGAATTAGAATATTACTTCTATGTATCATAACATGTAAGGTGGCGAATTGGGCACGTAAATTGGTGTTTTTTTCTGTAAAATTAATTATTTTATGTATATATATTCTAAAATTGATGTAATATTATCAGTTGACACTCATACTACAAAAAGATTAAATGGTACACTTGATTAAATGTCTGCTATTTACTAAAAGACTAGAAATCAATTCTCACTTGATTTTTTCCTTTTTTAAAAATAAAAAAAATAGTGATGCAACCATATTTTAAAAAAATAAAATTGAGTTCACTTCTGAATATATAGCGAGACAAATTAAATGTAGGAGTGGAAGATTTATCTTAAAAAAAGAAAAGGAAAAAATAGAGAGAAAACATCAAAAGTTAATGAAGAAGGAAAGAGAAAAAAGGGGAGAAAAATGGAAAAATCTGATCGATACATCGCGTAAAATGATGTATCCGACTGATACATCGCATAAAGTAACATCCTGATACATCGCGTTAAGTAAGGATTTTTGTAATTTTTTTCAAATGACAGGAAATTTTAGAGAATATAATAAAATAAGTGTATTTAAACAATTTTTTCTAAAATTAATTGTCATTACCACAATGAAGGACTAGTTCAATTACTAATATTTTCATTTATAAATTAGTTATTGACATTGGGGAAAGAAGATTAGACATAATTTTTCACACTTGCAGTTAATTAAAGACATCACCTTAGATATGCGAATTTGAATTTCGAAATTCAAGCAAAAGATAAAAATTAACAAAAGTTAAAATTCCATATAAGTGATACTATCTAGAAAACTAGTAATATGCCCTTTAGCCTTTTGATTTAGAGTTGATATAATTCTAGTTATAAAAATGAGTCACACATACATTTACTGTTATATAAATGACCTAAATCTACACTATTTGTTTAAGGGATGTGAATTTTTTTATTTTTTTTTATTGATGTATAGGTATATTTGATCATTTTGCAAAATTAAGAGTTATATTTGATCCTTCTCACACATGATTTTTTTTTTTTTGCCTTTGATAATTCAATAAATAATTTGGGTTTATTATCTTAGTGATCAAGTTTATTTTCACTCAACTTATTGTAATACTTATCATAGATGCACTATTTTTTGTCAGATACAAAGATAAACTACAAGTTACCTGAAAAAAATAGTCTTGAATTTTTTCTTCCACACATTTTTTTTTATTTCTCATATTTTCACACAAAAAAAGAAATAGAAAATAAAATAATGATAAGAAACTCAAATAATGATAAACAAATAGATCAATAAGGGAGATATTTAAAATTCAAATATATGAAGATATAGATAAAAATGAATTTGTGACATTGAAATCTTTGATAGAGATGGGTGGTATTTTAATAGGTAAAATAACACTTCAAGTTGGGAAAGAATTATTGTACGTCTTGAAAGGTAGGTTGTTACGAACTATGCTTTGTGTTCAAGTATTCACTTCAAAAGAAACTTGTCTAAATTTATCTATAGGTAACGTAGTTTGACCCTTTAAACAATTTGAAATGGCTTGGTAGCAGCCCATGACAAAAGGGGGTTCAAAAAATAAAACATATTAATCCGACAAACAAAGCAAAAATAGTGACTCCTAAGACGAACAATGGCGGAGGCAGGAATTCTATCAGGGGGTTCAAAAAAAATTAAACACGCTAATAATATTCATAAATAAATGGGTCGGATCATAGATGAACGGATTGAATAACAAACGGGTTGACAAAGAGGGGTTTTTGTTATCGGGACTACAACTAGTAGCAATAAAATAGAGGTGAAATTGAACGAGAAGACTAGGAGGAAAAAAATATTATATTGCAATCCCTAGAAAAGAGGGTTTTTTTAAAAAAATTTGTTGATTTTTCAATTAGAGATTTAAAATATAAATTTTTTAATTAGTTATGACTCATGAAACGGCGTCGTTTGGTCTATCTATATTTAATAAAAAAACACTTAAAACTGAAGCTTGAAGCCTGCAAAATCGCTAAAAATTACAAAAAAGAAGAAGAAGATGTTGTTGCCTAGAATCAAACCCGCGACCCAAAGCTCATATAAGCGAAATCCTGAACCCCATCAACCGTTGAGCTACTCCTTTGACATATGTTTAGGGGGTTCAATTTTAAATATATACACGTACATTAAAAAATTTATCTTATATATATAGTGTAATTTTTTTACCGAGGGGGTTAAGCCTCTGAAAACACTGTACATCTGCCCCTGAATATGAATATATTAGAATTTAAATAATGCCACTACAACGAACCAATCAAAGGATATCTTTCTAGCCGCCTAAAGAAAGTATTCACATGTCTAAGATCCACATCTATGAATTGAAAGCTCCGATCCAAATGATTGCAATCACATATTAGAATCAATAGGTTTTCAATTTTTCTAATTCTAATAACAAATTAAAACGCTTCTTATTGAACGATCATGATAAATACTTTAACATTTGATTGAAATGTGATTGTTTACGTGCATTTTAATGGGAAGTTCCTGATGAGGAACCCACAATATGCACATAGAATCAACTTTTTGACATTCACTCTATACATATAGTTTCGCTAATGGACGGGCTTAAATTGAATTTGGACGGATCAAAATGGAATAGCGCAATAAATGAGTCATTGGCCATAAATTAAGATGGATTGAGTTCAGACGAGCTAAACAATGGGTCATATCCCAACCCATCTGCTTGATCCATCATCTTTACAATTTTTAAATTTGTATTTTATGATTTCGTCTAATGTAAAAGAGATCTACAAAATAAAGAAAATGGTATTTTGAATTTTATAATTAGTCAAACAATTTTTTTACTCTCAAAATAATTTAGTCAATTATATTACTTTTTCTATCGGTTTAGACTTGCAAAACTTTTGCTTCTCTAAGAATGTTATGAACCAATTTCGGTCCAATGTCGATACCTACATAGATGCCACACAACTAGTTATTGGACCGAGAAGAAGCAACATAATTGAAAGGCCTTTGCAAAGATTGATTTGGGACCCAGACCCAATTAACAACTAACTAAAAGGACAACAAATGAGAAATAACGGTCAATTTTTAATGGATCACTTTGGGCATAACTCAAATAAGCCCAACTAGAATATATATTGTCCAACCTGTTAAAACTTAGACGGAGACTAAAAATGTACACGGTTTAGAAACACAAGGAACTATTTATGCACAAGGTTAAAGAATACAAATTATTTTGGGTTATCGCCAAACTTTATACTCGTTTTTATTAATCTTTACAATATTTTTTAGATTTGGACACTATACTACTTTCTGGACTAAATGTGTACACATTTTAGAAACATAGTAGACTACTTATGCTCGCGATTAAAGAATTAGGAACGGTTTCGAACTATCCCTAAACATTAGAGACTGATTTCATCTTTTTATCTATATTATATGATACAAAGTACAAACATCTTTTGCTCTATTCTCTTCTTTTCTTTTCCTCACCCTTTTTCTCCCCCTCTCTAAAAGTTCACTTATAAGCCATCATGTTCTCAGGTTCGAGCAGTAGGTTTGGAGAAAATTATAATAGAAGTATCACCTCTTAATGGGCCTTATCGTACATAAATTTAGTCTGGGCTCAAATGCGGAGTGAACTATAACTTTTTTTGCTCTTCCCAAAAAGACTACTTCTTGAGATTTCAAAAATCTCCCCCTCAACTCTTTTTTAGTACTTCCCTCTCTTTGATTCTTTCCATTTTCCTCAAGAAAAGGGAATTAAATTAACCCTAAATCTCCTCTGTCCCATTTCCTTACAAGAAGTTGTCAAAAGGGTTGAATTGATTTCTCTGATACGGCCGTTTTCTTGATTTTACAACTCTTTTTGACTAAAAGGGTATCTTAGAATCGCTTCAAAATTATTAAAAGACACCCAAGTTCACTTTTTTAGGTTCTTTGTTGTTTTGGGTCAGTTGGGAATGATCTGATATCTTTGTTCTTTTTTCAAGAATGGCTGATGATATGGTCATTCATTTTGCATCCAATTCTTCTAACCAATCTGACCAGTCTTTGCCTACAAAAATTGCGAAACTTGAGGCAAGAATGGTGGGGAAAGCTTCATCTGTTACATCTCAAGCTAATTCCTGGTCTTCACCAGCTATGTTTGAGAATGTTGCTGAGCCTGCCGCCGTCTCTAGTGATTCAGATGATGATGATGTGAGTTTGTGAAATGATTTTCTTATTGCTGTTTCTGTTTTCTATTATAAAGTAGTAATTTGCTAAATGCTGCAAAATTTCATAAATTGTGCATTTAAAAGCTTAGAATTCAACTTAATTTGAGCTCTCTATATATCTATCTAGTTAATTACTGTCTTTACGAGTTTAGTTTTGGTCGGGGTTTCATGTAAACAGGTACCTTTGCAAGCATGGTTTACTTGTGTAACTCTAAAATAGTACTAAGAGAATAATGTAGAGGACAGAGATCTATTAGTTTCAATCTTTATTAGTTTAAACTCCTTGATTTTCACTAAACTTCATGACTCGAGCACACAATCCTCGAGATACCCCGTGTGAAATGAAAAAATTGCTCATTGTTTTACCTACGAAACCTCTTTTGAACTTCGCGACATAGAAGTTGAATTTCCAAAACATTATTCTATTTGTTTACATTATACTCTTTCAAACCAAAATGGAACTTTAATGATTTGTGAATAATTCAGCTAGTTTCGATATATCAAAATTGTACGTAGGATGGATCTCTCACAAAGTTTGGCAGGAGCATAACATCTTTTAACCAAATATACTACATTGAGACAATCAATACTTATTATAGGAGTGACGGAAAGTCGGATTAAATAACCCTAAATCTCCTCTGTCCCATTTCCTCCCAAGAAGTTGTCAAAAGGGTTGAAATCATTTGTCTGATACTGCCGTTGTCTTGTTTTTACAACTCTTTTCGACTAAAAGGGGTTTCTTAGAATCTCTTCAAATCATCAGAAAGACACCCGAGTTCACTTTTTTAGGTATGATCTGATATCTTTGTTCTTTTTTTAAGATAGGCTGATGATATGGTTATTCATTTTGCATCCAATTCTTCTAGGCAATCTGACCAGCCTTTGATAATTAGAATCATATTAACGGTGAAAAATCTTTTATATCATTATCACTTTATGCCCTCAACCTTTGCTAAACCTGGGGCTATATCGTTAGCATTTTATGTCCGTATCGCATAAGTGGTACGTACCATCCTACTCTGCTTGCCACTAAAACAGTGCTGTTTGCAACCTAGTACTGCTACTGATCTGGCCTCGTTCTTCACATGTTTCTTTCTATGCATTTGAAAAGTTTGACCGAATACCTAAATTTTCCAATGTATACTAAATACCATACACCAATTTCCATCATGTCTCTTTTTATACAAGCTAAATTTCTGCAGGAGATTTACAACTCATGAGTAGCAAATGTTAGGGTTTCTGGCCTTTAATTGCCTGGAATCTTCAAGAGAAAAACTTATCCGACGCCATTAATGCGAAAAAGGTCTTCCTTTAAAAGCTTTCTTACCTTGTTGTATTCAAACTTTAACCAGTCCACATCTTGTAACGTTTCTTCCTTCCAAAACCTGATCCGATAAATCCGAACAGAAATCTGTTTGAGTTGTCATAACCTAATAATTTGTGAACTCAGAATTTTAAAACAAACACACCTCTGATAGATTATGGAAGTACATTGCATTAGTTTTCTCCCTTTACTTAAAAATGGGAAATTTGGATCCAAATATCTGCCATCTTGGAATGAATCAGAGATTTACTTTAACAAGCCCGGTTTTCTGTGGTATAATAACAAATATTCCTAAATTGGATCAGTGCTATCAAAAGCAAAAAGCAAGAAACTGTAAGGTCTGTTGGGGTTTTAACCATAACTAAACGCAAATAAAGTGTGGACTTCAATGAAAAAAGGCGCAAATATTTTTACAATAAAGTGAAATACCAATTGTTTAGCGTCTCCTCTCCGGGAAGCGCTTATTCGCAAAGATAAATTTATCTTAGACCCTTAGGGCTCGGTTGGCTGGGAACAAGTTATCCCAGGGTTATTTTCCTACCCTAAATGTGGATAGAAATAACACTACAATCCCAGGATAAGTTATCTTGCGATTTTATCCCAACCAAAAATGGGATAAACTCATCCTAAAATTAATCTCGGGATTAGTTATCCCTTATCCCTCCTACCAAACAAGCCCTTATTGACGAATCTGAAGTGTTGAGGCACTCAACATGTTTTGAGGCTTGCTTTAAGGCTTAAGCGCGCCTTTGGCAACTTTGGATATGATTTGGAAGAACTAATTACTCAGTGTGGACTGCTCAAACTACTGATTACAAATTTGTGTTTTGTTTCTAGTCCTGCACTTTTTGCTCTTAAAGCATAACTTTTCATTCTTGTCGCTGACATTTCTCCTTCTTCTCTATCAGAACGGAGTGGAATATCTCATACAAGCAAACACTCAGAAACGGCGCAAACTTGAAGAAGACGACAGCTCAACTTCGTTTGACCGTGTGGAGGTATATCTTATATAGGTTTGCTATGTTTTGTGAATAACTTATTGTTCTTCTTGTCCAGTCCCTTTAGGTGTTAGCAAATCTAATTTCTGAGATACTCTCTTTTTACAACTATCCATTTTCTAGCAATTTTATCTTAGGGTGTTGTTCCGCTTAACCTTCTGGAAGAATGTATATGCTAATGCTGAAGCAAATACTTTTTTAGACAGCAGCTGATACAGGGAAAAAGATGGTAGAGAATACAGAAACAAGCAAAGTGGGTTCAGATGTGAATAGACGAAAACAAAGCCGTAGTAGGGGACAAACTAATTCTGGTAGAGGGCGTGGTTCCCGAGTTGGTGATCAGACCAGGTTACAAGCAGGTTCTGTGTCAAATGGTCAGTTCGAGAACTCTTACAAGAAGGTGAGTTTTTTCCTGGCATGATTTAAGGTATTGTTTTAGGATAGCACGATCTAAGGTTTATTTTAGGATTGCATGATTATCAGTAATGATTGAGCTTGAAAGGATAAGTTTGAAAAATACAGGCAAATGTTTGTCCAAAAACGACACATGGAAAGTTAAACAAACAAAACAAGAGAAGCTCCTGCTTTATCAATGTCAATTCTGAAATGTTTAAAGCTGAATATACATATAAGAGTTCGCGCTGATAATTTCTACTGTTTATTCTTTATTGTACCTTCACAATGGTAAAATCTGGATTCATGCTGTTAGTTTCCACATTCTATATATTGAAATTAATTTAGTTTTCATTGTTGTAACGTGTTTCCTATTTTCTTATGTCTTCCTTTATACCTTAGCCACCCTTGTTTCAGTATATTGTGTGCTCTATTTTTTACATGGGTGATACTCCCTTGATTATCTAATATAATTTTGCTAAACGCCTAGACCTTGCCCATGCCCCCTCCAAGAAAAAAGTATGGGCAACTCCTCATGTTCTATTCTGGTTGTTTTTAGGTTTGTAATCCCTCCTATTTCCAAGGTGTTTTCTAATATATAATGGCCAAGGTGTATTGTTGTTTGAATGCAAACACCTTGGTAACGCATCCTTCCACCAAATGCGGAACAAAATTATCCTGAATTTCAGGCAAAGATTACTCTAAATGATTTATCCCACTCTTTCCTTTTGTTAATTGGCTAAACAAGTATGAGTAGGATAACTCATATGTATAAGATCTTGCATAATAAAATTGTTTACCATCTTGTTTGTTTGTAGATCCTTTCCTGGTGCTGAATATTGTAGTACTGTTAAGGTTATGGGAAAAGCTGACACATTGTACAATAAACTTAAGTTCACTGCTGGTTCCTGCATAATTGTCATATCTGGTTAAAGAGAAGACTATTCTAGTGCAGTCTTATCCAAGAGACAATTTAATGCATTAAGTTTAGCCAAAAACAAAAAGGAACTATTATTTACTTAGCTCTCCTCATTCTATTCTGGTTGTATTCGTATTGTCATAACTTGTATCTTCAGGTGTTATTCTAGTGTTTGATGAGTCAACCCAAGGTGTATTTTTGTTTGGTGATTGCTATGCAAACACCTTGGTAATGCTTCCTTCCCCCCAAATGTGACGATAGTCATCATAAATTTGTTGCTAAGAACCTATAGATGATTTATCCCATCCTTTACTTTTGTTAATTATCTAACCAAGTATGAGTAGGATACCTCATTTGTGTAATATCTTACTTGATCTCATAAGTTGTGTGTCATCTTGTGTTGGCCCCATTTCTGGTGGTGAATATTGCACTTACTGTCAAGGTTACGGAAAAAGCTTGCACATTGATAGTAATCTTAAATTCACAGTTGAGTAGTTGCATATTTGTCCTATCTTGTGCAAAGGGAAGACATATCAAAAGTCCTTTTTGGCACTTCACAAGTTCATAATTATGCTTGATGGTTTGGGTTGGATTTGAACTGGATAAGGTTTTCTAACAATGATTTTCTGATTGATTTAGTTATCCTTGTATACCTTTTCCTGTTGTGTAGTTATATAGGACACTAGCGATTACTTGTGGGCATATTGAGCATGTAATACATATAATCCACTGCAACCCCAAAGGCCCTAATACTTAATTGTGAAAGTCAGTTTGATTTAGCAAGTATCAAATGCAAATAGATTGTAATTTTGTTAGGTAATAGATGCATATTTTGTAACTTTACAATGAAAAGGATGATAAATTGCGTAGAATTGGCAGTTGTTTGTCAGTGGACTAACACATTACCAATTTTGCTTGTTGTAGTTGCAGGATAGTGTGCCTAAAGAGCAACTTGGGCATAATGGACAGACTGCATCAGAAGTATGGCTTTAGTTATAGTTTTCAGATTTCTTCCATACTTTTCTACTGTCAAAAGTGCATTCTAACCTACAATTTCTATCTGGGGGAATTTATGCCATAAAAAGGGTTCACAACTCATGAATTTGTATGCAGTCTCTCTTTGCTACTATTTATAAATTTTTAATTATTAAAATGATGTGGAATGCCCTTGACATTAGGAGGAGATCTTACGGGCAAAAATTGTGGCTTTGGAGGAAGAGCTTAAGAAATCCCGTCAAGAGGCCACTGATTATCAGTATCGGTGTCAACAGCTGGAAAAGGTACAACTTCTTTAGGTTACCTAGAGTACTGCAAATAATCCCGATATCAAATGATGTACTAATTCAATACTGGATAACAACATATGAATTAATATATACCTGTATAAGGTCTCATAAATGCCTAAAAATTTGCTATATCTGGTACCTGTTTAGGTAACCATCTTTTGTTATCGCTTGCATGTTTCCAATAATGTTTAGTAATATTGATTTTAAAGCTAACAAGGTGTTTGAAATAAACAATTATGTTTAGTAGGGGAACATGAAATTTGTTCGTCCCTCTAGTCCGCATATTAAGAAACCAGTCAATAACATTAACTAAGAGGGTTATTTGATACCCTTTCCCTCTCCTAAACAAGACCTTTTAGAAATTTATTCAGATCATTTACTAGACGAGAGTAAAGTTGGATAAAATATATACCTTGTTTTTTTTAAATCACCTATTTTGGACCAAGTTTGAAAGGCTAGAAAATCACTTACTGTGGACAGGAAAGAATAGCAATTTATCTCATAGTATGCCTCATTTTAAACTCTTAAAATTGTTCTTTATTTGAGTTACAGAAAAACTTACTAGTCTGAATTTTATTTTGATTTCTATTCCTATATGGTAATTATAGAACATATGATGATAAACTGAATATGAATTTGGATAAAACAAATGTATAAGTCGAGGATATTGTTAGAAACAAATGCTTAATTTATTTAAAACCAAACAACTAGAGGGGTGATTTTGACATTGGAAAACCTTAGGAAGCAAAAAGTTGTTTGTATTAGTTGGTGTTACTTACGCAAGGAGACGGGTGATGACGTGGATCATCTTCTCCTATATTGTAGCCTAGCCACGACGTTATGATGGGATATTTTTCAGATGGTTTAGTATTTCATGGGCAATGCCAAGATCTGTAAAGGAGCTGATGTTCAACTGGAAGAGAGGAAGAATGTTGAGAAGACAAAAGGTGTGGAATGTTGCTCCGCTCTATGTTGCTTGGACTCTTCCAAAATGTTGACGGGTGCGTATCGGATCCTCCAAAAATAGTGTAACTTTGAAGGATCCGACACGGGTCCGGCATCATTTTCGGAGAGTCCGAGCAACTTAGGCTCCGCTAGCTTTGATGTGGGTTATTTGGAAGGAGAGAAACATGAGTCATTGAGGGAGTAGAGATGAGTTCTGCTCAGTTGAGGAGTAGTCACCATCCCTTATTTTCTTTTAGTGCACCCATGTACTACCTGCTTGTATAGAAGCTCAGTGTCTTTTCTACAGAACCATATCTTTTTGTTGGTTCTCTACTTTTTGGTAGACCTCTTGTATATGGCCGATTTCAGTCTTTCATTCAATGGAACCTTATTTACTTGATCAAAAAAAAAAAACCCCAAACAAACATTCTAGATTATATGTACAAACTTTTAAACTACTAAGCAAAAATGTGATTACAAATACAAATAATTCAGAAATTATTATTTATTGAATTACAATCCCTAAATTATAATCTGTATATAACTTGTCTGTGAACCAAATGACCCGTTAGTTGATTTGGCTTCGAATAGAACTTTCAACTGCAACTGACCTTTCAGCATTGCATACTTAAATTATACAGGAGCTGAAGGATCTTAAAGATTACGAGCAGCAGACAAAGCCAAAGGTGTGCTTCATTGGTTGTTTTACTTCTTTTCATCGGTCAAGTTCTGTTTCTGCCCTAGAAATAATCGGTACTGTTTGTATTTAGTTTGGGAGGTTACCTTTGCGAACCACATGACCAAATATTTGTGGCACTAACTAGCTACATCGGTGTGCTTGTCACCAAATCAAATTTTTTGTCAGCTCTGATTGGTACTATATTTGCTTAAGTTATATATCTTTCGAGTTATCATCATATGTCTGAATATGCTATTGAAGAATGTATCTGTTAATATGATTTACCTGATGGAGGAACCTACATAGTTGGTGTATTCAGCTTGACCACTTCAGTAGAACAGGCATTATTCAACTAAAAACCAGAGTTTTCTACATTATGTAGAATTATGGAGTATCAAATAGGCTGTAGTACCAAAGTTCTTTGCATATATATGGTATGTATGTATACACATGCACAATTTGGGCACACCCATCGTTATTTCATTTTCCTAGCAAAATATTGTTTTCAAACTTGGCTTTGTTGTTTCTATAAATGCTTCTTTTTGTTGGTCCATTTGTGGACATATTTACTATCTCATGCAAGTTGTGCGAACATCACTATTTGGCTTTCCTGTCAAAATATTGCTGTCAAATTTTGCTTTAGTTAACCTACAAATTTTACTCTTAGCTGTGTCCCATTGTGTCTGTAATAATCTCGTGTCAGCAAGCAGGTAAAAATACCAAGTTGATGAAAAATGGTTGATGTTATACCTGTTTATTGGTATTTCCTCATGGAAATTGTTCATTTATTTTTGTCTGCAGAGAACGAAAATAATGTCCGAGTTGCTAATATCTGTTTCAAAAGCTGAGAGACAAGAGGCTCGGATGAAAGTGCGCCAGGAATCATTGAGACTGGGCAATGTGGGAGTAATCAGGTACATCATTCTTCTCAGGCTTGGTCTAGTATATTTAAGTAAGTTCAACAGATGAGAAGGCATCAGGAGTGTGAGAAGTAAGAAAAAGTGCAACGAGTTCCCATAATTGTGTGTTTACAGTTTATACTGAGGATCTTTTTCAAGTCGGGATTTATTTACCTTAGTTATGGATAATCTAAATACTGTACATATAGTCAGCCCCAATTAACTTGGAAGTGAGGCTTTATTATTGTTCTTGTAATAATAGTATGGTGATGGATTCCATGGTGCATATTATTTCTTATAGCATTTTGTAATTGACGCAACTAGAGAGTGAATCTATCTTTGGGACTCTGGATAAGCACTCTAGATAGTGAGGTTTTAGGATAAGTAGAAGTAAGTAACACAAAATATTGCACTGAATGTAGCTTCCATGAAGAGGAATAATGGTGAAGTGAATTTTGTCGGGATTGTGATGTCTAAATGCAAAAGATTTAGATGCCTCAGCTCAGTCTTGCAGTAAAATGGCATATAGATGCAAGTGTACTAGATAGAAACACAGTAGAATGAATACTTTTTTGAGGAGATAAAAAAGGAAGTCCAAGTAACATGGCTTAAATAGAAGTTTAATACACGAGTGATATCCAAAATGGAGTTAATGTTGGGCACCTAAGGTCCAACATAGATGAAAGTGTAAAATGTGAATGTTAAAATGGATGTACAAGATTTGAGGAATAATGGTGAGGTGAAATTTGATGGGATTGTGGTGTCTAAATGCAAAAAATTTAGATACCTAAGTTGAGTCTTGCAAGAAAATGGCATAATAGATGCAAATGTACATAGAAACAAAAGGGATGATTACTTATCAAAAGAATTCTGGTGTCTTATGTGATAAAAAGGTGACACTAAGACTTAAAGGTAAGTTCTACAGAGCAGTAGTTAGACCAGCTTCGTTGTATGGGGTGGAGTGTTGGTTAGTCAAGAACTCTCATGTCCAAAAGATGGAAGTTGCGGAAATGAGTATGTTAAGATAGATGTGTAGGGGCTTACTAGCAAAGATATGGCCAGAAATGAAGATATTCAGGCTAAGGTAGAAGTGGCCTCCGTTAGGCTAAGATGTTTTGAGCATGTCAAAAGGAGATGCATAGACGCCCTAGTGAGGATGTGTGAGAGGTTGATGTTGGAGGGTCTGAGGAGAGGTAGGGGTAGGCCAAATAAGTATTGGGGAGAGGTGATTATGCAGAACATGACAAGCCTTTAGCTTACCGTGGACATGAGTCTTAATAGGAGAGTAAGGAGGTCAAGTATTCGGGTTGAAGGCCAGTAGTAAATAGTTTCACATCTGGTCTCTCCAGCTAGTAGTATTTGAATTATTTTCGGTTTTATTATTTTACTATTACTTCTTGTTGTCTCGTATGCCTCTATTTTCTTACTATCCTGCTATTGCTTATGTCTTCATTTATGTTGTGTTTTTTCTTTCTTTGAGACGAGGGTGTTTCGGAAACAACCTCTCTACTTGACAAGGTAGGGGTAAGGTCTGCGTACACTCTACCCTCCCCAGAACCCACTTGTGGTATTATTATGGGTATGTTGTTGTTGGACTTGTCAAAAGAAAAAAAAAAGGAATGAAAATAACATGGCTGAAATAGAGGTGTGCTTCAGGAGTGATATCCAGCCAGAAAGGAGTAAATGCTGGACATCTTAAGGTTTGACATAACGAAATTATAAATGTGAATGTTTTGATGGATGTACAAGATTGGACAAAATTAGAATGATCACATCTTGGTCTCAGCAAGTATCACCCATAGAGGTTAAACGAGAGGAAGTCTTGTTGCCCATCTTTTTTTGAACAGGTTAGTGATTGTATAGGAAGGAAAAATAGTCGAGCACCAAGTAGTACAGTTTACATAGCTAGGGATCCTCCTATATAAAAACAAAAAGAAAGGATTCCTTTTATACAAGTTCCTATCCCTTTAGCAAGTCTATGAATCTACCGTGCTAATTTCATCTTTAACATCTTGAAGATAAAACAATAAGCCAAAAGTGATGAGTATATATACTCAGTCTTCTGCACGTCATCAGCTTTTCCTTCAAAGCATCTTGCATTTCTTTCTTTCCACAAAACCCAGCGTTTCCTTCAACAACAACAACATACTCAGTGTAATCCTGATCCCACAAGTGAGGTCTGGGGAGGGTGGGGTGTATGCAGACTTTACCCATACCTTGTGTAAGTTAGAGAGTTTTTTCCCGATAGACCCTCGGCTCTAGAAAATTGTTTTCGAAACAGGTTTGAAATTTTACAAGAGTAAAAAAAAGTTATAATGAAAATACTAAAGCAAGTGAAAGTATTGACATCAAAAATAGTAAAGATAACCAAAGTAAAAGAAACAACAGTAGTAATAAAATTGAAAAATAAGATAATAGTGGAATAATAATAGTGATATGATAAGGAGAAGAGGGAGCAAATAAGGTTCTCTAAACTAGAAACATGATCTCCCATGGTGAAGAAATTAATCGCTCGGCTACCCATCAACCTTCTAACCTTATCCTTCAATACTCCAGCTGGTTTTTAGCTACCTCACTGACTGAGGCATGGTAAATGGTATCTTGAATTTGTTTAAAAACAGTGACCACATCTGACTCAGTGACTTGCCTCAGAGCAGTCTAGAAAGAGATGGCTGCAATTTTCCCCTTCATTATTACACATGAAGTACTTAGTGCATAATGACAAACCTCTTTTCTGTAGATTGCTTTGTATCAGCAGTGCCTCCTGAGTAGGCAACCCCGTAAAGCAATGATTTTTGACTTCCACGGCCAACTAAAAGGGCTGCTACCCTCACAGTTAATTGTTTTGTAGAATGAATTAACAGAAAATTCCATTCTTTCGCATATCTAGTGAGTACTGTCAAGTGCCTTGACATTTTGATTTTAGAGCCACTTTGTCCAAATCTTCCAATAAAAGAGCTACTCTAGGTATTCCCAATCAAAGCAATTCCTTTTAAAGCTAATACCCCAACATATACTTGTATGTTCATTGGTCCTTAGGTTCAGCACTATAATGATTGAAGGTAACATAAAATGACGAGACATACCTAAAATCACCTAGAGGAAAGTTGTCTTTGAACACCTACAATCTCTCAAATGCCAACATGCTCAAAAGTAGAATACTATGTAAGGAAAAGATCTATATGGTTAATGACATCTTATTTTGGACTAAGGTCTAGTTGTTATTACGCTTACATGAGATGTGACTTTACAAGTAATTCTTATTTTAGTTGGAGACTTGTAAGTCTTTTTTTTTTTCCGAAAATGGTAGCTTTGTATTTTCCTCAAAAGACAGTACTAACACTGTACTGGTCAATATTTACAACATGTACTTCAAATCCTACTATCTTTTGCTAAATTGAGTCTAGTACATCAATTATGGAGATAGTATCATTTGAGTATAATTGGTTACACCAAAAACATAGTAGCATAAGATAATTTAGCTTGACTTTTTGCATACTATTCTCTATACTATCAAAAGCTCTAGAATTCCTTTCCTTCCATATTGCCCACCATAAATTAGCTGGAATGATTCTCCATCTGTCTCTATTCTTGGATTGCTTTTGTGCTTCTTCCCAACTCTGGAATGCTTCTGTGATCTTGGCAGGCATGGTCCATGACATACCCTTAAGATTCAGGAATAACCTCTATAGTTGGCCAGTGATTTGCAGTGTAGAAAGAGATGGTTAACCGTCTCAACATTTTACCCCGTGTCCCCTTCTCTTTAAGTTGTCTCAAGTCGAGACAGCTTCGTTGGCTAACAACCAGACAAAACATGCCACTTTGAGTGGGATTTTGACTTCCAAATTCCTCTCCATGGCCAGTAACTTTGAGGCTGATTGGTGTGGTTCAGCCAGTTGTATACACAACCTACCTTAAAACTTCCCTTCCAATTGCCTTTCCACCACAAAATGTCTTGACCCCTTCCAGTCCATTAAATTGCCCTATGGTGTTGAAAAAATCTGCTATCCTTTGAATCTCTCTTGAGGAGTCCAGTGATCTACTATGGTCTTCTGTTGGTGAGATACTAGAGAATATATATCAGGATACTAGACCTCTAGCCTACCTGCCTCATGCCAAACTTGGCGACTTGTAAGTCCATTTCAAGGATAAGTGTGAAAGTTAGGGAATCTTTAGCTTTAGTAAACTCTTGATCTTAAAGTATGAATTTTCTAGTATTGAGAATGAAATGGGTCTGAATCGAGCAAAATGGATACATAGGATTCATATACCCGATCCCAACTAAGGATTGTGTGTAGTTAATTGATTGATTAATTGCTGGGATTTTGTTGGTGATAACTATGTAACAAGTATACTAATAGAACTCTAGATTATCAATAGGACGTATGCTCATCCTCTAAGTATCAGTTTATTTTTCGTGTTATCAAATATCATATTTTGAATCTATTTATTTTTGTGACTGCTGATCTTTTTCTGCTCTTTGGTTAATTGCAGAGCTGGAACCGTTATATCTGAGGCCTGGGAAGATGGGCAAGCACTAAAGGACCTGAATGCTCAACTTGTATGTTCCGTATTTTGGTGGTCTGGCAAGGGAGTGCTTGTTTTGCATTTCATTATTTGGATATATTAATATATCCATGCCGACAACTAACAGTCACTGCCTGTCCATTTAGCTTTTAAAGTACAATAGAACTTCAGCTTATGTCCTAACAACCATGCCCACAACAAAGGAGAGATTTGAATTTGGAAAAATTAGTATATTGAGAATCTGAGAGTTGAGTCAAGAATTTAAATAATAGTTTCTATTGCCTGGATCTTTGGACGCACAAGAGTTGTTAGTCAAGGAAAGAGGCATTTTACGTATTAAAAGGAAGACCAAGTAACTTTGGAGACGTAACCTGACTTAACTTCAGTTAGATTGTTTGCAAGCTGAATAAACCCAATATGGAAACTGATCCTATATGCTATTTAGTTTTCGGTGTCTCCATATTAGTTACACTGCTAAACATTGCTTATATCCTAGATCCAAGAGGTGTTATTGCTAATGAATCTTTTTTTACAGAGAAACTTATTAGAAACAAAAGAAGCTATTGAACGGCAGCGTAAATTGCTGAAGAAACGACAACCAGGTGAAGTTTTCCGTTTGAATCATACTTTCTCATGTTTCTTCTCTTGGATAGATTTCTGGTGTTATTTTGGTGAATGAGTGGATTTTGTCCCAAAAAATGTCCAAACCTGTAAGCTTTTTAGTAATGGCACAAGATCTCTAAAATTTCTTTTACTATATTTCTGGTCTTGAATCTGCTGTTCATTAAATGGCTGCATGACATTCCAAAGGTCTAACGCAAGTTGTGTGATTTTCAAGTTCACTATCGTCTTAGCAGATGACATTTGAATAAAGCTGGAGTTGTAAGCACACCATATTTAACTTGTATGCATCTCTTGCTTGAAGCAACACTTCACTGGAGGTTCTGTCTTAATATAGTTGCCTAAGTCTTATCATCTTGGAAATAATATTTTACTAAAATGACTCCCACATTGGCTTCTTGTTCATGACAGTTTGTCATTATTTCAGCAGGAATAGCTGTTCATTTGATTTTTCATTTTCTTTGATTGCCCAAAACTATGTTTCTTGTAATATAAAAGGTTACTAACAATAAGGTTTACCCTACTATTGCAGATAAAAGTGATGGAGGAGATGTGGAGGGAGGTTTGCAGGAAGAAGATTCTTTCATTCAGGATGAAATCTACAAATCTCGTTTAGCTAGCATCAAACGAGTAAGTTTTCTCTTCCTTCTCTGAATATTTATCTGCCTACCATTCTGTCATTTGTGGTGCTTTGTTTCTAATATATTCTCCATGCTTCACACCGTCATATTCATTTTCATTAGGAGGAGGATATGATAATGCGTGAGAGAGATCGGTATGAACTAGAGAAAGGAAGGCTCATTCGTGAAATGAAACGCATACGTGATGAAGACGGTTCTCGTTTTAACAATTTTCAGATTTTGAACCACCGATATGCCCTCTTAAACCTTCTTGGAAAAGGAGGATTTAGTGAGGTCTATAAGGTAGGAATCTGAAAGTGGGTGTTAAATATATTTTCTTTCACCAAATGGCAATGTACACCTCTTTTATGTATTAACATACTGAGAAAAATATCCTTCCATTCACTTCAAATTGCAAAATTCTGGCAGGCTTTTGACTTGGTAGATCATAGATATGTTGCATGTAAGCTACATGGACTAAATGCTCAGTGGAGCGAAGAGAAGAAGCAAAGTTATATACGACATGCAATCAGGGAGTACAACATCCACAAGACTTTGGTGCACCATCACATTGTGCGGCTTTGGGACATTTTTGAGATAGATCACAACACATTTTGCACTATCTTGGAGTACTGTAGTGGTGTGTTTACTCCCTTTATTGCATAATCAATATGAAACAATTACAATAATGCTCAGTGCAATGAGGTATTTTAGGATTACCTCTCATATTTGTCATAAATGTTTTTGCCTGTAGGGAAGGACCTTGATGCAGTTCTCAAAGCAACACCTGTGTTGCCAGAAAGGGAAGCAAGAATCATCATTGTGCAGGTTTTTCAAGGCCTTATTTACTTAAATAAAAAGTCACAGAGGATCATCCATTATGATCTGAAGCCAGGGAATGTTCTATTTGATGAGCTTGGTGTTGCTAAAGTTACCGATTTTGGTCTAAGCAAGATAGTGGAAGATGATGTTGGATCCCAGGGTATGGAACTCACATCACAGGGAGCGGGAACGTACTGGTGAGTGGTAGATTTGTGCTGTCATCATGTTTTTAGTGAGGTGCACTAGTTCTGAACCTACTTTTGCTGTCATCTCTTGCCTTTGTAAAATTTTACTAAGGTCCATTATTTCTGGATGTATTGTTTCTTCAGGTATCTACCTCCCGAATGCTTTGAGCTAAGCAAGACACCTCTTATATCCTCAAGAGTGAGTTCTCCTGCTTTGCTTTAACTTACTGATAAAGTTAAATAGGACTCCACTGTAAACCAGGAGTACACAACATTTTTTTAAATTCTTCGTTTCTAAAGATCTTGGACTTAATGCAGCGTCTGCATCTTGATTGATGCATATTTAATCCTAAAAGTCAACGATGAATGAACAGTTAACTATGTGTTTTTATGAACTAAACTCGTAATTTATATTTATGTAACTAGGTTGATGTCTGGTCAGCTGGTATTTTGTTGTACCAAATGCTGTTTGGTAAACGCCCCTTTGGGCACGACCAAACACAAGAGAGAATACTAAGGGAGGACACAATTATTAAAGCAAGAAAGGTCGAGTTCCCTACAAGACCAGCTGTCTCTAATGAGGCAAAGGTGAGGTTTTTTCCTTGCTATATCTGACTACATTTCTTATCTGACAATGATATGATAAATTGTCCCTATTTTATTTTCCTTTTTGTGAGCATTATCAAGATAAACCAGAGGCCCTCAGAGTTGATAATACTGTTATTTCTACTAATATGCAGTAGATATTTTGTACCCAATTCAAAATAAAATGAAACCATTGACGTTTGCCTACTTTTTAGGTCATGATGCCCCAAATGTGGTTAAGGTTTGGTCACAGCTATATTGTTCTTTTTCTGATACATAATAATATGGCTTCGATTCAAGTTGAGTACATGCACCGATTGGCTCCATGCTTTATCTCAATCCCCATCAACTACTGTATTGCTAGCATGACAGTGATCCATACATACCATGACCAGAAACATCTAGAGCATATCAAGATTCAGAATCAGGATACTAGAACTTAACTCTTGTGTCCGCTATGAATACTCTGGGCATACTATCTAGTTGATGAAACAAAACTCGATTAAGCAATGTACAAGAAAAGTTAAATTCCAACAATAGTTACGGACCTATTAGGATTTTGTTATATTGCTCTTGCCACTGATTCTTGGATCACTGTTTTATTGATTCTCTCCTTTCTATGTGTTTGAGCAGGAGTTTATTCGTCGTTGTTTAACATATAATCAAGCAGAGAGGCCAGATGTTTTGACTATCGCCCAAGACCCTTACTTGACATACACAAAGAAATGATACGAAGATGTTAATCACCACAACTTAGGCAGAGAGGATCGTGTCTCGTCTATGAAAGTGGTTGCTCTCCTAATGTAGAGACGAGGAGTGGTACTCAGGGAATTTTGTACAGTTGTAAAGCGTGTGTAATTTTTTGTCCCTGTACCTTCATCTGGTCCATTCCCATGTTTTCCATATTTTGGTTTTCTCATCTTGGAAGGTCTTTTATGCCATGCTTATTTCATATTTTGGAATTCGATGGGTGTATCGATGAAATTCCATGGCGATTAAGAAATCAATTGTGTAGATTCTACCTACTAGTATGTTGGTAGAGGTTATACATACTTTGCTTGAGAAAAAAAACATGCAAGAGAAGTGGTTGATGAAAATATTTCATCACCTAATGTTTGTTGTTTAATCCTATCAAGTTTGTAACTGAATTTTACTAAGACATGTATTTAGTTTCTGAACAGCCTAAGATTAAAACAGATACTGTCTGTTTGAATATATATGCCTCCTACTTTCCTTTTTAATCTATTTCATAATAAGTCACTTTTTATATTTTTGTAATTTTCTTAATTCCAATATATTGCATGACATGTTTAAAACCATAATGCATCCACGGGTGTGGCCTAGTTGTTAATGAAGTATGTTGAGAACTATGAGGTCTCAGATTTAAATTTCAGTAGAGACAAACACTTTGTGATTCCTTTCCAATTGTTTTACCCTTGGTGGATAGAGTTAATTGATATTTGTTGCTAGTGGAGGTGAGATATCCTATGAAATGTCTTGATGCGCAAGATTCAAATGATATTTTGATATATTATCATTTTTAGTTTAAGACTGCAAAATTCATGTACCTTATTTCTTAACCTTCATGTCCTGTATTAAGAATCAAAATGGGTGAATAATATTTATTTATATGCCTTCTCCATTTGTGAAACTATATTGTTCTTATTGTTCCTAAAAAACTTTTATGTGACAAAGAAGCTATTCTCTTTAATTTTAGGTTGTTATAACTTGTAAGTAGAGGTTGAGTTTGTGGGGTGGGGGGGTGGGGGGTGGGGTGGGGTATATGAATTGCAGTCAAATATTTTTGGATCTTTTCAAAACTATTTCCAATCAAATTTGAATATCTTCAAGATAGATTACAATTTGTGAGTTGGAAAACAACCAACAAAAACCAGGATATCTTTTTAATGTTTCAAGGAGATCAAATTATAAACAATGTTAAAGTGTAAAATATTAAAAAGTTGTAAGAATGACAAAACATTAGGAACAAAGAACACTACAAAAATAATTAATATTGGTTCGATACAAATCTTAAACCTACATTGTAAAAAAGTGATTTTAACACGATATCGCGAATGTATGGTTTTTTCGATCACAATGAACACTTGCCTACAAGTTAACAAGGTTGGTTTTTTCTCGCTCACCAACGAGCACAAATCTAAGTACCCTAGAAAGGCAAGTTCAAGTACTGCCTTACCAGTAAAAATATTATACATGGAAGTACTGAGTTGTTGATCAACATTTTCAAGAACTGTGTTGTACTCCATAGTACTTTAGAACACCATCAAATGAGCCAATGGAGGCTTTACATTTGTATTGGATGACAAAGCAAGCTTCAGATCTCATGGCCTTGCTCTAGTAGTAAGAGCACAACACATGATGTGCGAGTCGAGTGCATGTCACAAGTTTGAACCATGCAGCAGACAAAAGCCTGGTATGTATGTGAAGGAGGATTCTACCAAGTTCCAGACCGTGCATAGCGTCCTTGGAATTTCTCAGTTATGAGGAAAACAAACTATGGTGGCAGGCTCCAAACTAAAGCATTCATTCCAAGGATGGTCGTGCCTTGCAAAACGAAAGAAGATGTCGTGCGTCTGGTGTCATCTGAAATGAGAAATAAAAGGTGTCAATATAATGGCAACTATTGTGTCATTTCAACAATAACATACCCGTGTAATCCCACAAGTATGGTCTTGGGAGGGTGGTGTGTATGCAAACCTTACTCCTACCTTGTGAAGGTAGAACTATTGTGTCCTTAAATGACTGCTAAATGAATCATTGAAGAATTGCCTTGTGTTAACGCACTGACTCAAGGCCCCGTATAGTGAGAATGAGTGCATGGTAATTGGTTGCGCAAAGTTACAACTTGTTTAATGGGAGAGCATCCTAATTTTAACCAAGACGACATCCAAATAAGGGAAACATCACAATGGTAACTTCGGAAGCATAATACAAATTCTGTGAGCTCTTTGAGGTTCCCGTGAATGCATTTTCCACTGTGTTCCAACACTGACCCCAAAATTACCCTGCTAATTGAAACTTCTTGAGACAACCAATATTTAGATGTAAACTCTAACCCACAAGTTGAAAAAAGGGGGGGTACAGGTAGTCTCAGGAAACTAGTATTGCTCCCTCTATTGGTTTTATTCGCCACAAGGTAGAATCAGACCGTCAAGCATTTGAATGATGCTTAACTGCCTATGTCGGATGAGTTAAGCTATCAGTTTCTGCACAGATCAGTCTCCTTCCCGTGTTGACTATCTCTCACAATAACTCACTTCTTGGGTAAGGCCAACAAGGGATTGCAAGTATTGAAGTATTGTGCATATAGGTAAAAATTCTTACAGGTGGATGTATAAACTGTTGAATTTCCTCGAGACAACAGAAACGTGTTTAGTGCAATGATAAGGGTAGTCTTAAAATGATTTAGATTGTGTTCAAATCGCACTTGCGACATTCTAACATTTTTCTTTGGGTAGCCTTGTTAGAATTCTGGCTCCACAATTATATTTCACCCCAACACAACAATTAGTCGGTTTGTTCTGGTACACTCTTAACTATTGATTGCAAACCAGATCGCTCTAACAGATGTTAAGAGAGTAGTAGAGTACCACAACATGCATACTTACATCATACACTTGTGGGGTGGAGTGCTGGCTAATCCCATGTGCAGAAGATGGAAGTAGTGGAATTAGGATGCTACGATGGATGTGTGGGTATGTTGGGAGCAATAAGATCAGGAATGAGGATGTGTGGACATACTAGGAGCGATAAGATAAATTATTAGCAGAAAAGGCATTAAAAAGCAAAACAACAAACAAAGAAATGATGCTTTTTTTAGAAACAAAGAAAATAATGTGGACCCCAATTTGTTTGGGACTGAGTCATAGTTTTTGTTGTTGTGTCCAAAGCAAATAATGCAATTGATTTTCTAAATTCCGAACACATAAATAGACAAACCTCATTTGTAGAGTTCTGGATTAGAGGCCTGCAATAATGATTGAAGAGCCCACTGCTACGTAATCAAACCAATTCATCAGGTTGAGGACCGAAAAACTCATTGGACAATAGCGAGGTACCGGAATATGAGTCAGCATTCATCAGATTACAAAGTCGGAACTTGATTGTTCATAATCCGCTTTATCGTGTTGGATCAGTTGTGTGGAGGAACCAAAAGCAGCCATCCTTTCTGACAAAAGCTTAAGATCCTCCTGTTTATTAGCCAATTCCATAAGCACCTTGATCCTCCTAAAAGAAACATTACTTGGTTTTTGCCCTTTATTTACCATTTGCAAGAAACATCTTTCTGCCTCCGCCAACTTTCCAAGATCACAGAGCAAATCAAACAAAATATCAGAGACCAAAATATATGAGCCAAATCCTCTCTCCATCATGTCATCCCACAACTCAAGTGCCATCTCCACTTTCTCATGTCTCCTGCTCAACCTGATCAGAAACATACATGACTGTGTACTCGGTAAGCACCCAGTCTCCTTCATCCTCTGGTACAAAGTCCACGAACTTCTTAAATCATTTATCCAAAAAAATGACCTTAAGAACACATTATAAGTAGTAGCATTGGGGCTCAAGCCATTTCTAACCATCTCATCCATCAAACCGTATGCATCCCCGATCCTCTTCGCAATGCAGAAGTTCCTAATCACAGCATTATAAGCAGCCACATCCGGATAACATCCATACTCCCTCATTTCCTTCAAAATGTGCCTCGCCTTATCAGGTTGCCCAACCAACCCCAACCCTCCAATTAAACTTGTATAAGTTATCACATCAGGAGTGATATCCTTCTCCCTCATCTCCTCCACCACCCTAAACGCCTTCTCCATCTCTCTTCCTTTACAATACACATCCACCAAACAATTAAAAGAAACAACATCCGGCTCAACGCTCAAATCCCTCATCTCCTTAAAGAAAACCTCTGCATCCTCCGACGACTTCCAACCAGACAATAGTATATTAAAAGTCTGGTTATTTGGCCTAAACTTGTACTTCAACCTATGATACACATTCCTAGCATCACTCATACTTTTCTCCTGACACAAAGCCCTTAACAATGCATTAAAACAATCAACACCAAATTCATTCAACAGTCTCTTAAAACCCCAAAAAGACTCAACAGTTTCCCTAACAGAGCAAACCTTAGCAACTCTACCTAAAACAACTTGAACTGTTCTGGGTGTTATCAAAGATTGATCTTTTCTCTTCATTTCCACTAAAACCTCCCAAATCTTATCGAATTTACGATTCCTACCAAGTACATACAAAATGGTATCTAAAGAAAACCCAGTATGATAAAACCCTTTTCGCTTATCTGCATATTTAAAGAACTCTAAAGCTTGTAATGGGTTTGAATGAGAAAAACGTACCCTTTTGAGAACTTCGTCGATTAAATCGTTTGATAGTTTGATTTGTGATGATTTCAGTGCTTGTTTCAGTCCTTCTGGTGTCTGTGTTATTGTAATGATGCGGTAAAGGGTTTCAACTTCTTTGTCTATGGAAGCTGAGGGTTGAGAATGGAGAGAAGAAGGAAGAAAATGGGTCGTTGGCCTTTTCAATTGAAGAGCAATAGAGAGATTCTTGTAGCAGAAAATTCGTGCCATTGTTGGGAGCTTCTTGTGGAGTTTTGAAAGTCTGCTATTTTTTTTTGAGATACTAAGGGGAGCAAAGCAGAGTAATAATTTTTCGGAAAATTTTATTTAGACATTCGAACTAAATTTCGTTTCAATCGAACCTTTTTATATCGTATTAAAATACTTTAATTAAGCACTTTCGATTTAACTTTTAAAAGTTGTTTTGCGTGAATTCTTGTTCTAGTTAGATAACTAAATAAAATTTGTCATTTTTTAATTATATGCATTCATTGAAATAAGGCATGTAAAATTTCATACATATTCTACTTGAGATTGATATATGTGATTAAACGAGATGATATGAGATGCGGTTTACTCTAACATAGATGAGTGAAACACATTAGCACATACAACTTTTAAAAATATTTTATTTGAAAATGTATAAGATTTGAGATGTTCAATTGAAATCTTACTTAATTCTAGTGTGTAGTTGGAAATATCCTACATTAAGGAGACGAACGTTTATCAAGCCAAATAGAAATTACAAGCAATATAAGTGATACTCCAAGTTTAGAATAGGACTTTAGTATGAAATTGTCTTTGTTAGGAAGCGTTTTACCCTAAATATGAAACTTTTTCATATAGATCTAAATTTAATTAGCTTAGATATACGAATAGAAAATAAAAAAAGAAAAGGAATTAAAATAAGAGTTACGTAACGTATTGTCAAGAAGGAACAACTTTTTTTTAAAAAAAAAGAATCGTACATAGTTAATTAATAACATATTTTTATCAATTTTGATCAATAAGCCGTCTTAGCTCAGTGGTAGAGCGCGTGGCTTTTAACCACGTGGTCGTGGGTTCAATCCCCACAGACGGCGTATTTTACTAAATCATAATATTTTGATTGTTTTCTTTCATAAATCCATTTATTCTTTTTATTTTAGTTAATATTTTCTTTCCTACATCATAATATTTTTGATTATGTTCTTTCATAAACCCAGTTATTCTTTAATTTTAGTTATTATTTTCTTTCATAAGCCCAATTAATCTTTTTATTTTAGTTATAACTTACATAAAGTGACATGTCTATTATTTTCCCCTCATAAACTCAACCGTTTTCTATTGACAGTATAAACTAAAAAAAGGACATATGTGTATGGAAGGGTATTGTAACTAAAAATTTGATCTCATATTATGTTTGATTGTTCGTGTGGGAAAGTATATACTTGAAAAAATAAAAATTTATGTAATCGAAGAAATGATTATACTTTTCGATTCTCAGGAAGGGAAGGGAATTAATTGCTAGCAATTACATTCTTCAGTCTTCTCATTTCCTTGCTATCTAGTTCTTATCTGACCATATTCAAATAAGTTTCTTCCTTACTATCAACTAATAAAGTTACTATATTAATTTCGTTGACATGAGTTATTGATATTTGAAAGAAGTAATATAAAGTTAAGTTGAATGAGATGATTGATTGTTACATTGTGTTTGGACATGAAAACATAATTAAATTTTCAAAACAAGATCCATGGACAAATAGGATTATTGGAGTTGAACTTGCTTATATGGTTTTTGTGAAATCAACTCCGAGCTAAAATTATCCTAGCACAACGTGCCACACAACACACCGTGTCAAAAGGCTTTAAAGGACCTTACTTTCTGCAACTTTGAGCCAAAATTGTCTTAGCAACTCGTGTCACACATCGTTGGACATGTCGTATTAAGGTGTTCTTGTTTTTTAAAATAAAATTTATTTTCTTGTAATTTTCTCTTATGCACACATGGTTCTCAACTCCCGAGGTCTACCTAAGTTAATCTTTTTAGACTTCTGTTCAAACTTTGAAGCTCTATTACAATCATTTAGCTCCAATTCAAAATCAAGTTCCACTCAATAAAACACAAATGTTAAGTATGTAATGTTGGAATTCTAATTCGAAAACGATTAAAACATTCAAAATATATGAGAAAATGTAGCTAAAAGCTTATATTTCTAGTCGAATGGCAAAGTTCATGCTATTACATCCATGTAATCATATATATTTGAAAGATAGTTGAAATAACAAAATAATGGTGCTCTTCTAAAAATTAGGTACTAAATATTTATTCATATTAGATGTTTATGTAAAGTCAATAATTTTAATTTAGCAATTAAAGATTAAAGCACGAATACATGATTAACTAACTAATAGGTTTATGAAAAATACATATTGATATTATTTGTAACAAACAAGCCGTCTTAGCTCAGTGGTAGAGCGCGTGGCTTTTAACCACGTGGTCGTGGGTTCGATCCCCACAGACGGCGATTAATTATGTGAATATTTTTGTTTGCATTAAAAAATAATTGGCTTGATTAATTATGATTTTTTTTATTTGCACTAAAAAATAATTGAGGCTCAAGTATTTGATAAAGTTCGATCCCAAGTACTGAAGTATGATTTTTTTTATTTGTATTAAAAAATAATTGAGGCTCAAGTATTTGATAAAGTTCGATCCCAAATATTGAAGTAATCTCTCATAAAGAACTTCTCCCATTGAAATGAATCATAACAAGGTGCCATCTTTGCAAGAAAATGACTACTTCAATAAGTCATTTGTTCGGGAAGATAATTATAAAAAGGTGTCATATTTTCTAAAAGTAACTTCAGTGTCTAAAGAAGAATACGAGGTGCCTCTTTTGTCAAAGAATGACTATTTGAAGAAGCCATCAATTTCAGAAAATAACTACAAAAATGTTATATATGTTTCAGAAGTACCCTCAATGACTAAATCAGAATGCAAGGTGCTTGTCTTTGCCAAAAACTGACTACTTCAATAAGCCATTTGTTCAGGAAGATACTATAAAAAAGTGTCATATGTCGCAAAGGTGCCCCAGTGCCTAAAGAGGAACACGAGGTGCCTGCTTTGCCAAAAAAATGACTATGCAATACGAGGTGCCTGCTTTGCCAAAAAAAGAAGAAGACTATTTCAAGAAGCCATCAGTTTTAGAAGATAACTATAAGAAGGTGACATATGTTCCATAAGTATCCTCAGTGCCTAAACGAAAATACAAGGTGCCATCTTTGTCAAAAAATAACTGCTTCAAGAAACCATCATCAAAATTTGCAATTCTTTATTCATTGTGTTTTCCTTTGCAATTGTTTTGTCATTTAAATTATATTTTGAAAGTTTCTAGATAACTGTTTCAATTGAATACATGTTCTTCTAATAGAGATTTTTCATATATCTATTCCTCCAACATTTGTCAATTTCTTCACATCAATTAAATAGCAAAAGACTAAAACATAACATCCAAGAGTTACACTCCATATTGAAGTGGAGTGCGCGCGCAATTTTTCTCCTAGGAAGTAACATTATATTATCCTAGTTGGTAATTCTTGCATGGTAATCCTTTAATCTCACTATGTGAATTTAGCGTGCGTTTTGGAGAATAATATTTGATCAGTTCAGTGTTGATATGTGTTTTAATATATAAAGAGAGTAATAATTTAGGTAGGTGAATAATGCATAAAAATTCCATAAAACTATATGACAAAATATAACTTACACACCTAAACTATGTGAGAGTCTTATTACGACATAGTTTATGTGTCTAATAATACGGAAAGCATAAATTCAGCGGTACTACGACCTCACATAATTTAGGTGTGTGACTGATAATTTCGTCATAGTTTTGAAGGGCCCTATGCATTGTCCCTAAAGAGAACAATGAATAGCACTAATTGAGATGTGAAACTCACGAAAAAATAATAATTTTTGTATGTTTTTTGTCCATTTAATATTTTTTTTCTACAAAGATCTTGTGCCTTTTACATTAAGATATTCAATATTTTATGAAGAGATTAACCATAAAACCTACTACAAATTTTTAAAAAATGAGGCATCTAATATTTTTAAAACTTAATTAGATAGTTGAGGATTGTCTCGTTTAGTCTTTATACTTTTAGTCGTAGTGTTCCTTTGGGAGTTTCTTATTAATTCTTCTCTATTATTATTTATTGTTACTATACTTCAATTATCGTATTATTTTGTGGTAGTGACTGTTTCATTTTTTATTTGAGTTTGCATGCTTTCTTTAATATTTTATCTTGGCTTCTTCACTCTTGTTATTTCTTTCTCAAGCATAAGGTCTGTCAAAAATAACCTATCTTTCTAATAGGGGTAAGATTTACGTATTTTACACACTATTCTTTGAAGATCCTACTTGTGAAATTAAACTAAATTATTGTTATTATAAGTTTAATTTGAGACCTAAGCATAGAATATTGAGTAGAAAGAATAAGAAGAAAAAACAATATAATAATTAGATTAATGACATTTTCTGCCCCTCTATTAAATTTAGTTCTTGTGATATTAAATATTTAATAATCAAAATTCAAATACTTGAAATTTGCACTTTTGATTCATTTTATTTGTGCTGAGCAACTTTCACATATAACAAACACAAAAATTATATTTGTATGTTATAGATATAGTTTGCATAATTGCGCTCCATAACAAATTATATGTTTGCTATGAAACTTTTAATTTGTATAATTTGCTACAAATTAAATAATATAACCATAGTTTATACATTATAATTTGTATAATAAGATCTGTATTTGTATAATTATAAATATATATGACGAAAAATATATGTATTTGTATTTGTATATATACTTTTCTCTCGCTTTATACAAACAAAAACACATTTTATACATTTTATATCGAAATGTATAAAATGACTAATTGTATATCGAATCATATGACAAAAAAATGAGATGTTTGCTACGAATTACAATTAAAATAAACTATGGCTATATCATTTGATTTGAATTAATAATTTGCTATTTCATACAATTCTCTCTATTTATTTGCGGGCTAAATCGAATATGTAATTATTAAAATATATAATATATTTTTAATTAAAAAAATTAAATTATAATAAATCATACACCTTATATTTTACAATCCCGCCGGCCGCCTTCTTTCATTTACAATACCCTAATTCCCAAATGGGTAGGCTTTCCTCCGCCGTAGAAATCCCCGACGACAGGCATCGGAGCCACCGGGACGGTGACGGCGGCCGGTACTCACCTCAACGGAGCTCACACTACGACAATCGACGCCGCTATCGAAGTCCTAGTCGTAGCCGTAGTCCTGTCAGAAACCGAAACCGTAGCCTGAGCCGAAGTGTTAGCGGTAGCCGGAGTCGGAGTCCGGTTTATAGTCCATATAGAGACCAGCAAGCGTCACATACTAATGGACGAAACAACCGGCGATCGTTTTCTCCAGATCGTTCGTACCGGAGACCAAGCCCTACGAATGAACCTCCTAGGAGATTTGGACGGGGGAAGAAACCATACCTTGATCGAGATCATAAGAGTGGAAGAACTGCAGATTCTGATTCGGATGAAGAGCTTAAAGGCTTGAGTTTTGAAGAGTACCGGAGGCTAAAACGTCAGAAATTGAGGAAACAGTTGAAGAATTGTATTTGGAATTGCACACCAAGTCCACCTAGGAAAGAAAATGAGCCGGAATATGAAGAACCTGATGAAATTGCAGAAAAAAATCGAAGACGAGATGGTAAAGAAGGAGGATGGATCCAAAAAGGATGTGAAGAAGTCAAAAACTAAGTCTTCTGGAAGTGAATCCAATTCCAAATCTGAATCAGATGCATCAGATTCCGACTCAGAGGCTTCAGATTCTGAACCGAGGAAATCTAGGAAGAGGAAGAAATCCAGCTCTAGACGCAGGAGTAGGAGATCGAGAAGGAAAAGTGTGAGTGAATCGGAGGAAGAGTCTACTGATGATTCATCATCAGAAGAAGAAAGGAACAAACGAAGGAAAAAGTCGAAGAGAAAAGAGAGTAGCAGGAGACATAAAAGGGGTGGTAGTAGTAGGAAGAAAAGAAGCAAAAAGAAAAGCTATTCAAGTGAGAGTGAGAGTAAAAGCAAGAGCGAAAGCGAAGATGGTGAAATTGATGATTCTGATGCTAGTAAGAAGCAAAAGAGTGCTCTGAAGAGTAAGAAAAAGAAGGAAGAGGATAGTGACATACCAGAAAAGAGCTTGGAGTTGAATGATGATGCTGGAATTAATGAGATGAAGGCTGATGAAGCAATGATTGATGAAGTTAATGGTGAGGTGCTTGAATTTAAAGAACTGATTGAGGCAAGGAAGAGAAGTAATTTTGAAGATGAGGCCCCAGTTGGTCCAATGCCCTTGCCAAGGGCTGAAGGGCATATCAGCTATGGTGGGGCACTTAGGCCTGGTGAAGGTGATGCTATTGCCCAGTATGTTCAGCAAGGGAAGCGTATTCCACGTAGAGGTGAAGTGGGTCTTTCTGCTGATGAGATTTCAAAATTCGAGGGTCTTGGCTATGTGATGAGTGGTAGTAGGCATCAGAGGATGAATGCTATTCGTATCAGAAAGGAAAACCAAGTTTACAGTGCTGAAGACAAGCGAGCTTTGGCCATGTTTAACTATGAGGAGAAGGCTAAGCGTGAGCAGAAGGTTATGGCTGATCTGCAGCGCCTTGTGCAACGCCACATTGGTCAGGATACTGAAACTTCTCACGATCCATTTGGAGGGAAGTCTACAGAGGCGGCTGATGATTGATCCTTTTGTATGTTGTTTACTTAAATTTTGGTGTTATTGCTGATATGTGTAGAAACTTGATTGTTTATCTAGAAAGTGGAGATTGATAATAACTTGTCGTTACTTATGTGTAAGCTGATAATATTTGGATTTTACTGATACTATTTCACTGGTTTGTGTGGTAGTCTAATGTAATTAGAGGTAGACCAGACTTTGCCAATATAGGTTATGCTTTGCCAAATTTGCTCAGACATTTTCTGCAGATTGTGAGTAGTCAAATTTTCACATGGCTCCTCAACCATTGTCCAGTTTTCTGCTACCCTTTCATACCAGTTTCACCACATAAGAAAAAGAAATTAGCCCATTGTCCTTTCTTTGAAACGTAGCCGAGTTTCCACATTTTACGTAGTTGCCCCTGTCCACTTCAGTTCACAAGAGGTTATACCATTACTGTACAGGTTCTTATGCATTATCACCCGTTTGCCACTGGAAACACCGTTTCCCAAGTTCCTTTTTTGACTTGCATGTGTTAAGCATGCTGCCTTTGAACATCATTTAGTTGGTGAGAATTTAGGACATATTTTCTTACTTTTTCTTTCTTGAAGTTAAAATCGGCTGAGTCATGGTCGTTGAACCCTAGTTAATTTTTTGCTTAAGTGTCATTCTGCTTTAGTTCATTCATGTGTATATTTTGCTGATCTTACGAGGTTTGTATTATGGTTCTCATCTCTTATGTGTGGGCTGACATGTGATTCTACTGTTTGATTAGTTTAAATGTGATCTGGGTCTCGTAGCATGTTATTGAATAGCTGCTTGCTGTTTTTTTAGTTGTTAATGCATAAGATGCTTCTTAGCTGGCCCTAACACCATAATTTTTAAAAGAGGTTGCTTTTTTGCTTTAGCACAAGTGTTGGTGTACTAAACTTTCTGATAAAAGTAGTAGTTGTGCTAATCATATGTGTTCATGTATGTATAGTATAGATCAATGCCCCATTGGTTGATGCTTCATCCGTTGATATGTAGTTATTTTGTACTTTCTAAATCAGCCATCTGATTGGTCCTGTTGTGTTTTCAGCTATGCAGCTATTCTTCTGTTCTATCTTTCTTTGGTTGTTTGCTATTTGTTCTTCCAAGTTAAGTTAGATGTAAAATTTAGCGCTGCTTTGAGAATCCAGACAAAAATACAATGGGATCCTCTGTTTTTTTGGCTATCGTGTTGATATTACAGCACTTGCACTTTCTTAGTGCTGCAACTTTTATAAAACTTAGCCTTTCTCAAAAAGCTGGATGAGGCAGTGATTGTTTTAGTGATATGCTGTTTCAAATTATATGGATGATTTCGTGACTGGTGTATTTGAGTGTAAAATGCCATTATGTGTGCTTCTTCAGTTGACTAAATGCATGTTCCCATCTATTCAGAGTAAACTTTACTGGCATATTTATAAGTTCTGTTAGTTTCCTACATTGAAATCATAAAGGTCCATTGAAGTATGCCCTAGGACTATGATGATCTGACTCTTTGAAAACATTGTCGTGTGCATATCGGATCCTCCAACAGTAGTGCATTCTTGAAGGATCTGACACGGGTGTGACAACATTTTTGGAAAGACCGAGCAACATAGCTCTAGGAAACATTGTGTAGCTTTATTGACTTTGATTGCAACCTGTAGTTTTCATTAAATGAATGTAAAGACCGAATTTATTCAACGATGCCACTCATTTAAATGCTTATTTCTTGATCCTTGCACCTGTCTGTTTGAAACCTTTTAGACACATGTCAAGGCTTATATGACTTTGTGATATTATATGGTTATCTGTTGTTGTGTATATAAGATTATGCCCAAAAATGAAATGCTGACTACCACTTTTTGAAGTTTTATCATGTATGTTACAAAGGAACCATTTGAGTATCTTTTATGATAATTGTGTTCCAATTGCAGTATGTTGTCCTTTTTAAAGCATGTGTTGCAATTTCATTCAGAATCTCCTGCATAAAGGCTTTTCCACAGTTAATATTGAGCAATTGTCTTTGAGCAGCATGAAGGAGAACCTTGGAGCAACGATAAAATTGTCTCCATCTGACCCATAGGCGTTTTGTTCGAGCGGTGGAATCAACCACTGATGCTTGTGTCAGGGTAGGCTGCCTACAACACAATCCCTTGGCATGCGTCTCTTCCCTTGACCTTGTGTGAACACGGGATGCTTTGTGCATCATGTTGCCTTTTTTTTTTTTTTTTTTACACAATTCTGATGGTTTATGCAAACTTGGGTTTGGTTATGGTTTAGTGTCTGGTTCCAGGTCTTTAATTGCAATATTCCTTCAGTTATTCTTGAGAATTTTCTTGTCAAATAATCAGAGTATATAGTCAAGATGTATTCTAGTCAGTATTTTTGAAAGCATATTTTAAAGTTGGTTAACTCAGAACCTGATCTAGATATTCTAAAGAGCTTGTTTTAGGCTTCTATGTTCTGGCTTCAAACTTATGTGTGCTTGGTCATTCATTTAGCCTATGTTGTTCCGACTCTTCAAAACTATTGCTGAGTTCTGTTTCAAGTTCTAAATTCATAACCTTCAAATATTGACTCTGCTTGTGAGATTAACTTTGTTCTAATTCCATCCCTTATTGAAACACTTTAAAAAGGACCAGACATATATACCTCGAGAGCCTCAAATCATTCAAATCAAAATAGAACGAGCACCTATAAGTAAGGGAGAAGGAATTTCGACTTGAGAAACTCCCATAATACGAGGGCTAGCTATTTCTCAAATCATTAAACTTAATCATTTTGATAAATATTTATGAACTTTAATATATAGTTGAATAAAAAAGAAATAGTAGTATTTTGCTAGCTTACCCTTGTCCTGCCATTTGCTTTAGCTGCAACCTCTCTTGACTTAATTTTAGTTTGAGCCATTTTTGACTAGTCTGTTCTAAAATATTTCATATATTTCCACTGTTTTAGACCTTAATATAAAAAGACCGACATTCATTCTGAAACATATTATATAAAAGTTAAAATAGGACACACAAATCGAAATAGATGATTCATTATAACAAAAAATGGTAACACAAGTAAACATGTAGGTAATCAAAACCAAAAACTAGTTCAAAAACTTATAAATATTAGTAATTCAACATCTCTAATTGTCTATCTAGAAGCTACTTGATCTTGAACTTTAGTTGTAGTGAGCCCAAATCCAAAAGGATAAAGTGGATCATAATTTTTATCACCAACATTCATTGGCAATTGATCCACATTCTTAAACCAAGTTCTTGACAACTTTCCTCTAAACTCATAATCACCAAACAACACATCAGCCACACCTTGTCCCTCAGAGCCAGGCAACCATGCAGCAACAAGTGCATCAATGTTGCTCAAATATGACTGCACAACTAATGGCCTGCCTGAAATTAACACCACAACACACTTTGTGTTGCCACATACATTGCTCATTGTGCCAATTCCTCCCTTAGCAATTGTCAAATTCATACTGTCTCCTGCTGTTTCTGCATAAGGTAGCTCACCTACTACAACAATTGAGTATGAGAAGTTGTTCGACTTTAAAAACTCCGTTGTGGGACTCTCACTATACACCACTTCTGTGTTTGAATCAACGCTAGCTGTTATAGCATCCAAGATAGTAGTACCTGAATTTTTTTTCGAAAAGTCATACTATACTCCATCTGTTTCATTTTACGTGTCTTAGTTTGACAAGAGTAAGAAATATATACCTATTGTGACATTGTTTCCTTCAACTCCTTGCCAAGTAATTGTCCAACCACCACATTGATAGCCCAAATTATTGGCGTGACTTCCAGCAACTAATATTCTTGATGCCTTTTTAGGCAATGGTAGCATAGGGTCATTAGCATTTGCACCATTTTTCAATAACACAAGTGATTTTCTAACTGCTTCTCTAGCTAATTCTCTATGTGCCTGTTCCGAAAAAAATAATAAAAACGTCACATAAAATGAAACAGAAAGAGTACTAGAATAACATCTTTTAAGATATAGTTCTGTTTTAAAATAAATTGAGTGAACACAACATTTTTCCAGAACAACACGAGATACTTCATGCATCAGATTGTCTTCTATTTCAAAATTGAGTGAACATGACAGCATTTTTCCAGGACAACACAAGACACTTCGTGGATTGATGGAAAACGCGAGATACTTCATGCATCAGACTGTCTTTTTTTGTTGTGTTTCAAAATTGAGTGAACACAACAGTATTTTTCCAGGACAGCACGAGATACCTTCTGCATTAGACTGTTTTTTTTTTAATTCAAAAGTGAGTGAACCCATCATTTTTCCAGAAAAACACGAGATACTTTGTGCATTCATGGAAACACGAGATACTTCATGCATTAGACTGTCTTTTTTGTTTCTGTTCTGTTTCAACATTGAGTGAACACGACAACATTTTTCCAGAACAACACGAGACACTTTGTGCATTTATGGGAAACACGAGATATTTCATGCATCAGACTGTGCTTCTTTTGTTCGGTTTTCAAGACTGACCTGACTTCCGACGTGTTTAACTAATTTATAATCAGCCAAAGGATTCTCAAAAAGACCCAATGTAAATTTGACTCTCAAGATCCTCCTCACAGCATCATCAATTCTGGTCATGGGGATAAAATTATTTTTCACCAAAGAGGTCAATGTATCAATAAATTCTGTATAGTTCAAAGGGACCATGATCTGCAAAAAAACCACAAAAATAATCAGATGAAAATTCAAATTTCATAACATCTTGATTCTTGACATAGTACGTAGTCTCTCGATCTATTTTATCGATCTCCAAAAAGAAATTTGGTCCAAAATATTTGTCGATTTAGCAAAGTTAAACGACATATAAAAAAGACTAGAGAGAGTACTACACCAGAAGTTTAAACGACATATGAACATCAAAAGTTCAAATGACAGACGAAAAAGATCAAATTAAGTAGAACATCAAAGTTTAAACGACGTATTAAAAAGATCATAAGAAGTTCAACATCAAAAGTTTAAATGACATGAAAAAGATCAGAAGAAGTACAACACCAAAAGTTTAAACACATATAAAAAAGATCAGAAGAAGTATAACATCAAAAGTTTAAACAACATATGAAAAAGATCATAAGAAGTACATCAAAAGTTTACACGATATACGAGAAAGATCAGAAGAAGTACAACATCAAAAGTTTAAACGACATATAAAAAGATCAAAAGAATTACAACACCAATAATATAAACAACATATGTAAATGACCAAAGAGAGTACTAGAAAGCTAACCATGTCAATGCCAGCTTGAACCCCAGCCAACACTGAGTGTGTATAATTTGAATGAGGTGGTGAGGTAATTCTGTCAATTCCTTCCCAATCTGAGATAACAAATCCCTAAAAATAAAGAAATCAAAACTATTAGTTCTCAACTATCACTAAAAATTGCAGTAAGAATGATAAGTACCCCTCCATCCTTAATCAGAAATCTCGAGTTCTCGAGCTTTTGACCCTTGGGAATAGAGTCACCTTTGTCCTTAATCAGAGATCTCAAGTTCGAGCGTTTGACCCTTGGGAATAGAATCACCTTTGTCCTTAATCAGAGCTCTCAAGTTGGAGCTTTTGACCCTTGGGAATCTAGTCGCCTTGTCTAGGGAGCAATTTAGCCCCCCAAAACGGTATTTTCCAACACGATTCCGAATTAATAGATCCCCAATATGGGAATGGACACCAAGTGGTAAACAAAAAAGCAATTAAGTATTGAGCAACAAGAATTGTGGTGGAGTAGTAAGTACTCCTTCGTCCTTAACCAGAAGACGGGACCTTGGAATAGAGTCTCCTTTGGTAGGGAACTTTAGGACGCGTATAACCAGACTCCAATATATTGTATATATGTAAAATAAACATTAAAAAAAAGTGAAGTGGTTAATTCATTACTCTGAAATTTAGTGTGCCCTTGAGGAAATTGGTAACAAGATCATGATTTGCATGCATTTTAACTCCATTCAAACTTGAATATGAAACCATAATAGTAGAAACTCCCTTGATGATTGAATGATAATAAGCAGGCATGTGAATGCTTAACAATGTGTGCCAATCAGCCACTGTGTTGTTTTCATTGATCCCTTTTATTGTGCCACCATCTCCAACAAAGTGTTTTGCACATGCCACTACCTTTTCCCTACAAAAAAAAAACAATTATTGTACAAGTTCATATTCAACAACATATCAGTGTATTTCCACAGGTGAGGTCTAAGGAGGGTCGAGCATACACATATCTTACCCCTATCGGAGATACTATTTCTGAAAGACACTCGAATCAAATGACAAATGTACTAAGTTCATATTCAACAAACATATATACTAGTGTATTCCACAAGTGAGATCTGAAGAGGGTAAAGTGTATGCTGACCACCGTACCTTCAATAGAGACTATTTCTGAAAGATCCTTAGGTCAAGTAACAAATGTACAAGTTCATATTCAATTAAAAAAAAGAAGAAGGGGGGTGGGGGTTAAAGTATAAAGAAATACGTCAAGAATGAAAAAAACATATATATAGTGTAATTTTAAGACAAAAGGAATTCAGAAGAATCCCTTACGCCTTTTAGTGACCATAAACCTCTACGAAGGGGTTCATATGGACCCCTTTATCCCCTTAGTGAGAAATTAATCCTAATCTTAATTTTTGGGGTTCAGGTATCCTTTACCCCTATAATTATTGATTATACACTTACTATACATCAAATATACATCAACAACGACTACAAATCTATTATATCATAAAAATATTATTTTTAATCGACTGAGTAAAAATGTTAAGATTAAGATATGTAAATGTAAATTAACTTACTTTCCACCAACATAAGGAATGCCTACTACATTAGTAGGTAAGTCCCCTTGTAAACCAGGTATAATTTCAGTCATTTGTTTCACAATTTGTGGATCCTCACTATAACTCTCATAGCACCTACCCCACCTTGGGTCTCTACATACCTGCAAAAATATTCGTACAATCAGATCACTTATAAAATAATTATATTATAAATAATAAAATTCTTAATCTCTATTATAACATATTAAATTATACCGCAATGCATGGAGCAAAAGCATAAGGAATGCCAGTAGCTCTAACTTCAAGAGCTGTTGCTACACCAATTCTTTTCACAAGTTCGGGATCTCTACAAAAATTAAAGCAAAAACAAAATACAAATTATTATGTAATTTGAGAAAATTAAATATTTAATTTTCCTAATACAAGATCATAATTTAGTGACATTTACTAAGGGTAACTATTTTTATAACAAAAAAACAAAAAACAAAATATAAAAAGTAAACTTATAAGAAAATCATTCAAAGATTTTTTTTTTGTCTACCTAATATAATTTTTGAGCGAAAGGGGCTCTGCTAAAGAAAGGGCACTCTTAACATTTTTTAAAAAACCCTCGGGGTTTGAAAAGGCACTCATACCTTATACTTTAATAAGGTTATTGAATCGTCAGTATATAAAAGTTAAAAAATATTTAAATTAGAAAAAAATATTTAAATTAGAAAATCTAGAAAACATACCTAGTGGCACCAAGTCCAATATTATGAGGAAAAATAGTAGCTTTATAAACATTATTATGTCCATGTACAGCATCAATCCCATAAATCATAGGTATCCCTAACCTACTAGACAATGCTCCTCTTTGAAATTCGTTCACCATATCAACCCATTCCCTGGCTGTTGCTTCAGGTTTTGGCACACTTCCACCACCACTCAGTAAACTCCCTATCCCGTAATTTTTCATGATGTCAGTTGTCATGTTTTTTCTCTCGAGTTGTGTCATTTGCCCAATTTTCTCTAACAATGTCATCCGACTCATTAGATCCTTTATTCGTGCGTTTATTGGCTTGTTGGGATCCTTGTAGAGCAAGTAATCTCCTTGTTGTGCCATGCATGAGTCCCATGTTGAGAATAGTAGCACAAGTCCCAATAAAAGGATTGTAATTCTTGATTTCATAGATGATCACTTAATAACTTAATATGAAATATTTCTGTAAATAGACAAAATGATAAGAGTAAGATAAGTAATTTTTATATTTTTTTACACTCAAACAACACTAAACAACATACACGGCTCATACACGATCTAATATTTCTACCGTTAAATACACTAAAACAACAAAAGAAATATTTCAAGCCCCACTCTAGTAACATAAAAAAAATGCATACACAATCCAATTTGTATACCGTTATACACTAAAATAACATAAGCAAGATCTCAAATTCTACACACTAATAGCATAAATATACATACACGATCTATTTTGTACAGAGGCGGACCTACATAGAGTTCGTCGGGTGCTCGAGAACCCATTAACCTCGTCTCGAAATATATATATCTATGTAGAAGTTAAGAGGTATTTGTATAAAATTATCATAGAGCATCTGATGAACAAATGATCTAATTCGTTCATTGACTCTTGGGTTGGTGCTTAAGACTCTTTTAGTGTTGTTGAGCCCGAGTCTGCATCTCACTGTTAACATATCTTTTATATTTTTGCTTCCGCCACTTTCAGAACACCCACAACATAAGTAAGATTTCAAATTCTACACAGTAATAACATAAAAATACATGCATGATCCATTTTTTACATCGTTATATACTAAAACAACAAAAGTAAGATCTCAAGTTTTACACACTAATAGCTTAACATAATCAATCAGATCAATTATTTTGTTGTTAATATATGGATTAACAACAAAATTAAAAGTGGAGAAACAGAAGAAAAATAATGAAAAGGATATTATTATGTATGTAAAAACAAACAAAAAAACACCAAAATTCACCCAGAAATTCAAAAAATTATCGTGCAAAAAATAGATGCAAAATAGTGAATAACAAATATTAATAACGAAAACGTACCAAGTAAAAGAGATGAAATTAGTGAATTAGTTTACATACTGGAAATTTTATGAAGCTTTTATAATATAGTATTTGAGTAGTATTAGTATTTTTAGATGATTATGATATCTACAAATTTAATTAGTGATTATGATCAAGATTAACGGTAAAAACTATAAATCAGTTTAAGATAAACACAAATAGCTTACACGTAGGATTTTTAAAAATTATTTACCTTATTTATTTAGCTAGAAAATATGTTTATAATTTTCTTTCCAAGATAAGATTGTGTCCTAAAAGGAAAACAATTAATTATACTTTATGACAAATATTCATAGAATGTCGATTTATGGTCAGTAATAATTACTACAAGATACGATTCTTGAATTTAACTTTTATACACTAAGCAAATTTAAATGATTTTTATATTATTGGATCACCTATATAAAGAGTTAAATATTATATGTTCTATATTAAGTGAATTGTTGGAATATGTTATATTTGGACATAAATTAAATGTTGTTATTAATACTCTTTCTCGAAGAGAAGGTTATTAAAAAAAAGGGTAAATATGAAAAAAAAAATCAACAGTCTTTTTTCTAGTCCTGTTACTGATAAATTCTTATTTTAGTTCTACGAAAAATAATATTTTACTTGCAATGTAAAACAAAACAAAAAAAAATCAACATTTTTAATTTTTAATTTTTTTGTTACATGGGTGAAAAGTTAAAGTATTGTTATATATGGGTTATTTAAGTGCTTAAATTGTACATTTAAGTTTTTTAACCCTTTGGTTATTTCTGTCGTTTAAGTAATTTGATACGATATATTCAAGGTTATGTAATATGATATATGTTATTTGCAAGATGATTTTGGGAGAGTACGTCGATATGATGTGCGGGATTGGGGACATTCGTTGGGCTTTTTTCTTCGAGAGCCTAATATTGATTGATGAAATTTACGGCGTAGTTAATAAAGGTCAATACGTAGAAGGGATTAGAAACAAAACTCAGAGAGATAAAGAGAGTTGACTTCCCAAAATGCTAAATTCTCTTTCAAACCTGTGGTCCCTTTTAGCCACTTGCTAGTTGGATCTGGTGCTCAAATAAAATACTATTAACATTTTTCACGCCCCAATAATTTCAACTAAATCAGTCTTTTTCACCATTTCTAGCTTGGTTAAATTATGTAAGTGGATTTTCTCTAAAAGTTCTTAACATAAAAATCTCAACTTGCTTTTTGGAGCCCATATACTAAAGGACTAGTAGTAGATCACCAAAATCGAGCAGAGTCAAAGCTACTAAATCCTGTCAAACTCGTAAATCAACACAACACAAAATAACTAAGCCTCATTTTCATAAATGCTCCATTTAGGTTCATTTACAATACTCTCAGGCTAAAATATATATTACATGGCAAAATTCACAAACTTCAATAATGATAAATAACAAGATTACTGGCTTAATTTTGTGGTAAGTTTATACCACTTTTTGTTTTCTTGAAAGCCAGTGCTTGCACAAATTGTTGACAAAATGACTTTGCATTACTCATTTTTCATGTTTAGTAGTTGGCTTTCACTGGCTTAGTTGTAAGTCCAAATCCAAAATGAAACAAAGGATCATTGTGTGAATCATCAAAATTCATAGGAAGCTGATCAACTGACTTGAACCATGTCCGGGCGAGTTTACCAGTAAAGCCATAATCGCCAAATAAAGCGTCAGTAACGCCTTGTCCTTCAGTCCCGGGGAGCCAAGCAGCTACAAGAGCATCTATTTTGGCAATGTAAGGCTCCATCACGACTGGACGGCCAGAGACAACGACTACAACACACTTCACTGCCCCACAGACGTTGTTGATGGTGCTAGGGCCGGGTTCAGTTATTGTAAGGTTTGAGCTATCGCCAAACATCTCTGCGTATGGGACTTCACCCACGACTACAATGGCGTAGGAGAATTTGTTGGACTTAACAAAGTTAGCGTCAGGGTTCTGTTGGTAGACTACTTGTGTAGAAGGATCAACTGTTTTCTTGATAGCAGATAAAATGGTGGTTCCTGTCAAGTTATGGAACGCGTATCAAAACCGGAAAAATGATGTGTTGTGTGAGAAGGAGTAACAGACTGACAGTATTATTTACAAGGCTAAGTAAAACAACAGAATAGAGTTGGTGTAAAACGCATGTAATATGCTGCTTGGACACTCCTACAATGCTAACACACCCATGTCGGTTCCAACAAAACTGCATTACTTTTTGAGGATTCGACACACATCCATCAACATTTTTGAAGTGTCCAAGCAACAATGGATTAAGTATGTCTAGAAAGGAGGAGGAAATCACTGTATAATTTGATCAATCACGCACATTATGTGTTGTTCAAACGCTAATGATCGCAGGCAGATGGTAGAAATTGTTGCGTCGTGTCACAATAGAGATGTTGTTAAAACTACAAAATACGAGAGTGTGAAGACGTACCAACTGTAAGATCATTGCCTGCAACGCCTTGCCATTGGATTGTCCAGCCTCCACATTGGTAACCTAAGTTGTCTGCATGAGTTCCAGCAACAAGTATTTTTGGTGCTTTCTTTGGAAGGGGAAGCAGTGGGTGACTAGGCGTTTTTCCGTTCTTCAAGAGCACGAGTGATTTCCTAACTGCTTCCCTTGCTAAGTCTCTATGCTCCTATAGAAAAGACAATGAAGCAGGTTAGATTTAATACAAGCAAGAGCTATACCTATGTTGCTCGGACTATCCAAAAAGCCCGAGCAACATAGTATTGGGATAACTAAGGTAACATTTTTTACCTGGCTACCGAGTTGGTTTGCCAAGCTAGGATCAGACATTGGGTTTTCGAAGAGACCCATGACAAATTTAACTCTCAATATCCGCTTCACAGCATCGTCAATTCTGCTCATGGGAATGATATTGGCTTTCACTTGAGAAGTCAAAGTATCGATGAATTCTCTATAATTCTCAGGGACCATAATCTGAAGCATAGACAAAAGCCATAGTGAATATAAAGAACTAGTATAACATATCCAAGATAAGATGATCGAAAGATCTGTCTACGAATTTATATGACTAACCATGTCAATTCCTGCCGTAATTCCAGCTTGAACTGAATAAGAGTAATTAGCATGAGGAGGGTCAGTAATCCGGTCAAGCCCTTGCCAATCTGAAATGACAAAGCCCTGAAAGATAAAAACCAAACGAGTTTGGGTTATACTGGAATATATCCCGACTTGACTTTAACTGGCGGAATTTTACTACCAAGTGAAATGATCATCTTTACCCTGAACTTGAGCTTGTTCTTCAGGAAGCCAGTGATAAGGTCTCGGTTGGCATGCATCTTTCTTCCGTTCCAGCTTGAGTAAGACACCATTACCGTTGAAACACCCTTTCTGAGTGAGTCATAGTATGCAGGCATGTGGATGTCAAATAAATCATTTGAGCTGATTATAGTGTTGCTTTCATCAACGCCATTCTTCGTGCCACCATCTCCCACAAAGTGCTTAGCACATGCTGCAACCTTAGTCCTTAATCATATGAAAGTTCAACAAACAACAACATCAGCATTGATAGTCAAAGAACCATAGATGATTCATAAGAATTTGCTAGTATAACTAACACATCGTCAAGGAAATGATGAGGATCTAAAAAGGGATAAAGATTCATACTTTCCGCCAACGTAAGGAACACCATTCTTAGATTTAGCTGGCAAATCTCCTTGCAGACCAGGGATGATCTCAGTCATGCTTTTCACAATCCTGTAATCTTCACTGTAACTTTCATAACAACGGCCCCATCTAGGATTTCTGCATACCTACCATAAAACAATTATTCAGACATAACATACATAGAGAAGCACCATATGCACAAAGTGTAATCATATCAACTCACTGCAATGCAGGGAGCAAACACATATGGAATTCCTGTAGCTCTAACTTCAAGTGCAGTTGCAGCCCCAATACGCTTCACCAATTCAGGATCCCTGCATAAAATTAGCAAATTTTTTATTATCACTAAATGAAAAGGAAAGGAACTTAAGAATCAAAAACCCGAAATTCTGAAAATCATTAATTATCACTGAGGATTCTACTTGCCTGGTGACACCAAGGCCAACATTGTGAGGAAAGATTGTAGCCCCATAGACATTGTTGTGTCCGTGAACCGCATCGATTCCATAAATCATGGGAATCCCAAGCCGGGTTGAAAGAGCACCCTTTTGAATCCCATCTACCATATTGGTCCAAACCTGAGCAGTGGCCTTGGGTGCAGGTACACTGCCTCCACCACTCAGTACACTCCCTGCCAGAAAAAATATTGAGGATGAACTCCAAAATACAAGACAATACTGAATCTAAGAGAATCCTTTTTCCCCTCTCCATGCCTAAATTAGTACAAAATTTCACTCACTTTTAAGTCTTAGGCCACAGTGATCTATCAATATCTTTTTTTCTTAAAGGCAAGACAACAATAAGTAACCAAATATATACATACTATACTATGTTGCTAGGACTCTCAAAAATATGTGTTGGATCATTCAAAGATAGTATCTCTTTGGAGGATTTGACACATGTGCGGCAACATTTTTGGGCAGTCAGAGTAACATAGCCTATAGATGTGCCTTTTTCAAAAAACCAAATGCATATTACAAGCATACCAATGAAATTTTGCTTCATAACATCAGCTGTGGCAACGGCCCTCTCAATTTGAGTCATTTGACCAATCTTTTCCTCAAGAGTCATTCTTTTCAGCAAGTCCTTGATTCTAACACCCAATGGCTGTTTTGGGTCCTTGTATTTCATGTATCCTCCCTCAGCTACCACAGTCCACAGGCATAACACCACAAAACCCATCATGGGTATAGACATTCTCCCCATTTTTTCACAAACCCTCAATATCCTTGTGCTGGAACAATCTGCTAAAAAACATACAAATAGCAAAAATCAATAAAACTACTAAATACCAGAGTCATCAAAACAAGAATACAGAATGTTGGTAAAAACAAGAATCTTTTTTTTTGTGTTGAAAAAGTTTTTTTTAAAAAAAAAACAGCTTAGCAAGACCACATACTAAACACCACAAACCCATAGTCATCAAAACAAAAATACAGAATGTTGGGGGAAAAAGAATCTTTTTTTGTTATAAAGTAAAAAAAGAAAGAAAAAGCAGCTAATCAAGATCACAAGATGAACACCATAGTCATCAAAACAAGAATACAGAATGTTGAGAATACAAGAGTCTTTTTTTGTTACATAGTAAAAAAGAAAGAAAAAGCAGCTGATCAAGACCACAAGATAAACACCACAAACCCATCATGGGTATTCACATTTACCCCATTTTTACCCCCCTCCTCAAGGGCCTTCTGATGGAACAGTATGCTAAAATAGTTTTGCGAAACTCATAAAAACAGCAAAACTCAATAGAACTACACAATGTTGAAAAAAAAAAGAATCTTTTTTGTTACAAAGTAGTAAAAAGGAAAGGAAAAACATCTAATCAAGAATACAAGCTAACCCCATCCCTCCTCATGGACCTTCTGCTAGAACAATCTACTAAAAAGCTCATAAAAATAGCAAAACTCAATAAAACTACTAAATAGTCTAGTTATCAAAACAAACATACAAAATGTGGAATAAAACAAAGAAACTTTTTTGTCACATACCCCACACCCCTTAATGGCCTTCTGCCAGAACAATCTAGCAAAACTCATAAAAACAGCAAAACTCAATAGAACTACAAAATGTTGAAAAAAAAAGGGATCTTTTTTAGTTACAAAGTATAAATCAAGAATACAAGATAACCCCAACCCTCCTCAAGGACCTTCCGCTTGAACAGTCTAATAAAAAGCTCATAAAACAGCAAAACTCAAAAAAACTAGTACTAAACAGTACTATAGTTAACAAAACAAACATACAGAATGTGGAGGATAAAAATAATCTTTTTTGTCACCCCACCCCACACCCACACCCACGCCCTTAATGGCCTTCTGCTAGAACAATCTTGTAAAACTCATAAAAACAGCAAAACTCAATAGAACTACACAATGTTGAAAAAAAGAAAGAATTCTTTTAGTTACAAAGTACAAATCAAGAATACAAGCTAACCCCCCAACCCTCCTCAAGGACCTTCTGCTATCAGAGTCTACTAAAAAGCTCATAAAAACAGCAAAACTCAACAAAACAAACATACAGAATGTGGAATAAAAAAATAAACTTTTTTGTCACATACCCCTCAATAGCCTTCTGCTAGAACAATCTTGTAAAACTCAATAAAACAGCAAAAAACTCAATGGAACTACAACTAATATACATACAAAATGTTGAAAAAAAAAAAACACAGCTAATCAAGAAAACAATATTTGCAAAGTGAACAAACTTACTTGTTGGACTTCAAGTTTGAAAAAAAAGAAGAAAATGAGTAGTCGTGCAGACAACTATCAGGCAAGTTGATGGGAATTTGTGTGTATATTATGTGTGTATATATAGAAAATATACAAAATGGAAGATGCCATCTACTTTGGGGAAAATAACAAAAATGGTCACTTATGTTCAATGTAGATTTAAAATAGTCCCTTAAATATATTTCTTGACAGTTTAGTCTTTTAAATTTGTCTAATATGAGCACTTTTAGTCTCCGTCTTAATTTAACAAATTTCGCTTTGCTAAATTTTATAAGAGCTTTGGGTGGGGTTGGGTTTGGGGGGGGGGGGGGATATTGTGTTTCTATAGTTTGATGTAATTTTTTGAGGTGCAACACTTTTATGTTAGTTTTGTTTTAAAAAAATTTCATAATTTTCCTCAAATTTAATGAATAGAATTTTTTTAAACATTAGATAAAAACAAATAAATGTTCACTTTTGACAAATTTACAAAGGGTTTATTGGACATAAAAAAAAATCTTCCAAAAAGTACTTTAAACACATTGTTTAGTTATGTGTTGGATAATTTTTTTAATCTGAGCTATTCAAGTAATGAGAAAATAATTCACTCACAAAACTTTAATTTTTTTTTCAGTGAAATAGTTGTTTTTCAAATATTATTTTCTTAATTTTAATTCTTAAAATCTTTATTTTAAAGTATAATCAAATCTATATTCAAACGCCTATTCAAACTGTTCAAAAATATATTTAAGGAACTATTTCGAATCATATCCCAAATATAATGTACCATATTTGTAAAAGCATTTCTGAATGTCACTCTAGCCGTTCTAGCGGAGTTAGTGGGGGGTGGGGTAGGGGATAATAAACTTAATAAAAGAAAATAATAATTTTGAGTCTGAATTTTTGACCAATAGTCCAATACTATGGAAATTTTATCCGTTGGTTACGTTTTCCAATAAAAGTTTTTTTTTTCTGACAATGTCATAAATACAAATTAATGATTTGTCCATTTGGGCCCATATTATGGGGCAGATATTTTGACATTATTTATAAAACAAGGGCTTCAAGTTTAACAAAATGTGCCAATTGAGTATTTTACAAGTTATGTTTTAAAAAATAAAACTTTAAAAAACTCAATGATTAATATATATTTAGGTCCCCAACGGCTATTGTCTACTTTTGTAAAGGTCAAGATGTATATTATTAAAAAAATATTGACGTTTAGTTATATGTTAAAAGCATATTTGAGGTTTATTGTATGTATTAAGATTAAGATATTTGAATTTGAATGTATATTTGAGTGATTAAGATGTTGTTTCTAGATATGAATACTAAATAATTATGACTGTTTGAATGTGTATAATCTATTTAGTTTTAAATATAATAAATTTACACTTCAAATAAAATATTTATATTTGGTGCTAGTGGTTAAGTAATGGTTGGTGTTAGTGGCTAGTAATGATGGTGATAGATTTGTAGCGATTGACACAATAGCGACGATTGGTAATGGTGGTGATGACTGAAAAATGTGTGGTGGTTGACGATGATGTTGGTAATAGTTGGCAATAGTGCTAGTTATGATGGTGGTGACGATGGTGGGGGTAGTGGTGACTAGTTATGATGGTTGTGGTGACAATGGTGGTTAGCGATAATGATGGTGATTAATCGTTATGATGGTATGATTATGATGACAAAGATAGTTAGTGGTGACGACCGGTAATTATGGACACAATGATGATATAAATTATCCATGCAAAAATATCACTCAACGATATTAATAATAAGATCTTTATTTTGAAATATTAATGATTAAGAATAATTGCTTAAATCTTAATGTAAACAAATGCAATTAGTAACCTAAAGTATGACCATTTAGATTCAAACCTCTATTAAGGGTAAACAAATAAGACTTTTAATCTTCAATTAATTAAATTATGCAATTTTAATCCCTTTTTCTTGTAGTATTCACAAATTTACCATAATTACTAATTCTCCCACAATTTAATCACTAATATCCTATTTAAATTTATATTATTATTCAGTATTTCACGATAATATAGTTATACAAATAGTTAAATATCACACATTTTCTACATAAATGTTTAAAAAATACATATTTTAATTTATTTAAAGTTAAATATGTTGAGAAGTATATCACCAGGACCAAAACAAAATTTACCCATAACTGATATATATATATATATTACACACACAATTTTATTATTTATTTTTAAAAATAACCTTGGTGAATCAATAATTTGAGATGAATTTGGTGCCTCATAAATATAACTGTTCAATTCATTATGATATGGATATAAGAAATAAGACCACAAATTAATCTTCATTTATACATGAACTCACATACATGACATTTAAATTAGGGACTATCCATTTGTAGATTATATAATATATTTTTAGTTACACAAAAAATATATTTAATATTGGAAATAATGATCAACTAATTTATGATTAAAATCAATTTAGATCTAAGCCAAATTCAATCAACTACTTCTTAGAATTTATACTATATTTAGGTCAAATTAATTGTATATATATGAATTAATTTTTCATTAGCGTGAGTTGTCCAATTATGACTTGTAATAAGGTTAGATTTCTATATTAATGATTGTACCAAACATCATAATACTTCCTTATGAATCCTAAATTTTCGTGTTGCGCCGTATACGGATATATAAATTTTTTTTCATTGATTCAATCAAAATATCTTTGGGCCGAGAATACTATGCATTTTTCAGTGATAATTTCAATGAGAATATTTGGTTGTGCCATCTTTATTTACAAATTTGGTAAAAAAGTTAGTAGCTTTAACTCAAATTCTGTATTTATATATATATTTTCAAAAAATACTTAATGTATATAAATAGTCTATACCATAACCAGTTCTAGCTTAAAATCTTGGATCTGTTGTTTTTTAAGATTCTCCTTCAATAATTAGTGCTAATTAATTATATTTATCTTAAAAATTAAATATAATTAGTGATAATTAAGCATGTGCCATGTGGATAATAATCGTGGGTTGTTTAAGTGATAGTTGAAAACCCAACATCCCATGTTTCCACACTGTTAAAAAGCGTTTAGTCACTTAATAAAAAAAATTAAAATAATTATACATCTTAAGTTTTTGGTAATTTAAATAATTTTGGTAAGTCATCTTTTATTATTTAATTTTGTCTATTATTGCAAGAAATACACCTATTTGTCAGGTGAAGAAAATAAAAATCGAATCTAACTTAACCATCAATTTCCTTCCTCAAATATGAACACTAAAGGGCTGTTTAGTTGCCAAATATTATGGGGCTATAAATCACTATTTCAATCTCTAATATTGTATATAGGATATTTAACCAATCTAGAGATAATTACACTATAGTGCGGTTCATAAAGTTACATTACTTAGTTGTATTCTATAATGAAATTCTACCATTGCTGATAATAAATTCTTATTAATTTTTCTTTCACAAACTCACATCAAAGATATATATCTTATTTTTTCTACCTTCTACTATGAAAAATTAAATAAATCCAACTACTTCACTTTCAATGGGACTGAATTTCTCTTCCAAAATTTATCTCAATTATTTATCAAAATTATTTATATTCCATCTTACTTCATAATGAAACTTCACTATTACTAACAAGTAACAACATATTCTTATTAATTTTTCTTTCATAAACCCAACATGGGAGTGCTGTTCAGACATTGCTAAAGTTCGGAAAGCTTCAAAGTTTGCAAGTTAAATTTTCACAAATAAGTTATGTTTCAAGTTAGTATTGTTAACAAAGATCAATTACATATATTGAGGAGTCTAAATATAAAATTTTGGGTTATTTTGTGTAGTTTTAAAATGTTTTTGGATGAATTTGGTGCTTAGATTCAAGAAAAAAGACAAAGCAATTTTTTTTTGTTTGTATAATAGTGTATCTGATTGTATATTATTGTATATGAACGTACAATTATTTCTTATACTTTTGTATATACTATTTATTGGGTAAATAATATTGTATATCAAGTTTTCAACATTTTGCAAAAATAAAGTATGAAAGCTTTATCTATTATTGCATATAAGATGTAAATTGTTGTATACCTAACTGAGCTTTGGGCTAAAGATTTGTTAGGTAAAATTTGGACTATATTTTTGCAATGTAAGTAAGGTATATATATATATATAAAATGTAAATTTTAATTGAGGGGTTAAGATGAACACCCTCCATCTCCCTAGATATCCGATCCTAGTGCATAAGGAAAGGGAAGAGGGAGTGGGTGATCTAAAACCAAAATTTAAAAAAAGATCTTGAAATTTTTCAACATGACTCGATATACACGTACAACGCACGCACGTGTCAAAAAATTTAAAATGTCAAAAGTCTACAATAATTAAAAAATAATTTGCAATAAAAAAAATGTCAAAAGTCTACAATAATTTGTAATGGAAAAAACATAAAATAAGGCCTACAATAATTAAAAATGTCGAACGTCAAATATATTAAAGAAATTTAAATACTTTCTTTCAACAATTCCTCTTTAGAAAGAGGAAAAAACTCTTAAATGCAATAACATCAAATTGATCCAATTGCTCTTTCAAACTTTCCACAACAAATTTGAGCATATTTCATTCAATTCAATTTGCTACTTATTATTAATTTCCAATAGCAAATTTTGGCAAATTTTATTTATGAAAACTTACCATGAGACTCCTATTTAAATGACCATCAAAACATTTTTATAGTATATTGTGCTTTCAAGTATTTTTCAAGTATACTTACTCAACTCTCTCATTCAATAATTTCATATATGTTTAGTGAATAATGAGAACTATGCTCAATAATTATGTTTTTTTATTGCAATTATAAAGTACAATTAAATTAATTTCTCTTTTTTTTTTTTTGCAGAAAAATGTCTTCATGTGCTTCATCTTCAAAGGGAAAGAGAAAGTTGAATGAGGTGAAAAAGCTAAGTGTACTTATTGTGGCTGATGATGATATATCTCAAAATTCATATATATTATGTCTTCAAAATTTTGGAGTGGAGACATTAGGAGTAAGAAATGGATTTATGGCATTCAATATTCATGATAAAACACAAATGCGTTTTGATTTAATCCTAATGAGCTCAACTATGCCTATTATGGATGGTATCGAGGTAATTAATTCCTAACTAATTATAATTTATTCTTAATTTTATGTCTAATTGTTTACTCGAATGTTTGTTTTAATGATATGACATAACTCGATATACACGTGTAACACACGTGCATATTTTCTGAAAAATCCAAACAAACATAATGTTTGTCTATGCGAGAACTATATTTTTATTTTTTTGAATGTTTTTTTTATTACTAGGCAACAAAAAAGCTTCGATCAATGGGGATTACTGCGATGATTGTGGGAATAACAACTCCAGATGACAATGAAGAATATCGCAAAGAATTTATGGATGCTGGACTTGATGAATGCTATGAGAAGCCATTAACAAAGGAAATACTTCAGAGTCTTGTTGAGAAAGTTTCCAACAAAGTTTAATATTATAGAAAAATAAATCACCTTATTATAAGATAAGTTATATAATATAGTTCTTTAGTCATGTACTTGACCTATACAAGTATTATTTTCAAATTTGGTGAGTATTGAAGATGTACTAGTAGACATATGATTTTGATGCTATACAACTATTATTATGAACTAGAATATTTGTTTTGTTGGTTATTCATTCAGAGTCTCATATCTATCTTGAGGTCTGACTAATTTGAAATAATCAGAAAGTTTATTTTGAGGGATACAATTTTTATTTTCTTATTTTTCACTCAATGTTCAATTTCTATTTAGCGATCCAATTAATCTATAGAGCTAAAATATTTTTTTACTAAAGATGACTTCATTCTCCAGACTCAAATTCGAGTGTTAGAATACTTACTTTTAACATGTTGATTAGTAGTTTTAATATTTCAATAGGCTATGACATCATTTTGTGAAAATAGAGAACTCTTTTGTGATGATTTGTTTAGTCTAAATTACCAAAATAAAGAATAAAATGATCTTGTATCAATAATATAAAAGAAATAACTCACCTATTATAAGACTAAATATATACACAAGTACTACTTTCAAATTGGGTGAGTATCAAAGATGCAGTAGACATGATTATGAGTCTTGAAAAATGTGTTAGGTTTTTAAAAATAATATATGTTTAGCGAAATCGATACGAGTACGATAACATTTTCAAATGTTAGAGCAGCATAGTTCAATATCACTTAAAATATGTTTATTCAAAGTTTTGTTTTATATGACATGACTCAACATACGTGTGCAACACACCTGCATGCAAAAATTACTATTAATAAATAAAAGAAGCTAGGTAGAAAACATAAATAACAACATTCAAATACTTATTTATTCAATATTAATTTGATAGTTAATTTAATCTAAAAGATAACATTATAACATTTCTCATCATACTGACTTCATCTTATACACCTCATGGAGGTTAACGATTTGCTTGATGTGAGATTCTTTATTTATGCGAGGTAATAGTACTTTGTAGAGGAGATTAACTAAAGATGATGTCGTTGCCGCCACCACCAATGTCTCTTAATCTTTCCTCTGGTAACTGTTTTAAAAAAGTGTTGTTGTCACACTTCTAAATATTTCATTTTATTTTTTAGCTTTTCTTTTAGTTTTGCTTTGTTTTATAATGGGCTGGGTCTTTTTTAGGCCAGCCTATGTAGAGATTTGATTTGGAAATAAAAGACGCTCTAAGCTTCAAACTTTTTTTTTTTTGTAAAAAAGAGTTTAATAGTTACTTTGGTCAAGTCGTCGACATCGACTTATTTTGAGTACGTCCATGGGGAGGGAGGGGGAAGGGGTAAAATCAAAATTTTAAAAAGGCTTGAAAATATTTCAAATTTGACTTAATATACACATGCAACATATGTGTCAAAAACTAATTTATTATAAAATAAGATCACACAATTATTAGAAATGTCAGAACTTAATATATTCAAGAAATATTAATATTTTGCTTCAACAATGTTTCTTTTAAAAAGGGAAAAAGATCGACTCTTAAATACAATAACATCAAATTTATCTAGTTTATCTTTTTAACTTTCCAACAACAAATTTGATCATTTTCATTTAATTCAATTTGCTATTATTAATTTTCCAATAGCAAATTTTGAAAAAAATTATTAATGAAAACTTTCCATGAGGCTCATATTTGTCTTGAGGTTTGACTAACTTGATTTCACGTCAGAAAGTCCATTTTGAAGGATTAAATTTTTTTATTCTTAATCGGTGTTTAGTCTAAGTTTTGAGATCCGACTTATCTGGAGAACTAAAATATTCTTTACTAAAACCGGTTCCATTTTATGAACTCCGATTTGAGATTTCAAAACTAGATTTATACTTAATTTTAACTGGTTGATTGTAGTTTTAATATGAAATTTTTACTTAAAACCAAAATTAGAAAAAAGGTCTTGAAATTTTTTGACATGATTCGATATACACATACAACGCACGTGCCAAAAATTAATTTATTATGAAAAAAGGTCTACAATACTTAAAAATGTCAAAAGTCAAATATATTCATGAAATTTGAATACTTTCTTTCAACAATTCCTTTTTATAAAGTGCAAAAAAACTCTTAAATGCAATAACATCAAATTGATTCAATTGCTCTTTCAAACTTTCCACAACAAATTTGAGCATATTTCATTTAAATCAATTTTGCTACTTATTATTAATTTTCAATAGCAAATTTTGGCAAATTTTATTTATGAAAACTTACCATGAGACTCCTATTTAAATGAGCATCAAATCATTTTTATAGTATAATGTGCTTTCAAGTATTCTTCAAAACTCTCTCATTCAATATTACATATATAATTAGAACTATGTTAAATATTATGTTTTTCTTATTGCAAATTATAAATTATAATTAAATTAATTTTTATTTTTCTCGCTTCAAGTGCTTCATCTTCAAAGGGTAAGAGAAAGTTGAATGAGGTGAAAAAATTAAGTGTACTTATTGTGGCGAATGATGATATATCTCAAAATTCATATATATTATGTCTTCAAAATTTTGGAGCAGAGACATTAGGAGTAAGAAATGGATTTATGGCATTCAATATTCATGATAAAACACAAATGCGTTTTAATTTAATCCTAATGAGCTCAACTATACCTATTATGGATGGTATTGAGGTGATTAATTCCTAACTAATTACAATTTAATCTTAATTTTATGTGTAATTGTTTGCTCAATTTTTTTTTTTATGCATGATATGACATGACTCGATATACACGTGTAACACACGTGCATGTTTTCTAAAAAATTCAAACAACATAACATTTATTTATGTGTGAACTGTGCTTTTATTTTATAGAATTTCTTTTTTCGATTACTAGGCAACAAAAAAGCTTCGATCAATAGGGATTGCTAAGATGATATTGGGAATAACAATTCCAGACGACAATGAAGAATATCGCAAAAAATTTATGGAAGCTGGGCTTGATGAATGTTAAGAGAAGCCATTAACAAAGTAGATACTTCAGAGCCTTGTTGAGAAAATTTCTAACAAAGTTTAGAAGAAAATCAAAGGATAAAGTTATATTATAGTTCTTATTATAGAAGAAATAATATTATTACAAGACTAAAGTTATATAATATAGTATATAGTACTTCTTTAGTTATGTACTTGACCTAGATATATAAATATTACTTTTAAATTTGATGAGTGTTAAAGATGTACTAGTAGAACATATACATATATATGATGCTATATATCCCTATTATTATGAACTAGAATATTTCTTTTTGTTGGTTTCTCATCCGGAGTGTCATATTTATCCAGAGGTCTAACTAATTTGAAATCATCATTAATATATCATGCACTTGGTAAGAACTTTGAGTTGTTATATATGGTATAAAATCAAAATTTGTGGGGTTAAACCAACATATTTTATCTATAGTTGTGTTAAATTAATATACAACAAGTTTACATATAAAGATACTGTTGAAGGCTATGAATATTCATTAGAGGAGAAATTTAAGAAGTGTACTAAAAAAATTATAGTGACTAATCTTTTTGTGGATTTGAGTTTTGATGGCAGTATAAAATCTTTTGAATTTCAATTTATCAAATTTATATTTATAAAAGAAAAAAATGATTTTATTTGAGGTTTCCTTTGCATCATCCAAACCACAAGATTTTTGGCTTAAAAAGATCGATCTTTGTTGCATGCAAAGAATAATCTATGTAAAAATATTAGCTCACAAGACTAGATTCAAGTATTTCAAGAGAGTGGATTTGAAGGCTTAGTAAGGATAGAAATACTTTATTTATATCCTTACTAAGCCTTGTTTGATGTGAGATTCTTTGTTTATGTGAGGTAGCAGAACTTTGTAGAGGAGCCAGATTAGTTGAAGATGATGTTGTTGCCACTGCCACCAACGTCTCTTAATCTTCCCTCTGATAACTGTTTTAAAAAAGTGTTATTGTCACACTTCTAGATATTTCATTTTATTTTTAGCTTTTCTTTTAGTTTTGCTTTGTTTTATTTCTTTTAATGGATTGGGTCTTTTTTAGGCCAACCTATGTAGAGATTTGATTTGGAAATAAAAGACGCTCTAAGCCTCAATTTTATTTTTTTTTGTTAAAAGGAGTTTAATAATGACTTTGGTCAGATCATAGACATTGAGTTATTTTGACTACGTCCATAGGAGAGGGAGGGAGTGGGTCTAAAACTAAAACTTTTAAAAAGCTTGAAAATATTTCAAACTTGACTTGATATACACATACAACACACATGTCAAAAAATAATTAGTCGTAAAATAAGGTCTTACAATTATTAGAAATATCAAAACTTAATATATTCAAGAAATTTAAATATTTTACTTCAACAATGACTTTTATTAACAAGGAAAAAGAACTGTTAAATACAATAACATCAAATTTATCTAGTTTGTCTTTTCAACTTTCCAACAACAAATTCGAGCATATTTCAGTTGATTCGATATGCTATTATTAATTTTCCAATAGAAAATTTTGGGAAATTTTATTAATGAAAACTTTTCATGAGGCTCATATTTGTCTTGAGGTTTGATCAACTTGAATTCGCCTCATAAAGTTCATTTTGAAGTATTAAACTTTTTTTTATTCTTAATCGGTGTTTAGTTTCAATTTTGAGATCCGACTAACCTGGAGAACTAAAATGTTCTTTACTAAATCAATTACATTTTACGAGCTCCGATTTGAGATTTCAGTACTAGATTTATACTAAATTTTAACTCGTTGATTGTAGTTTTAATATTAAATTTTTACTTAAAAATCTTGTAAATTTTCAACATGATTCGATATACACGTACAACGCACGTGCCAAAAAACTAATTTACAATAAAAGAAGTTCTACAGTAATTAAAAAATATCAAAAGTCAATACATTCAAGAAATTTTTGTATTTTCCTTAAAGAATATACCTCTTTAGAAAGAGGAAAAAGCACTCTTATTTAATTGCTCTTTTCAACATTTCACAACAAATTTGAGCTTTACTCTATTTAATTCAATTTGCTATTATTAATCTTTCAATAGAATTTTTTTGCAAATTTCATTCATGAATACTTACCATGAGACTCCTATTTAAATGAGCATCAAAATATTTTTCTTGTATAATGTGCTTTCAAATATTTTTTTTTCTCTCAAAAGGCAAAGAAAGGTATGATTAGAACTATGTTAAATAACAATATTTTTTTATTACAAATTATATAGTATAATTACATTAATTTATATTTTTTTGACAGAAAAATGTCTTCAAGTGCTTCATCTTCAAAGGGTAAGAGAAAGTTGAATGAGGTGAAAAAACTAAGTCTACTTATTATGGCTAATGATAATATATCTCAAAATTCATATATATTATGCCTTCAAAATTTTGGAGTGGAGACATTGGGAGTAAGAAATGAATTTATGGCATTCAATATTCATGATAAAACACAAATTCGTTTTGATTTAATCCTAATGAGCTCAAATATGCCTATTATGGATGGTATCGAGGTAATTAATTCCTAACTAATTACATTTTAATCTTAATTTTAAGTGTAATTGTTTACTCGAATGTTTGTTTTTATGATATGCCATGACTTGATATACACGTGTAACACACGTGCATATTTTCTGAAAAATTCAAATCATAACGTTTTTATATGTGTGAATTGTATTTTTATTTTATTGAATTTTTTTTTCTTCGATTACTAGGCGACAAAAAGGGGATTACTACGATGATTGTGGGAATAACAACTCCAGATGATAATGAAGAATATCACAAAAAATTTATGGATGTTGGGCTTGATGAATGCTATGAGAAGCCATTAACAAAGGAGATACTTCAGAGTCTTGTTGAGAAAATTTCCAACAAAGTTTAATTTTATAGAAGAAATAAATCATCTTATTATAAGATAAGTTGTATAATAAAGTTCTTTAGTCATGTACTTGACCTATACAAGTATTACTTTCAAATTTGGTGATTATTAAAGATGTACTAGTAGACATCTGATTATGATGCTATATATCCCTATTATTATGAGCTAGAATACCTCTTTTTCCGTTAGTATCTCATTCGGAGCCTGATACCTATTTTGAGTTGTGATTAATATGAATTCGCCAAAAAGTTTATTTTGAAGGATAAATTTTTTGTTTTCTTATTTTTCATTCAGTGTTTGATTTCCATTTTGAGATTCGGCAAATCTACAGAGCTAAAATGTTTTTTTACTAAAGAAAACTTTAGTTTTCAGACTCGAATTCGAGTATTAAAATACTTACTTTTAACATGTGGATAGGTAGTTTTAATATTTTAATAGGGTATGATATCACTTTATGAAAAGAGAGGACTCTTTGTGATGATCTGTTTAGTTTAAATTACCAAAATAAAGAATAAAGTGATATTGTGTTAATAATATAAAAGCAATAAATCACCTTAATTATTATAAGACTAAATCTATATATTTCAAGAGAGTGAAATTAAAGGCTTAGTAAGAATATAAATACTTTACTTGGAAGATAAATTTGGAATACCGTCATTTTATAGATGTTAACGACTTGTTTGATGTGAAATTCTTTATTTATGCAAGGTAGTAGAATTTTGCGGAGGAGTCAAATTAGTTGAAGATGACGTCGTCGTCGTCGCCGCTGACGTCTCTTCATCTGCCCTCTTTTAGAAAAGTTTTGTTGTTCACACTTCTAGATATTTCATTTTATTTTTTAGCCTTTCTTTTAGTTTTGCTTCGTTTTATTTTATTTCATGGGTTGAGTCTTTTTTAGGCCAATCTGTGTAAAGATTTGATTTAGAAATAAAAGATGCTCTAAGCCTCAAACTTTTGTTGTTTTTTTTTTTTTGGTAAAAAAGAGTTTTATAGTTTCTTTAGTAAGGTCGTCGACATCGACTTATTTTTAGTACATCCATGGGGAGGGAAGTGGGTGAAATCAAAATTTTAAAAAGACTTGAATATATTTCAAACTTGGCTTACTATACAGGTGCAACAAGCGTGTCAAAAACTAATTTATTGTCAAATAATGTCTTACAATTATTAGAAATGTCAAAACTTAATATATTCAAGAAATTTAAATATTTTACTTCAACAATGCCTTTTATTAAAGAGGAGTTTTTTTTTTGTTAAAATACAATAACATCAAATTTATCTAGTTTGTCTTTTTAACTTTCCAACAACAAATTTGAACATATTTCATTTGATTCGATTTGCTATTATTAATTTTCCAATAGAAAATTTTATTAATGAAAACTTTTCACGAGGCTCATATTTGTCTTGAGGTTTGATCAACTTGAATTTACCTCAGAAAGTTCATTTTGAAGGATTAATTTTGTTTTTTATTCTTAATTGGTGTTTAGTTTCAGTTTTGAGATCCGACTAACCTGGAGAACTAAAATGTTCTTTACTAAATCAATTCCATTTTACGAGCTCCTATTTGAAATTTCAGTACTAGATATATACTAAATTTTAACTCGTTGATTGTAGTTTTAATATTGAATTTTTACTTAAAAATCTCAAAATTTTCAACATGATTCGATATACACGTACAACGCACGTGCAAAAAAACTAATTTACAATAAAATAAGTTCTACAATAATTAAAAAATATCAAAAGTCAATATATTCAAGAAATATTTATATTTTCCTTCAAGAATATATCTCTTTAGAAAGAGGAAAAAGCACTCTTATTTAATTGCTCTTTCCAACTTTCCACAACAAATTTGAGAATTACTTCATTTAATTCAATTTGCTATTATTAATCTTTCAATAGCATATTTTTGCAAATTTCATTTATAAATACTTACCATGAGACTCCTATTTAAATGAGCATCAAAACATTTTTATAGTATAATGTGCTTTCAAATATATTTTTCTCTCTCAAAAGACAACGAAAGGTATGATTAGAACTATGCTCAATAATTATTTTTTTTATTGCATATAAGTACAATTAAATTAATTTATTTTTTCTTTCAGAAAAATGTCTTCAAGTGTTTTTTCTTCAAAGGGTAAGAGAAAGTTGAATGAAGTGAAAAAACAAGTATACTTATTGTGGCTACTTATGATATATATCAAAATTCATATATATTATGTCTTCAAAATTTTGGAGTGGAGACATTAGGAGTAAGAAATGGATTTATGGCATTCAATATTCATGATAAAACACAAACGCGTTTTGATTTAATCCTAATGAGTTCAACTATGCCTGTTATGGATGGTATCAAAGTAATTAATTGCTAACTAATTACAATTTAATCTTAATTTTATGTCTAATTATTTACTCGAATGTTTGTTTTAATGATATGACATGACTCAATATACACGTGTAACACACGTGCATATTTTTTGAAAAAAATCTAAACAATATAACGTTTATCTATGTATGAAATGTGTTTTTATTTTATTGAATGTTTTTTTTTTCAATTACTAGGCAATAAAAAAGCTTCGATCGATGGAGATTACTACAATGATTGTGAGAATAACAACTCCAGATGATAATGAAGAGTATCGCAAAAAATAAAGTTGGGCTTGATGAATGCTATGATAATCCATTAACAAAGGAAACACTTCAAAGTCTTGTTGAGAACATTTCTAACAAAGTTAAATATCATAGAAGAAATAAATCATCTTATTGTAATATAAGTTATATATTATAGTTCTTTAGTCATGTACTTGACCTATATAAAATGTATTAGTACACATATGATTATGATCTTATATATCTCTATTATTAAGAACTAGAATGTTGGTTTCTCATTCGGAGTCACATATCTATCTTGTGGTCTGACTAATTTGAAATCATTAGAAAATTTATTTTGTGGGCTAAAGTTTTTGCTTTCTTATGTTTCTTTCGGTGTTCAATTTCCATACTGAAGTCTGGTTAATCTGCAAAGCTAAAATATTCTTTACTGAAAATGACTTCATTCTCCGAATTCAAATTCCAAATTCGAGTTTTAGAATACTTACTTTTAACATGTTGATTAGTAGTTTTAATATTTCAATAGGGTATGGCATCCCTTCATGGGAAGAGAACTCTTTGTAATGATTTGTTTAGTTTAAATTACCAAAATAAAGAATAAAGTGATCTTGTATCAATGATATGAATAAATAAATCACCTTATTATAAGACTAAAACAATGTAATATATAGATAGCTCTTTAGTGGTGTACTTGATCACTTATACACATAATAATTTACGCAAGAAAATTAGCTAACAAGATTAGATTCAAGTATTTCAAGATAGTGGAATTAAAGGCTTAGTAAGAATATAAATACATTACTTGGAAGATGAATTTGAAATAACGCCATCTCATAAAAAACTTATCGACTTGTTTGATGTGAGATTCTTTGTTTATGCGAGGTAGCAGAACTTTGTGGAGGAGTCTGATTAGCTGAAGATGACGTCGTTGCCGCCGCCACCGATGTCTCTTCATCTTCCCTCTGATAATTGTTTTAGAAAAGTGTTATTGTTCACACTTCTAGGTATTTCATTTTATTTTTTAATTTTTCTTTTAATTTGCTTTGTTTTAGTTCTTTTAATGAGTTGGGTCTTTTTTAGGCTAGCCTATGCAGAGGTTTGATTTGAAATAAAAGGCGTTCTAAGCCTCAAACTATTGTATTTTTTTTAAAAAAGAGTTTAATATTTCTTTGGTCAGGTCGCCGACATTGACTTATTTTGAATATGTCCATGGAGGGCGGGGGCTAAAATCGAAATCTTAAAAGGACCTGAAAATATTTCAACATAACTTAATATATACGGACTATACATGTGTCAAGCAGTTAATTTATTGTAAAATAAGATCTTGCCATTATTAGAATTGTCAAATTCAATATATTCAAGAAATTTAAATATTTTGCCTCAACAACACCTCTTTAGAAAGAGGAAAAAGAACTCTTAAATACAATATCAAATTTATCTAGTTTCTCTATTCAAATTTCCAACAAAAAATTGGGCATATTTCATTTAATTCGTTTTGCTATTATTAATTTTCCAATAGCACATTTTGGGAAATTTCATTAATGAAAACTTTTCATGAGGTTCATATTTGTCTTAAGGTTTGACTAATTTGAATTCGGTCAGAAAGTTCATTTTAAAGGATTGAATTTTTTTGGATTCTTAATTGATGTTTAGTCTCAAGTTTTGAGATTCGACTAATCTGACGAACTAAAATGTTACACACAAGAGAGATATTGACTATATAAATAAACCTTACTAACTAATGACGCGTTTTGAAGCCATGCATGCCTATGTCCAAAGCGGACAATATCACTATAGGCCATCCTCTTCAAAAACCAACCATATCCCTCGACTATTATAAAATAATGATAAAAGAAAACTTAGAAGCTGCGTTGATTTTTGGATCGATTTTATTTGTCGATTTTTACATTGTTTTTAGTAGTATCATGAAAAGAGAGAACTCTTTGTGATGATTTTTTTAATTTAAATTACCAAAATAACGAAGAAATGATCTTGTATCAATAATATAGAAGAAATAAATTACCTCATAATTATAAGATTAAAATTATCTAATTAGTTATGCTTTTTATGAAGAGGTCTAATTTAATTAAAGATAATTTTATAGTTCACCATATAATTATTTACATCGAGCAGTAATTTGTATTTTATTTTTAATTTTATGCACAATTGTTTATTCCATATTTTCTTAATAATATTAATATTATTTTAGAAAGTTATATGACATGATTCAACTTATGCGTGCAACACACTGAAGAAATTATATATTAAAACATTTAAATACTTGTTTATTCAAGATTAATTTGAAGAAGGGACCTTTTCAAAGGCTCAATAATCTGGTTGAAGATGATATGCAAATTAATTTTGATTAAAGATAATTAATTCTTAGTCGACCATTAAAGATAATTAATTTTAATCAACAAAATTTGTAATCAAGATAACTAATTCTCAATATAATTAAGATTTTGTTAGGAACTACTCTGATCCTATGTATGTTGGAGTTACATGGCAACATGTAATGTTCTTTTCATTTCGACATAACTCGATATACACATGCATGAAAAGGAGGGGGAGGGGGAGCTAAAACCAAAATTAGAAAAGAGGTCTTGAACTTTTTAAAGATGACTTGTTATACACGTACAACACGTATCAAAAACATAGTTTTCATTGTCAAAACTCAATATATTCAAGAAATTTAAATATTTTCCTGCAACATAAAGAGGAAAAGAACTCTTAAATGCAATAACATCAAATATATCTGCCAATTTCTCTTTTTCAACTTCCCAACACAAATTTTGGTATATTTCATATTATTCAATTTGCTATTATTAGTTTTCCAATAGCAAATTTTGACAAATTTTATTTGTGAAAACTTACCACGAGACTCCTATTAAATAAGAATCAAAACATTTTTCTAGTATATATGCGTTTTGATTTAATCCTACTGAGCTCAAATATGCCTATTATGGATGGTATCGAGGTAATTAATTCCTAACCAATTACAATTTAATCATAATTTTATGTGTAATTGTTTACTCGAATGTTTGTTTTTATGATATGACATGACTTGATTTACACGTGTAACACACGTGCATATTTTCTGAAAATATCAAATAACATAACATTTATCCATGTGTGAATTGTATTTTTATTTTATTGAACGTTTTTTTTTCCGATTACTAGGCAACGAAAAAGCTTCGATCGATGGGGATTACTACGATGATTGTGGGAATAACAACTCCAGATGACAATGAAAAATATCTCAAAAAATTTATGGAAGCCATTAACAAAGGAGATACTTCAGAGTCTTATTGAGAAAATTTCTAACAAAATTTAGAAGAAAATAAAAGGATAAAGATATAGTATAATTCTTATTATAGAAGAAATAAATCACCTTATTACAAAACTAAAGTTATATAATATAATACTTCTTTAGTTATGTACTTGACCTATACAAATATTACTTTCAAATTTGGTGAGTGTTAAAGATGTACTAGTAGAACATATAAATATATGATTATGATGATATATATCTCTATTATTATGAACTAGAATACTTCTTTTTGTTGGTTTCTCATTTAGAGTGCCATATCTATCTTGAGGTCTGACTAATTTGAAATAGTGGTTATTATATCATGCACCTAATAAGAGCTTTGAGTAGTTATATATGGTATAAAATTAGAATTTGTGGGGGCTAAAATAACATATTTTACCTATAGTTGTGTTAAATTCATATACAACAAGTTTACATAGAAAAGTACTGTTGAATATTATGAATATCCATTAGAGTAGAAAGTTAAGAAGGGTACTAAGAAAATTAGTATGAGTAATCATCTTGTAGATTTGGATTTTGATCGTAGTATAAAATCTTTTGAATTTCAATCCATCGAATTCAGATTTATAAAAGAAAAATTGATTTTATTTCAGGTTTTCTTTGCATCATCCAGACAACAAGATTTTTGGCTTAAAAAGATTGATCTTTGCCGCATGCAAACAATAATCTGGGCAAGAAAATTAGCTCACAAAACTAGAAGCAAGTATTTCAAGAGAGTGGAATTGAAGGTTTAGTTAGGATATAAATACTTTATTTGGAAGATGAATTTGAAATAATGTCACCTCATAGAGCTTAACGACATGCTTGATGTGAGATTCTTTGTTTATGCGAGGTAGCAAGACTTTGCAGTTGGAGTCAGATTAGCTGAAGATGACGTTGTTGCCGCCGCCACCGACATCTCTTAATCTTCCCTCTTATAACTGTTTTAGAAAAGTGTTGTTCACACTTCTAGATATTTTATTTTAAAAAATTTTTCTTTTAGTTTTTCTTTGTTTTATTTCTTTTAAAAGGTTGGGTCTTTTTTAGGCCAACCTATGTAGAAATTTGATTTGAAAATAAAAGACGCTCTAAGCCTCAAAGTTTTTTCTTTTGTAAAAAAACAGTTTAATTTACTTCGGTTAAGACGTCGACATTGACTTATTTTGAGTATGTCCATGGGGAGTGGGGAGGGGGGGGGGATACAATCAAAATTTTAAAAAGGCTTGAAAATATTTGAAACGTGACTTAATATACACATGCAACACAAGTATCAAAAACTAATTAATCGTAAAATAGGGTCTTACAATTATTAGAAATGTCAAAACTTAATATATTCAAGAAATTTAAATATTTTGCTTCAACAATGCTTCTTTAGAAAGAGGAAAAAGATCAACTCTTAAATACAATAACAATAAATTTATCTAGTTTATCTTCTCAACTTTCCAACAACAAATTTGAGCATATTTCATTTAATTCGATTTGCTATTATTAATTTTCCAATAGCAAATTTTGGGAAATTTTATTTTGAAATACTTTTCATGAGGCCCATATTTATCTTGAGGTTTGACTAACTTGATTTCACGTGCGAAAATTCATTTTGAAGGATTAAACTTTTTTTATTCTTAATCGGTGTTAAGTCTCAGTTTTGAGATCCAACTAATCTGGGAAACTAAAATATTATTTACTAAAACATGTTTCATTTTCTGATCTCCGATTTGAGATTTCAACACTAGATTTATACTTAACTTTGACTGGTTGATTGTAGTTTTAATATGAATTTTTTCCTTAAAACCAAAATTAAAAAAAAAGTCTTGAAATTTTTCAACATGATTCAATATACACGTACAACGCACGTGAGAAAAACTAATTTACAATAAAATAAGGTCTACAATAATTAAAAAATGTCAAAAGTCAATATATTCAAGAAAGTTAAATATTTTCCTTCAAGAATATACCTCTTTAGAAAGAGGTAAAAACACTCCTAGCCAATTTCTCTTTCCCACTGAACAAACTTGATTGATGAACATAGTTTATGCGCCGCTAATGTAGCGGCTTGTCGAGCATTTGACAAACTCATACCATCCATTTCAAATAGGATTTGTCCCCTAGACACACGAGCAATCCAAGTTTTCACAACAAATTTGAGCATTACTTAATTTATGAAAACTTACCATGAGACTCCTATTTAAATGGCATTCAATATTCATAATAAAACACAAATGTGTTTTGATTTAATCCTAATGAGCACAATTATGCCTATTACGGATGGTGTCGAGGCAATTAATTCTTAATTAATTACAATTTAATCTTAATTTTATGTGTAATTGTTTACTCGAATATTTGTTTTAATGATATGACATGATTCGATATACATGTGTAACACACGTGCATATTTTCTGAAAAATCCAAACAATATAATGTTAATCTATGTGTGAAATGTGTTTTTATTTTATTGAATGTTTTTTTTATTACTAGGCAACAAAAAAGCTTCAATCGATGGGGATTACTATGATGATTGTGGGAATAACAACTCCAGATAACAATGAAGAATATCACAAAGAATTTATGAAAGTTGGGCTTGATGAATGCTATGAGAAACCATTAGCAAAAGAGATACTTCAGAGCATTGTTGAGAAAATTTCTAACAAAGTTTAGAAGAAAATCGAATGATAAAATTATATTGTAGTTCTTATTATAGAAGAAATAAATCACCTTATTACAAGACTAAAGTTATATAATATAGTACTTCTTTAGTTCTATACTTGACCTATATATACAAATATTACTTTCAAATTTGGTGAGTGTTAATTAGATGTACTTGTGGAATATATACATATATGATTATGATGCTATATATCCCTATTATTATGAACTAGAATACTTCTTTTGGTTGGTTTCTCATTCGGGGTATCATATTTATCCTGAGGTTTGACTAATTTGAAATCATGGTTATGGTAAGAGCTTTGAGTTGTGTTAAATTCATATACAACAAGTTTACATATAAAGGTACTGTTGAAAACTATGAATATTCATTAGAGGAGAGAGTTAAGAAGCGTAGTAAAAAAATTATAGTGAGTAATTTTTTTGTGGATTTGAATTATGATGGCAATATTTTAAAAGGGCTTGGAAATATTTCAAAATTGACTTATTTTGACTACGTCCATGGGGAGGGGGTCTAAAATCAAAATTTTAAAAAGGCTTTAAAATATTTCAAACTTGACTTGATATACACATACAACACACGTGTCAAAAAATTATTAATCGTAAAATAAGGTCTTACAATTATTAGAAATGTCAAAACTTAATATATTCAAGAAATATAAAAATTTTGCTTCAACAATTCTTCTTTAGAAAGAGGAAAAAGATTAACTCTTAAATACAATAACATCAAATTTATCTTGTTTATCTTTTCCAACTTCCCAACAACAAATTTGAGCATATTTCATTTGATTCGACTTGCTATTATTAATTTTCCAATAGCAAATTGTGGGAAATTTTATTAATGAAAACTTTTCATGAGGCTCATATTTCTCTTCAGGTTTGACTAACTTGATTTCACGTCAGAAAGTTCATTTTGAAGGATTAATTTTTTTTATTCTTAATCGGTGTTTAGTCTCAGTTTTGAGATCCGACTAACCAGGAGAACTAAAATATTCTTTACTAAAATAAGTTTCATTTTACGAGCTCCGTTTTGAGATTTCAGTACTAAATTGATTCTAAATTTTAACTGGTTGATTGTAGTTTTAATACGAAATTTTTACTTACATGTTGTTAAAAATTTCAACATGATCCGATATATACGTACAACGCACGTGTCAAAAAACTGATTTACAATAAAATAAGGTCTGCAATAATTAAAAAAATGCCAAAAGTCAATAAATTCAAGAAACTTTTATATTTTCCTTCAAGAATATATTATACCTCTTTAGAAAGAGGAAAAAACACTCTTATCCAATTGCTCTTTCCTACTTTCCACAACAAATTTGAGCATTACTTCATTTAATTTAATTTGTATTATTAATCTTTCAATAGCAAATTTTGGCAAATTTCATTTATTAAAACTTATCACGAGACTCCTATTTAAATGAGCATCAAAATATTTTTCTAGTATAATGTGTTTTCAAGTAATTTTTTCCTCAAAAGACAAAGAAATGTATAATTAGAACTATACTCAATAGTTATGTTTTTTTTTATTGAAATTTATAAAGTATAATTAAACTTTTATTATTTTTTGTTCAGAAAAATGTCTTCAAGTAATGCTTCTTCTTCAAAGGGTAAGAGAAAGTTTAATGAGGTGAAAAAGCTAAGTGTACTTATTGTGGCTAATGATGATATATCTCAAAATTCATATATATTATGTCTTCAAAATTTTGGAGTCGAGACATTGGGAGTAAGAAATGGATTTATGTCATTCAATATTCATGATAAAACACAAATGCGTTTTGATTTAATCCTAATGAGCTCAAATATGCCTATTATGGATGGTATCGAGGTAATTAATTCCTAACTAATTATAATTTAATCTTAATTTTATGTTTAATTGTTTAATCGAATGTTTGTTTTTATGATATGCCATGACTTGATATACACGTGTAACACACGTGCATATTTTCTGAAAAATTCTAATAACATAACGTTTATCTATGTGTGAATTGTATTTTTATTTTGTTGAACATTTTTTTTTCCGATTACTGGGCGACAAAAAAGCTTCGAACGATGGGGGTTACTACGATGATTGTGGGAATAACAACTCCAGATGATAATGAAGAATATCGCAAAAAAATTATTGAAGCTGGCTTGATGAATGCTATGAGAAGCCATTAACAAAGGAGGTACTTTAGAGACTTGTTGAGAAAATTTCCAACAAAGTTTAATATTATAGAAGAAATAAATCATCTTATTATAAGATAAGTTGTATAATATAGTTCTTTAGTCATGTACTTGACCTATACAAGTATTACTTTCAAATTTGGTGATTATTAAAGATGTACTAGTAGCCATCTGATTATGATGCTATATATCCCTATTATAATGAGCTAGAATTCCTCTTTTTCCGTTAGTTTCTCATTCGGAGCCTGATACCTATTTTGAGTTGTGACTAATATAATTTGCCAAAAAGTTTATTTTGAAGGATAAATTTTTTGTTTTCTTATTTTTCATTCAGTGTTTGATTTCCATTTTGAGATTCGGCTAATCTACAGAGCTAAAATGTTTTTTTTACTAAAGAAAACTTTAGTTTTCAGACTCGAATTCGAGTATTAAAATACTTACTTTTAACATGTGGATAGGTAGTTTTAATATTTTAATAGGGTATGATATCACTTCATGAAAAGAGAGGACTCTTTGTGATGATCTGTTTAGTTTAAATTACCAAAATAAAGAATAAAGTGATATTGTGTTAATAATATAAAAGCAATAAATCACCTTAATTATTATAAGACTAAATCTATATATTTCAAGAGAGTGAAATTAAAGGCTTAGTAAGAATATAAATACTTTACTTGGAAGATAAATTTGGAATACCGTCATTTTATAGATGTTAACGACTTGTTTGATGTGAAATTCTTTATTTATGCAAGGTAGTAGAACTTTGCGGAGGAGTCAAATTAGTTGAAGATGATATCATCGTCGTCGCCGCCGACGTCTCTTCATCTGCCCTCTTTTAGAAAAGTTTTGTTGTTCACACTTCTAGATATTTCATTTTATTTTTTAGCCTTTCTTTTAGTTTTGCTTCGTTTTATTTTATTTCATGGGTTGAGTCTTTTTTAGGCCAACCTGTGTAAAGATTTGATTTAGAAATAAAAGATGCTCTAAGCCTCAAACTTTTGTTGTTTTTTTTTTTGGTAAAAAAGAGTTTTATAGTTTCTTTAGTCAGGTCGTCGACATCGACTTATTTTTAATACATCCATGGGGAGGGAAGTGGGTGAAATCAAAATTTTAAAAAGGCTTGAATATATTTCAAACTTGGCTTACTATACAGGTGCAACACACGTGTCAAAAACTAATTTATTGTCAAATAAGGTCTTACAATTATTAGAAATGTCAAAACTTAATATATTCAAGAAATTTAAATATTTTACTTCAACAATGCCTTTTATTAAAGAGGAAAAAAAAATTGTTAAATACAATAACATCAAATTTATCTAGTTTGTCTTTTTAACTTTCCAACAACAAAATTGAACATATTTGATTTGATTCGATTTGCTATTATTAATTTTCCAATAGAAAATTTTATTGATGAAAACTTTTCATGCGGCTCATATTTGTCTTGAGGTTTGATCAACTTGAATTTGCCTCAGAAAGTTCATTTTGAAGGATTAATTTTTTTTTATTCTTAATCGGTGTTTAGTTTCAGTTTTGATATCCGACTAACCTGGAGAACTAAAATGTTCTTTACTAAATCAATTCCATTTGACGAGCTTCGATTTGAGATTTCAGTACTAGATTTATACTAAATTTTAACTCGTTGATTGTAGTTTTAATATTGAATTTTTACTTAAAAATCTTAAAAATTTTCAACATGATTCGATATACACGTACAACGCACGTGCCAAAAAACTAATTTACAATAAATTAAGTTCTACAAAAATTAAAAAATATCAAAAGTCAATATATTCAAGAAATATTTATATTTTCCTTCAAGAATATATATCTTTAGACAGAGGAAAAAGCACTCTTATTTAATTGCTCTTTCCAACTTTCCATAACAAATATGAGCATTACTTCATTTAATTCAATTTTCTATTATTAATCTTTCAATATCATATTTTTGCAAATTTCATTTATGAATACTTACCACGAGACTCCTATTTAAATGTGCATCCAAATATTTTTATAGTATAATGTGCTTTCAAATATATTTTTTTCTCTCAAAAGACAACAAAAGGTATGATTAGAACTGTGCTCAATAATTATGTTTTTTATTGCATCTATGTACAATTAAATTAATTTATTTTTTCTTTCAGAAAAATGTCTTCAAGTGCTTCTTCTTCAAAGGGTAAGAGAAAGTTGAATGAAGTGAAAAAACAAAGTATACTTATTGTGGCTACTTATGATATATATCAAAGTTCATATATATTATGTCTTCAAAATTTTGGAGTGGAGACATTAGGAGTAAGAAATGGATTTATGGCATTCAATATTCATGATAAAACACAAATGCGTTTTGATTTAATCCTAATGAGTTCAACTATGCCTGTTATGGATGGTATCGAAGTAATGAATTGCTAACTAATTACAATTTAATCTTAATTTTATGTCTAATTATTTACTCGAATGTTTGTTTTAATGATATGACATGACTCGATATACACGTGTAACACACGTGCATATTATTTGAAAAAAATCTAAACAATATAACGTTTATCTATGTATGAAATGTGTTTTTATTTGATTGAATATTTTTTTTTCAATAACTAGGCAATAAAAAAGCTTCGATCGATGGAGATTATAACTACGATGATTGTGAGAATAACAACTCCAGATGATAATGAAGAGTATTGCAAAAAATAAAGTTGGACTTGATGAATGCTATGAGAATCCATTAACAAAGAAAACACTTCAAAGTCTTGTTGAGAAAATTTCTAACAAAGTTTAATATTATAATAAATAAATCATCTTATTGTAATATAAGTTATATAATATAGTTCTTTAGTCATGTACTTGACCTATATAAAATGTATTAGTACACATATGATTATGATCCTATATATCTCTATTATTATGAACTAGAATGTTGGTTTCTCATTCGGAGTCACATATCTATCTTGTGTTCTGACTAATTTGAAATCATTAGAAAATTTATTTTGAGGGATAAAGTTTTTACTTTCTTATGTTTCATTCGGTGTTCAATTTCCATTCTGAAGTTTGGTTAATCTGCAAAGCTAAAATATTCTTTACTAAAAATGACTTCATTCTCCGGATTCAAATTCCAAATTCGAGTTTTAGAATACTTACTTTTAACATGTTGATTAGTAGTTTTAATATTTCAATAGGGTATGACATCCCTTCATGGATAGAGAGAACTCTTTGTAATGATTTGTTTAGTTTAAATTACCAAAATAAAGAATAGAGTGATGTTGTATCAATGATATGAATAAATAAATCACCTTATTATAAGACTAAAACAATGTAATATATAGATAGCTCTTTAGTGGTGTACTTGATCACTTATACACATAATAATTTATGCAAGAAAATTAGCTAACAAGGCTAGATTTAAGTATTTCAAGATAGTGGAATTAAAGGCTTACTAAGAATATAAATACGTTACTTGGAAATAACGCCATCTCATAAAAAACTTACCGACTTGTTTGATGTGAGATTCTTTGTTTATGCGAGGTAGCAGAACTTTGTGGAGGAGTCTGATTAGCTGAAGATGACGTTGTTGCCGCCGCCACCGATGTCTCTTCATCTTCCCTCTGATAATTGTTTTAGAAAAGTGTTATTGATCACACTTCTAGGTATTTCATTTTATTTTTTAATTTTGCTTTGTTTTATTTCTTTTAATGAGTTGGGTCTTTTTTAGGCTAGCCTATGTAGATATTTGATTTGAAATAAAAGACGTTCTAAGCCTCAAACGTTTGTTTTTTTTTTCTAAAAAGAGTTTAATAGTTCTTTGATCAGGTCGCCGACATTGACTTATTTTGAATACGTCCATGGAGGGCGGGGGCTAAAATCAAAATCTTAAAAAGACCTAAAAATATTTCAACATAACTTAATATATACGGACTATACACGTGTCAAGCAGTTAATTTATTGTAAAATAAGATCTTGCCATTATTAGAATTGTCAAATTCAATATATTCAAGAAATTTAAATATTTTGCTTCAACAATACCTCTTTAGAAAGAGGAAAAAGAACTCTTAAATACAATATCAAATTTATCTAGTTTGTCTGTTCAAATTTCCAACAAAAAATTGGGAATATTTCATTTAATTCGTTTTGCTATTATTAATTTTCCAATAGCACATTTTGGGAAATTTCATTAATGAAAACTTTTCATGAGGCTCATATTTGTCTTAAGGTTTGACTAATCTGAATTCGGTCAGAAAGTTCATTTTAAAGGATTGATTTTTTTGGATTCTTAATTGATGTTTAGTCTCAAGTTTTGAGATTCGACTAATCTGAAGAACTAAAATGTTACACACAAGAGATATTGAGTATATAAGTAGACCTTACTAACTAATGACGCGTTTTGAAGCCATGCAGGCCTATGTCCAAAGCGGACAATATCACTATAGGCCATCCTCTTCAAAAACCAGCCATATCCCTCGACTATTATAAAATAATGATAAAAGAAAACTTAGAAACTACGTTGATTTTTGGATCGATTTTTTTAATCGATTTTTACATTGTTTTTAGTAGTATCATGAAAAGAGAGAACTCTTTGTGATGATTTTTTAATTTAAATTACCAAAATAACGAAGAAATGATCTTGTATCAATAATATAGAAGAAATAAATTACCTCATAATTATAAGATTAAAATTATCTAATAAGTTATGCTTTTTATGAAGAGGTCTAATTTAATTAAAGATAATTTAATAGTTCACCATATAATTATTTACATCGAGCAGTAATTTGTATTTTATTTTTAATTTTATGCACAATTGTTTATTCCATATTTTCTTAATAATATTAATATTATTTTAGAAAGTTATATGATATGACTTGACATATGCGTGCAACACACTGAAGAAATTATAGATTAAAACATTTAAATACTTGTTTATTCAATTTGCTATTATTAATTTTCCAATAGCACATTTTGTCAAATTTTATTTGTGAAAACTTACCACGAGACTCCTATTTAAATTAGAATCAAAACATTTTTCTAGTATATTGTGCTTTCAAGTATTTTTTTTCCTCAAAAGGCATAGAAAGATATAATTAGAACTATATATGCTCAATAATTATGCCTATTATGAATGGTATCTAGGTAAGTAATTTCTAACTAATCACAATTTAATCTTAGTTTTATTTGTAATTGTTTACTCAAATGTTTGTTTTAATGATATGACATGAATCGATATACACGTGTAACACACGTGCATATTTTCTAAAAATCCAAATACTTTTAACATGTAATTTTTACTTAAAAGTCTTGAAAATTTTCAACATGATTCGATATACATATACAACGCATGTGTCAAACAACTAATTTATAATAAAATAAGGTCTACAATAATTTAAAAAATGTCAAAAGTCAATATATTCAAGAAACTTTTATATTTTCCTTCAAGAATATATTATACCTCTTTAGAAAGAGGAAAAAACACTCTTATCCAATTGCTCTTTCCAACTTTCCACAACAAATTTGAGCATTACTTCTTTTGATTTAATTTGTATTATTAATCTTTCAATAGCAAATTTTAACAAATTTCATTTATGAAAACTTACCACGAGACTCTTAATTAAATGAGCATCAAAACATTTTTCTAGTATAATGTGTTTTCAAGTATTTTTTTCCTCAAAAGACAAAGAATGATATAATTAAAACTATGCTCAATAATTATGTTTTTTTTTAATTGCAAATTATAAAGTATATTTAAATTATTATTATTTTTTCTTCAGAAAATGTCTTCTAGTGACGCTTCTTCTTCAGAAGGTCAGAGAAAGTTTAATGAGGTTAAAAAGCCAAGTGTACTTATTGTGGCTAGTAATGATATATCTCAAAATTCATATATATTATTTCTTAAAAAGTTAATAGTGGAGACATTGGAAATAAGAAATGGATTTTTGGCATTCAGTAGTCATGATAAAACACAAATGCGTTTTGATTTAATCCTAATGAGCTCAAATATGCCTATTATGGATGGTATCGAGGTAATTAATTCCTAACTAATTACAATTTAATCATAATTTTATGTGTAATTGCTTACTCAAATGTTTGTTTTTATGATATGACATGACTTGATTTACACGTGTAACACACGTGCATAATTTCTGAAAAATTCAAATAACATAACATTTATCCATGTGTGAATTGTATTTTTATTTTATTGAACGTTTTTTTTTTCCGATTACTAGGCAATGAAAAAGCTTCGATCGATGGGGATTACTACGATGATTGTGGAATAACAACTCCAGATGACAATGAAAAATATCTCAAAAAATTTATGGAAGCCATTAACAAAGGAGATACTTCAGAGTCTTATTGAGAAAATTTCTAACAAAATTTAGAAGAAAATAAAAGGATAAAGATATAGTATAATTCTTATTATAGAAGAAATAAATCACCTTATTACAAAACTAAAGTTATATAATATAATACTTCTTTAGTTATGTACTTGACCTATACAAATATTACTTTCAAATTTGGTGAGTGTTAAAGATGTACTAATAGAACATATAAATATATGATTATGATGATATATATCCCTATTATTATGAACTAGAATACTTCTTTTTGTTGGTTTCTCATTAAGAGTGCCATATCTATCTTGAGATTTGACTAATTTGAAATAGTGATTAATATATCATGCACCTAATAAGAGCTTTGAGTTGTTATATATGGTATACAATTAAAATTTGTGGGGGTTAAAATAACATATTTTATCTATAGTTGTGTTAAATTCATATACAACAAGTTTACATAGAAAAGTACTGTTGAATATTATGAATATCCATTAGAGTAGAAAGTTAAGAAGGTTACTAAGAAAGTTAGTATGAGTAATCATCTTGTAGATTTGGATTTTAATCGTAGTATAAAATCTTTTGAATTTCAATCCATCGAATTCAAATTTATAAAAGAAAAAATGATTGTATTCAGGTTTTCTTTGCATCATCCAAACAACAAGATTTTTGGCTGAAAATGATTGATCTTTGCCGCATGCAAACAATAATCTGGGCAAGAAAATTAGCTTACAAAACTAGAAGAAAGTATTTCAAGAGAGTGGAATTGAAGGTTTAGTTAGGATATAAATACTTTATTTGGAAGATGAATTTGAAATAATGTCACCTCATAGAGCTTAACGACATGCTTGATGTGAGATTCTTTGTTTATGCGAGGTAGCAAGACTTTGCAGTTGGAGTCAGATTAGCTGAAGATGACATCGTTGCTGCCGCCACCGACGTCTCTTAATCTTCCCTCTTATAAATGTTTTAGAAAAGTGTTGTTGTTCACACTTCTAGATATTTTATTTTTTAAAACTTTTCTTTTAGTTTTTCTTTGTTTTATTTCTTTTAAAAGGTTGGGTCTTTTTTAGGCCAACCTATGTAGAAATTTGATTTGAAAATAAAAGACGCTCTAAGCCTCAAAATTTTTTCTTTTGTAAAAAAAAAAAGGTTTAATAGTTACTTCAGTTAGGACGTCGACATTGACTTATTTTGAGTATGTCCATGGGGAGTGGGGAGGGAGGAGGGAGGGGGGGGGATACAATCAAAATTTTAAATAGGCTTGAAAATATTTCAAACATGACTTAATATACACAGGCAAAATACGTATAAAAAACTAATTAATCGTAAAATAGGATCTTACAATTATTAGAAATGTCAAAACTTAATATATTCAAGAAATTTAAATATTTTGCTTTAACAATGCTTCTTTAGAAAGAGGAAAAATATCAACTCTTAAATACAATAACAATAAATTTATCTAGTTTATCTTCTCTACTTTCCAACAACAAATTTGAGCATATTTCATTTAATTCGATTTGCTATTATTAATTTTTCAATAGCAAATTTTGGGAAATTTTATTTATAAAAACTTTTCAAGAGGCCCATATTTATCTTGAGGTTTGACTAAACTTGATGTCACGTGCGAAAATTCATTATGAAGAATTAAACTTTTTTTATTTTTAATCTGTGTTAAGTCTCAGTTTTGAGATCCAACTAATCTGGGGAACTAAAATGTTCTTTACTAAAACATTTTTCATTTTCCGAGCCCCGATTTGACATTTCAACACTAGATTTATACTTACCTTTGACTGGTTGATTGTAGTTTTAATATGAAATTTTTACTTAAAATTAAAATTAAAAAAAAAGTCTTGAAATTTTTCAACATGATTCAATATACACGTACAACGCACGTGAGAAAAACTAATTTACAATAAAATAAGGTCTACAATAATTAAAAAATGTCAAAAGTCAATATATTCAAGAAATTTAAATATTTTCTTTCAAGAATATACCTCTTTAGAAAGAGGTAAAAACACTCCTAGCCAATTTCTCTTTCCCACTGAACAAATTTGGTTGATGAACATAGTTTATGCGCCGCTAATGTAGCAGCTTGTCGAGCATTTGACAAACTCACACCATCCATTTCAAACAGGATTTGTCCCCTGGACACACGAGCAATCCAAGTTTTCACAATAAATTTGAGCATTACTTCATTTACTAAAATAAGTTTCATTTTACGAGCTCCATTTTGAGATTTCAGTACTAAATTTATACTAAATTTTAATTGGTTGATTGTAGTTTTAATACGGAATTTTTACTTAAATGTTTTAAAAAATTTCAACATGATCCGATATATACGTACAACGCACGTGTCAAAAAACTGATTTACAATAAAATAAGGTCTACAATAGTTAAAAAAATGTCAAAAGTCAATTCAAGAAACTTTTATATTTTCCTTCAAGAATATATTATACCTCTTTAGAAAGAGGAAAAAACACTCTTATCCAATTGCTCTTTCCTACTTTCCACAACAAATTTGAGCATTACTTCATTTAATTTAATTTGTATTATTAATCTTTCAATAGCAAATTTTGGCAAATTTCATTTATTAAAACTTATCACGAGACTCCTATTTAAATGAGCATCAAAATATTTTTCTAGTATAATGTGTTTTCAAGTATTTTTTTCCTCAAAAGACAAAGAAATGTATAATTAGAACTATGCTCAATAGTTATGTTTTTTTTTATTGAAATTTATAAAGTATAATTAAACTTTTATTATTTTTTGTTCAGAAAAATGTCTTCAAGTAATGCTTCTTCTTCAAAGGGTAAGGGAAAGTTTAATGAGGTGAAAAAGCTAAGTGTACTTATTGTGGCTAATGATGATATATCTCAAAATTCATATATATTATGTCTTCAAAATTTTGGAGTCGAGACATTGGGAGTAAGAAATGGATTTATGACATTCAATATTCATGATAAAACACAAATGTGTTTTGATTTAATCCTAATGAGCTCAAATATGCCTATTATGGATGGTATCGAGGTAATTAATTCCTAACTAATTACAATTTAATCTTAATTTTATGTGTAATTGTTTACTCAAATGTTTGTTTTTATGATATGCCATGTTTTGATATACACGTGTAATACATGTGCATATTTTCTGAAAAATTCAAATAACATAACGTTTATCTATGTGTGAATTGTATTTTTATTCTATTGAACATTTTTTTTCGATTACTAGGCAACAAAAAAGCTTTGATCGATGGGGATTACTATGATGATTGTGTAAATAATAACTCCAGATGATAATGAAGAATATCACAAAAAATTAAGGAAGCTGGGCTTGATGAATGCTATGAGAAGCCATTAACAAAAAAGATACTTCAAAGTCTTGTTGAGAAAATTTCTAACAAAATTTAGAAGAAAATAAAAGGATAAAGATATATTATAGTTCTTATTATAGAAGAAATAAATCACCTTATTACAAAACTAAATTTATATAATATAATACTTCTTTAGTTATGTACTTGACCTATTATTATGAACTAGAATACTTCTTTTTGTTGGTTTCTGTCACGACCCGATTCCTCGAATCATGATGGCACCTACTATAATCCACCAGTAGGTAAGCCAACCCGTAACCCGGAACAAGTAATGGGTCTGAGGGCAGAAACTAAACAAGAGTAGGCAAAATTTAAGATAACAACATAAATAGGCGGAAGCAAACTAAAACATATATACAAGTAAAGATCCCTCCCAGAACCTGGAAGTCACTAGTACAGAGCTACTAACAAAACGAGTACAAGTCCCAAAAGTGGACCACATAGAATGGACTGTCTCGAAAGGTAAAAGACAAGTCTATATACACAGATGGAGACTGAAATAGTACAAAATGCCGTGTGCTCACCCCCGTCTCCGGATCAGACTACTCCAAACTGGATCAACGCTGGCCACTGGTGCTCGGACCTGCATCACGAAACAGATGCTGAGCGTAGCATGAGTACCAAAACAATAGGTACCCAGTAGGAATCATAGGCCGACTGAACTCGAAAAGTAAAGGCAATATGAAAAGAAGGAATAACACAAATCGAAGTCAAGAACGAAAATCTAACTAATAATGAAATGCACACGAGTGTAGAAAGAACTAGCTAAAGCAATCTATATGCTAACTACACCTAACTGGACCCCATAAGCCCAGAAGGTACACTCGTGCGCAAGTTAAATAAAAACCCGAACAGACCCCCATAAGTCCGACGAGTACACATAATAACTATAACTAAAGAGAATTGCATATAAGATCCCAAGAACGGAGAACATCGAACCAGAACCTCAACCCTAACTGGTAGAATCTGACAGTATGGAGGCTGGACTTCGAACCGGATACTCACCAGAAGTACCCAAGTAACCAATCACAAATATCAAGTATATGAGGTCGGAACTCTAACCGGATGCTCTATATAAGTATCTGGGCAATAGAGGCCGGACCTTAAACCGGATTCTTTATATAAGTATCTGGGCGATAGAGGCCGGACCTTAAACCGGATGCTCTATATAAGTAACTGGGCAATAGAGGCCGGACCTTAAATCGGCTACTCTATAAAGGTGCTAATGTAACTGCTGAAAAAGTCCTAATCGATCCACTCTCATAAATGTCTGTGGAACTCCTTCCATACTTAGCCAATCAATGTAAGTCCTTGGAATCGAATCGAAAATCAAATTCAAGTCGCGAAGCAGAACTAACATCGCCGACTTAACTCGTGAAGCTGTAACATCGGGGAAACAAAGATGACTATCATCGAAGCAAGCGTATCGCCTAACTAAGGCCCAAACTATCAGACTCAAGTCTGCTACTCCAGTCTACATGGATCTAAGCCGGCCGAGCGACATCGGGGTAAAACTAAGGCCTATTGGATCCGAATCATGTATTTCTAACGCAAAGCCTAGTCAAACCTAAACTAAGGCCCAATAAGCTTCAAATAAATAGTAATTAAGCATGCAAGCACTCCACATAGCGAGGAGGCTCAATTAATAACACAAAACATGCTCATAGTTACCCAATAATTCTCGAAATAGGTCGAAAACGTAAATTTTTAAACACCTATACGTGATTCAATAACTACCCAACCCAAATCCCAACTAATCAACATGCATTTACATTCTCGAGCTCAAACTAAGAGAGGGAAACCGTAGCCTACTGTAGGCCGATCACACGCGCTTCAAAATCACTTCTCCGGAGCTTTCCCTATCCGAACGGCCTCAAAACGCTGCCCCACTATCAAAAATAGAGTCACAATGTTATTACGGTCGTTTAGACACCAAAATCACAACAAACGGAGACGGGTCAATTTTGGAGTCAAATGGGAATCGTGGGACCCGCACCGAACTGTTCCAATTTGACTCCGTCAAGAGACCCAAAACAGCACCCCAAACTTGTGTTCCAAAATGGAACACAATACGGGGCTCAAAACGCAGCAAAACCCAACAAGCAAGAAAACCACACTTTAATCACTTAAAAGGAAACATTGCAGCAGTCTAAACTCGAAATTAACGAGAATCAAAAAGTGCCCAGCACTCCTTGAACATTCTATGACAAAGCCACAACAATTCCCAACACGTGCGACTTCGAATCACCCAAAACCGAGCTAAAATGAGTGAGATATGACCAAAACAAGAATGCCAAAAACAAAGGCTGGAAAAAGGGTACAACAGTCAAGTTATCGCGAAATTTACCTCGAATTACGTGCACCCGATAACTTCCGAATACTCTACAGCGAAGCCACCAACAATATGAAGCTCCTGCATTTTGAGTCGCCTAATTCGGATGAAAGATGAGAGAGTTATGAGGGTTTGAAGTTTGGAAAAATGTTGCTGTTATTTCTGCATTTATAGCAGATTTTTTGCAATTTTTCCCAAAACTTAAAAACTCCGACGGGGTGCTCCGAACTCGTTCGGAACCCTGTGCACGCAAACGAGATATGCAACCATACCAAATTTGATATTCTGGACTCAGTGACACAGTCAAAATTTCCATACGAGGTGATCTTGACAAAAAGTGAGTCCCACACCCAACTGCCAATTTAAGTCAAAAACCACAAAAGAGCTCCGAAAAATATCAAAAATCTCGAGATACAAAAGAAAGGTCAATCTAGACTAAACTTGACATTCTGGAGCTAACCACGTTGATGGGATTCTCATCCAAGCGCGTTTACTCAGAATGTTGACCAAAGTCAAACTTAGGCTTAAACTTAAAGTTAAAACGCCTAATCACACCGACTCACACTGAAAACCTCGGGAGTCATGCCGACCATGCTGCTAGCCTAAATTGACCCTTTTGAAACTGATGGAATCATCAAAATTGGATTCCGATATAATCTTCTTGAACTTTTGATCGAAAATGATCGTTCAAGGTTCATAAGCTCCAAAACACAAAAACTCGCACCATAACCAATCGAACGACCAGGTGACCGAACTGTCAGTCCCAGCAAGTCATAAATGACTTGGGGTCGCTACAGAAACTCTCTAAACGACACACAGAAAGCAAAACACAGAAATGACCAGGAGGGTCATTACAGTTTCTCATTCAGAGTGTCATATCTATCTTGAGGTCTGATTAATTTAAAATAGTGATTAATATATCATGCACCTAATACGAGCTTTGACTTGTTATATATGGTATAAAATTAGAATTTGTGGGGGTTAAAATAGCATATTTTATCTATAGTTGTGTTAAATTCATATACAACAAGTTTACATTAAAAAGTGCTGTTGAATATTATGAATATCCATTAGACGAGAAAGTTAAGAAGGGTACTAAGAAAATTAGTATGAGTAATCTTTTTGTAGATTTGGATTTTGATCGTAGTATAAAATCTTTTGAATTTCAATTCATCGAATTCAGATTTATAAAAGAAAATTGATTTTATTTCAGGTTTCCTTTGCATCATCCAGACAACAAGATTTTTGGCTTAAAAAGATTGATCTTTGCCGCATGCAAACAATAATCTGGGCAAGAAAATTAGCTCACAAAACTAGAAGCTAGTATTTCAAAAGTGGAATTGAAGGTTTAGTTAGGATATAAATACTTTATTTGAAAGATGAATTTGAAATAGTGTCACCTCATAGAGCTTAACGACATGCTTGCTGTGATATTCTTTGTCTATGCGAGGTAGCAGAACTTTGTAGAGGAGTCAGATTAGCTGAAGATGACGTCGTTGCCACCGCCACCGACGTCTCTTAATCTTCCCTCTAATAACTGTTTTTGAAAAGTGTTGTTGTTCACACTTCTAGATATTTTTATTTTTTTTTAAACTTTTCTTATAGTTTTGCTTTGTTTTATTACTTTTAATAGGTTGGGTCCTTTTTAGGCAACCCTATGTAGAAATTTGATTTGGAAATAAAAGACTCTCTAAGCCTAAATTTTTTTTTGTAAAAAAGAGTTTAATAGTTACTTCGATTAGGTCATCAACATTGACTTATTTTGAGTACATCCATGGGGAGGGAGGAGGGAGGGGTGGGGGGGAGGGGATAAAATCAAAATTTTAAAAAGGCTTGAAAATATTTCAAACTTGACTTAGTATACACATGCAACACACGTATCAAAAACTAATTAATCGTAAAATAAGGTCTTACAATTATTAGAAATGTCAAAACTTAATATATTCAAGAAATTTAAATATTTTGCTTCAACAATGCTTCTTTAGAAAGAGGAAAAAGATCAACTCTTATATACAATAACATTAAATTTAGGGAAAATGCATAAGTACCCCCCCAGCCTATGCCCGAAATCCCAGAGACACACCTAACCTTTACTAAGGTCCTATTACCCTCCCGAACTTATTTTATATGTAATATTCTACCCCTTTTTGGCCTACGTGGCACTATCTTGTGGGCCCAGCGCATGTTGACAAATTTTTCAAGGATAGTGCCACGTAGGCCGAAAGGGGTAGAATATTATAGATAAATTAAGTTCGGGGGGGGGGGGTAATAGGACCTTAGTAAAAGTTAGGTGTGTCTCTGGGATTTCGGGTATAGGCTGGGGGGGTACTTATGCATTTTCCCTTAAATTTATCTAGTTTATCTTTACAACTTTCCAACAACAAATTTGAGCATATTTCATTTAATTCGATTTGCTATTATTAATTTTCCAATAGCAAATTTTGGAAAATTTTATTTATGAAAACTTTTCATGAGGCTCATATTTGTCTTGAGGTTGGACTAACTTGATTTCACGTCAGAAAATTCATTTTGAAGGATTAAACTTTTTTTAATTTTTAATCGGTGTAAAGTCTCTGTTTTGAGATCCGACTAACCTGGAGAACTAAAATGTTCTTTACTAAAACAGGTTTTTTTTTTATGAGCTCCGATTTGAGATTTCAGTACTAGATTTATACTTAACTTTAATTGATTGATTGTAATTTTAATATGGAATTTTTACTTAAAACCAAAACTAGATAAAAAGTCTTGAAATTTTTCAACATGATTCGATATACACGTACACCACACGTGACAAAAAACTAATTTACAATAAATAAGGTCTACAATAATTAAAAAATGTCAAAAGTCAATATATTTGAGAAATTTAAATATTTCCTTCAAGAATATACCTCTTTAGAAAGAGATAAAAACACTCTTAGCCAATTGCTCTTTCCAAGTTTCCACAACAAATTTGAGCATTACTTCATTTATGAAAACTTACCATGAGACTCCTATTTCAATGACATTCAATATTCATGATAAAACACAAATGTGTTTTGATCTAATTCTAATGAACTCAATTATGTCTATTATAGAAGGTGTCGAGGTAATTAATTCCTAACTAATTATAATTTAATCTTAATTTTATGTGTAATTGTTTACTCGAATGTTTGTTTTAATGATATGACATGATTTGATATACACGTGTAACAAACGTGCATATTTTCTGAAAATTCAAATCATATAACGTTTATCTATGTGTGAAATATGTTTTTATTTTATTGAACATTTTTTTCGATTACTAGGCAACAAAAAAGCTTCAATCGATGGGGATTACTACGATGATTGTGAGAATAACAACTCCAGATGACAATGAAGAATATCACAAACAATTTATTGAAGTTGGGCTTGATGAATACTATGCGAAGCCATTAACAAAAGAGATACTTCAGAGCCTTGTTGAGAAAATTTCTAACAAAGTTTAGAAGAAAATCAAAGGATAAATTTATATTACAATTCTTATTATAGAAGAAATAAATCACCTTATTACAAGACTAAAGTTATATAATATAGTACTTCTTTAGTTATGTACTTGACTTATATATACAAATATTACTTTCAAATTTGGTGAGTGTTAAAGATGTACTTGTAGAACATATACATTTATGATTATGATGATATATATCCCTATTATTATGAGCTAGAATACTTGTTTTTGTTGGTTTCTCATTCGGAGTGTCATATTTATTTTGAGGTCTGACTAATTTGAAATCATGGTTAATATATCATGCACCTGGTAAGAGCTTTGAGTTGTGTTAAATTCATATACAACAAGTTTACATATAAAGGTATTGTTGAAGACTATGAATATTCATTTGAGGAGAGAGTTAAGAAGCGTACTAAAATTTTTATAGTGAGTAATTTTTTTGTGGATTTGAGTTTTGATGGCAGTATTTTAAAAAGGCTTGAAAATATTTCAAACTTGACTTATTTTGACTACGTCCATGGGGAGGGGGTCTAAAATCAAAATTTTAAAAGGCTTGAAAATATTTCAAACTTGACTTGATATGCACATACGACACACGTGTCAAAAAATTATTAATTGTAAAATAAGGTCTTACAATTATTAAAAATGTCAAAACTTAATATATTCAAGAAATTTAAATATTTTACTTCAACAATGCTTCTTTAGAAAGAGGAAAAAGATCAACTCTTAAATACAATAACATCAAATTTATCTAGTTTATCATTTTCAACATTCCAACAACAAATTTGAGCATATTTCATTTGATTCGATTTGCTATTATTAATTTTCCAATAGCAGATTGTGGGAAATTTTATTAATGGAAACTTTTCATGAGGCTCATATTTCTCTTGAGGTTTGACTAACTTGATTTCACGTCAGAAAGTTCATTTTGAAGGATTAAACTTTTTTTTATTCTTAATCGGTGTTTAGTCTCAGTTTTGAGATCCGACAAACCTGGAGAACTAAAATGTTCTTTACTAAAATCGGTTTCATTTTACGAGCTTCGATTTGAGATTTCAGTACTAGATTTATACTAAATTTTAACTGATTAATTGTAGTTTTAATGTGGAATTTTTACTTAAAAATCTTGAAAATTTTCAACATGATTTTATTTACACGTACAACGCACGTGTCAAAAAATTAATTTACAATAAAATAAGGTCTACAACAAATAAAAAATGTCAAAAGTCAATATATTCAAAAAAATTTATATTTTCCTTCAAGAAGATACCTCTTTAGAAAGAGGAAAAAGAACTCTTATTTAATTGCTCTTTCCAACTTTCCACAACAAATTTGAGCATTACTTCATTTAATTCACTTTGCTATTATTAATCTTTCAATAGCAAATTTTTGCAAATTTCATTCATGAATACTTACCATGAGACTCCTATTTAAATGAGCATCAAAACATGTTTCTAGTATAAGGTGCTTTCAAATACTTTTTTTCTCTCTCAAAAGACAAAGAAAGGTATGATTAGAACTATGCTCAATAATTCTGTTTTTTATTGCAAATAAGTACAATTAAATTAATTTAATTTTTTTCTTTCAGGAAAATGTCTTCAAGTGCTTCATCTTCAAAGGGTAAGAGAAAGTTGAATGCGGTGAAAAAACTAAGTGTACTTATTGTGGCAAATGATGATATATCTCAAAATTCATATATATTATATCTTCAAAAGTTTGGAGTGGAGACATTAGGAGTAAGAAATGGATTAATGGCATTCAATATTCATGATAAAACACAAATGCGTTTTGATTTAATCCTGATGAGCTCAACTATGCCTATTATGGATGGTATCGAGGTAATTATTCATAACTAATTACAATTTAATCTTAATTTTATGTCTAATTGTTTACTCGAATGTTTTTTTAATGATATGACATGAATTGATATACATGTGTAACACACGTGCATATTTTCTGAAAGAACAATATAACGTTTATTTATGTGTGAAATGTGTTTTTATTTTATTGAATGTTTTTTTTATTACTAGGCAACAAAAAAGCTTCGATCGATGGAGATTACTACGATGATTGTGGGAATAACAACTCCAGATGATAATGAGGAATATCGCAAAAAATTTATGGAAGCTGGGCTTGATGAATGCTATGAGAAGCCATTAACAAAGGAGATACTTCAGAGCCTTGTTGACAAAATTTCTAACAAAGTTTAATATTATAGAAGAAATAAATCATCTTATTATAAGATAAGTTATATAATATAGTTCTTTAGTCATGTACTTGACCTATACAACTATTACTTTTAAATTTGGTGAGTATTAAAGATGTACTAGTAGACATATGATTATGATGCTATATATCCCTATTATTATGAACTAGATTAATACTTCTTTTGTTGTTTTTTTATTTGGAGTCGTATATCTTGAGGTCGGACTAATTTGAAATAATTAGAAAATTTATTTTGAGCGATAACGTTTTTATTATCTTATTTTTCATTCAGTGTTCAAGTTTTTTGTTGGAACAACAAATGTGGGTATATTTCATTTAATTCGATTAGCTATTTTAATTTTCCAATAGCAAATTTTTGCAAATTTCATTTATGAAAATTCTCATGAAGCTCCTATATATTTAAATGGACATCAAAGTTTTTTTCTAGTATAATGTGTATTCTAAGTGTTTGTTTCAAAGACAAAGAAAGGTATATGTACTAGTAATTTATTCTTCATATAAGCGTAATTGTTTACTCGAATTTTTGTTTTATTAATATGAATTCTATTTTAAAAAATATATATGACATAACTCGAGATACACGTGGTTACATCGTGGTTACACTAGTAATATTATCACTTGAATCCTTCAAAAATATTGTCCATTCACGTTGGATCCAACATACACTCATATTTTCTGAAGTATCCAAACAACACAACTTTTATCAATGTGCGAACCGTGTTTCCATTGTTAAAACGATTAATTGATTTTTTAATTCTTTTTCAATTTATAGGCAACAAAAAAACTTCGATCAAAGTTTAGAAAAAAGTCAGAAAATAAAATGATCATTTATTATTATAGCAACACAAATGTTATGAAATGTTTACAATGATCATATATCATTGTTTTAGAAGAAATAAATCACCTTATTATATGACTAAGACCATATATAGCTCTTTAGTCATGTACTTGAAATTTGGTGAATATTAAAGATGTAGTAGACATGATCACGACTCTTTGAAAATGTCTCCGGGTGCATGTCAGATCCTCAAAAAGTAATTGTGTATTTTTAGAGGAATCAACACATGTAAGACAACATTCTGGAGAGTCCGAGCAACATAGTTTAGTATCATTTGAAACACGTTGGTGGCCGAGCCAACAAAGTTTCTAAGAACTTCTCTGCATAGTCCAGGCCACACTGTGTCTTCACAACTGGTAATATTGCAGGGACATCTAGATAGAATTCTGAAACAGACTCGTCGAGCTTGTCCCAACGTTTGAGCTGTTCACGTGCTGCTCTAATGGCTGCTCTTGTTGCACAATGGACCGAAGCTGCCAGAAACAGCGGTGGTTCACCAGATGCTGCAAAAAAGTGATTATAATAAGATTCAACAGTTTGTATAAACTGAAGCAGATTCAGAATTTGAAGTTTATAGGTTCCTGCATTGAGCTCAAGTTAGTATACAACAATAACATAGTTCACTAACAAGTACTTATAGATATTTAGTGGATTTTTTAATATATCTATACAAAATCTGGACAAAAGTTATTGCATTCCTGTGAACTCATAGATTGAACTCTAGATGAATGAATATGCATGCATGTACCGTGTCGATCCAAGGTGAGATTGAATCATGATCACTTGAAACAGGTTGACAATACTCTCCACTAAACCAAATGCAGAATGTGTTTAAAACCTTTTCAGGACGTTCAGTTATGAACGAACAAGCAAAGAACATGGAGAACTCATTTGACACATGGTAAAGCTAAAGGAAATGAAGAAAAGAGTTATACTTTTGGACGAAAGAACACGTTGTTCGTGATGTCCACTGTTTACGAGATGAACATTGAAATTCTGGGGTATGGTGTCAATAGTTGGGATCTTGTATGTCCAAGTGCTATTTGAGACCATTAACCCATCTTCATTTGCAAGATATTCTTCGTTCATGAAAAATCCGATTCCTTGTACAAAAGAACCTTCAATCTGTAGCAAGGAAAAGAAAAACAATCTTGTGATCAAGAATCAGATAGTTCTGAAGTTTGAATAACGGTTCGAGTGCATGATGCATCTCTTAATCGTATTAAGCGAATTCTAGTTACAAAATTATGATGAAGGAAAGAACCTGTCCCAAATCAACAGCTGGATTCAAGCTCTGTCCGCAGTCGTAAATAACATCCGACTGCAAAATGGTAGTCTCTCCAGTCAGAACATCTATCTCCACCTGCAAAGAGAGTTCTATTGTTAGTTATCCATATGAAGATATATTGGCTGCAAAATGGTCCACAACCGGAGTTCCCTGCCATGGGTTGTGTACTCATATATATTGAAAATTGATAGTCATTGCATACGATTCACTTTCAAGATTTCTTGGTGGTGAAATGATACACACGAGACTCAAAATCTCATGCTTAAGAGGGTGGAGGTTCGAGTCCACTTCAAGGCATAATATATGAGCATTCTCAATAAGAGAGTTTGATCGGATCAGTACTGATATTCCAATCTGTACTGATAGTCCGATATACTGACAGGAGTAACAAGTTTACCTCACTGACAGCAGCGCCGAAGGTCAAATAATTCAAGAATTCTGGCACATAATAAGAATTTGCTGCTAAGTTTATTGATTGTTTTTGTGCCTGCAAAAGAAGAAAAAATGATTTCAAATATGACTTCAGAGTATTTTATCTTCTGACTAATTCAAATTTAGCATCTTTGGCATCACGAGTTCTGTTTGGATATGGCGAAATGTTTATAAGAACAAGGTAATCATTGATGATAAGGCGTCTCTTGCAACGAGAACATCTTAAGAATACAAGTTCACAGTGATTTCAAAAATCAATCCAGAAAACCGAAAGTGACTGACTGTGACAAGTGTGACTTGCAGTGTTGAAATGTTGAAAACAAACCTGGAGAATCAGCGTTGGCCAATCAACAGAACCATTTTTTTCCTGCAACTGTTTCTTCAGAGGGGTCAATCTTTCAACCAAGATATTACAGCAAAGTTTAACAGCTGCACAGCTTGATTCCGATGTAGTGCTTCCATTCGTTGGCCCACCTTGCACTACACTTAAGGTGTCTGCCTGTATGACTCGTACTTTCTCCACAAGGTCTTCAGCCCAACTACTTTCGATTGAACCGAGAGCATAGGCAGTCATCTGTCTAACCTTTGTCCATAGCCCTTGGCCAACTTCAACCCCTCCAACCTCCACAACAATTGATCCATCTTGCAGAATACTGACTTTTCCTGGTGTCGGTCGTTGCGAAGCATGGTACACAGCTGGCACTCGAGAAATACCCCTTTTCTTCCATGTGTTTTTCTGGTTGAACTGTTCTATCATCTTGCTTCGTTGGAAAAAGCTCGACGACACTGCCAACTTATCCAGGATACTAGGCAATGTATATTCTCCTTCTGCTACAATGTTACCATAGAATAACTTAAGGCTTTCAAATGTATGAGCATTCTCATTTCTGACTGAATCCACCTCAATCGACAGTAAACTTGCGACATGCTCTATTATAGCTTCGGCGATATAGGATCCTTGCACCTCACCAGGACCCCGCATGATCGTTTTGCTGGTGAGATTTGTCTTGCATAGTTGTATATCAAAAGATAAGGCACCCCAATTATATTTTTTTAGTGTATTTATCAGATATGATGGTATGATGGGGCTCATATCAACTGTGATCCCAGCATTTATCAATATATCAAGATGTAATGCTGTGATCTTTCCGCTCGACTTGAATCCTACACTGTATGTTACTTTCATCGGGTGTCGTCCTCCTGTCATTATCATGTCACTGTTCCGGTTGACATATATCCTGACAGGTCTTCTTAACTTGTATGCTGCTAGTGCACAGGCAGTGGAAACCTAAAATTATTCATAAACTTTAACATCAGTGTCAGAGATTGTTATTATTACTATTTCTTTTTCGTATACTCACAGTCATTGCTTTGACAAACTTGCCCCCAAAGGCACCTCCAAGCCTTCTTGTAATTACGCGGATATTGTGTGCAGGAACACCAAGACAACGGGCAATCATACTCTGTGCATTCTCAGGGCACTGGCTTGAAGTATAAACAACCATGCAGTTGTCTTCATCTGGAATTGCGAGGGCAGTCTGTGCCTCCAGATAAAAATGGTACTCGGAACCGAATCTTAACTGGAAAATGATTATTATAAGAAACGATAAGTAATATGTTTGAACCTTTAGCATACACCACCATACTGGAATCAAATTTAGGAAACCATTGTAACAATGCTATGCTCTCAGTCTCTTCAAAAATGCTACCAGGTGCGTGCCGAATCCTCCAATAGTGCATTTTGGAGGATCCACTATGGGTACGGCAATATTTTGGAGAATCTGAGCAACAAAAACCAAATATGAACAGTAGAGAAAACAAAAGTACCTCAGCAGAGTGAATTTTTTGATCAGCTTCAGCCATTCCTTTTGAGAAATCGCCAATCTGTGCAGGCTGAACAGATAGAGGGACTTGGATAAAACTAGATTTCTCAACAGCTTCCTCAACAGTTAAAATGGGCGAATCTACATTTGTAGTGTCGTATTCAATGAGGGCTGTTGTTGCAGCCACATCAGCAGACCTCTGACTGTCAGCAACCTATGGTGTTTCAACAACACAGGGAAAAAAGTTCGAAATTTCAATGGTTTATTAGTGTATGAGAAATTAACATTGCATAAAAACCAATCTCAGCAGAAGGAAACTTGAAGTGCTCACCACAAATGCAATTCTGTCACCAGCACAACGGGAGAGATCTTCAGCAAATAAGGGCTCGGAGCCAAATGGTGAAACAGCTCCTACATTTGCCCCTCCTGTTGGGATATCTTTGTAAGTAATTATGGTGGTGTCTGTTAAATGATTAGGCTCAAGCTGGATTCCCTTGATACCAACTAATGGTTTTGTACTGTAGATAAACGCTCCATGCAAGCAGTTTGGTGGTGAAGGAATGTCATCTACATAAACAGCTTCACCTGAAAAATATTATATAACCAGCAGACACAAAGTTATAGTTAAACTGGTGTGCAGATAAGCTATTTTGTGTTAAATAAAACAAAAACATGGCAAGAGGAATACATGACAACAAGGGCAACAAAAGAGGAATGAATCGTAACACAATGTTTTATCCAAAGCTGAGAGAAAGTAAACTATTTCCTGGATCTCATCTCTTAGAATAGACTTTCCCTCCTGTACTTGCTATTACTTTAGTTGTATATTTTCACTTTAAATATCACATATCATTTTCAATTTAACTATGTGGCTTGGACCCTCCAAAAAAGTTGTCCACCCCTGTTGGAAGCTTACATTTTGAAGTGTCCGAACAACATAGTCACGGACAGGAAAAATTGGTATGAAATTTTCTACTTTACATGCACAAGATGAAATAAAATATTAAAAGGGGATAACAAACCAGCAGCTTGCATGGCAGCTTGGATCTTCTTCAACGGTTCACCTACCGGAGAGTACTCCGTACTAAACTCCACAACCTGCTTAGAAGAAGATAGTAGTGTTTGTTTTTTCCCCAGACTAATGCAACCATCAAGTAAACCACCAGAAATAGAAGAATGAACATCAGTTAAGGGATAAAGAAACTCAAAAACATAACTGACGGCCAAGCTTGATCTGTACTCAGGGTGTAAAGTGCCATCTTCCGGTACCACCGCTAGTTTGACTAATTTAAGTGCTTCATACAAAACATGTACACTCAACAGTTTCCCCGTTAGAAATTCTTCTACCTTTTTAGCCCTTGTTGCATGTTTTGTGCCATAAGCCCCAAACGCCAAATGGATATTGTTTATCAGGACGCTGTTCTTGCTGTGAGCAACGTCAGCCTGGAACGCAGCATTTACATATGCCAATGCATTCCCGTGAGGTCGTGGAGCAGCTCGATAGGTTTCAAACAAAAATCTAGAATGAGTTTGGTGAGAACTTTGATCTTTCTTAAATGGGATGCAAACACTTAGAAGCACAGTCTTTGATTCTAGTGGTGGTCTTGATAATAACTCCTCCCATGTGAGGTTTTCAGGTCCATGACTGGTCATCAAGCTAACAGTAGCAGAAAGCCCGAGAAGTAATGTAGCGATATCAGAAGGAAAACCATTCTTCTGTGCCATAACCAAATTTCCTCCCACACTAGCAGAGTTTCTAACAAATGGTGAAGCAATCTTCTCCATGTGGTCAGCCAATTTTTGGGATACCAACTTCCCATATGAACCCAAATTGATATTACTTTCCTCTTTCAAGACTGAAATGAATTTAGAGATAGTCACAGTTGCTCCAACTTCAATGCCTGTCTGATCTCTTTTGATGATTGAGAGTTCAGGAATGTGTCTGAGATCAACATAATGATCATATCGCTGAGTTTCCTTATAATAACCTGTGCCAGTATTACCAACGACGAGTTTAAAGCTAGCACGATTTAGCGTCACATTGAAGTTCAACAAGCTCCATAGCTCCTTAATGGAAACAGGACTGTACCAAGGGTACTTTGAGGAGTCCAAATTCGTGGCGGATTCACTTTTCAAGAACTCAGGATATGTACTAAAATTCTTGGTTGGATCATAGGGAGGTAATTTACTTACTTTAATTTCCTTGGAGTCGCCCTTTTTCCAAAAAGAATTGAACCCCAAATCCTCTATATCAATATCAGCAGCAAAAGTCTTGCAGGCATCAGCAATGGGCCGGTAGCCAGTGCACCGACAAAGGTTTCCCGCTATGGCATTTTCAGCTTCAGATGAAGTTAGCTTAGAGAATCCTGGTGGAGGATTGGGTTTGTTTCCTTTATCGGCGTTGACGAGAGCTGAGAAAAGTGACATACACAGGCCAGGAGTGCAAAAGCCGCATTGAGAAGCATGGAAACCGGCAAACCTTTCATGAATAGAGTGAAAACCATCTCTGGTGTTCCCAAGGCCTTCACTTGTAGTAATTGAACAACCATTTAAACTACAAAGAAGTGTAAGGCATGAACTCACACTAAAATCTTCCACTTTTTTAAACTTCGGATCATACTTTGAGATCAGAACAACACAAGCCCCACAACCACCTGTAAGCATACAAATAAGTTATGTTCCTTCTGAAACCAAAATTGTGCATTTGTTACCAAATACTTATCGGATTAGACGGACGATGAAGAGATATACCCCTCTAAAAGACTTAAGAAGCAGTATTTCATAGTCTAAATGAAGTCAGTAAATAAGGAATTACATAAATTAGTTCACTATGAAACTTCAATAATTCATGCAGTGCGTACAATTATGACACCTGGCCTAACTCAACCTCAAAAGCTAACTCATGAAGGAATGAATGTGGGACTTTAACCACTCTACGCCCCTTTCATGCCCAACCCCAACTGAAGCGTGAACCGGGAGCTCAAACGAGGATAGACCTGACACTGATACCATGTAAAGATATGACACCTAGGCCTAACTCAATCCAAGAAGATATCTCGTGAGGAGAGGATTGCGCATGGCCATATAAACAGATCACTAGTCCATTACAACAATTAAGCATACAGTGTCCCACTCCCAACACTTGAAACCCGAGTCTTTTGTTTAGAGGTGAAAGAATCTTTACCGTTCTACCACACCTTTCAATGGTCATAGAAGACTTAAAAGAGCACAGAAATACAGAGATGCCAAAAAGCATCAAAGGAATTCATAATAAGTTATCATAAGCTTTCTGCAGATGACTGGTGATTAAGAGAAGTACACTAGAATTTATCAAATTCCATGAACATTTGCCATAAGAAAACAAATTTAAGGAAATCCAAGATTCTAACATTCCTTATGTACTAGCACTAGGAAGATTGAGATCATGAGATGTCAGGTTCAAATTTCAACGGAGTCAAAAACACTAAATTTTTCTTCCTACTAGTTCCTGCGTTTGTCCCATGCAATTATTATAAAGTTGAATTATTATATAGAAAATGTTGAAATTAAAAATATTAGTTTTACCAATTTGAATATTATTCATTAAATAAATTCATAACAATTGAATAGTACATTGACCATCAAGCAAGAAATATGGAAAACTAATTAAGATACTATAGCCTCTAATAATATGAATATATCTATATGACTTATCCTTAATAACCTCTCATTGCGCTCCCGTATCAGTAAGTACACAAATATGTAGCTACTTAAAGAAACCATATCAGTAAGGAAAGGATAAAGGAAAGAAAATATTATAAATGTACATTTTAAAACGAATATAAAAGTCATAAATTAGTAATTTCAGCACTAATAAAAATAGACTTATAACATTCATAATTTCATAGAAGATTAAATTAAAGAAGTATAAATCGGTAAAGAATATCAAAAATTAAACAGATAAGAACAGATACAACATTCATATCCTTCTTAGGACTTTAATTATAACAATATATAGAGTAAAAAAAAATACATAAGGAGTAGAGTTCTTGATGATACCTTCTTCCGTAATCAATCAAAATTAAAAGCCTTAATAATGATCCAAGTGCTTCACTCCTTATGAATGGTACATAGCATATAAATTTTAAAATAATTGAAAATCCAAAAAGAGCAAGAAAAAGTTAAATGATTTTCTTGACCACATAGATATGCCATCACTTGGACTTCCTAAATACTATTAGTTTAAAGTTTATAGTTATTACCGAAAATTTTACAAATCTAAAATACTAAAAAGAAACTCTAAAGGTTGAATAATTGTGGAATATGAAAGCAATTTCACCACATTGAATTGAATGAACTAATGAGTGAGAATGTATCTATTTTCTATTGTTTCATTTTAATGAAATATTAATAATAGATAGGTAAATTTACTTTTTAATACCAATAATTAAAGGATTAGTGTTTAATTAAATACTCAAATGACTATTCAACCTATAAAGGATAATTTTGTAATTCAACTTTTAACTTTTTTTGTTCCCAATTTTAGTGTATATATATATATATATATATTATTTTATTTTTTCATACAGTTAATGTGACAATAACCTGAAAATAAATTTAGTTTATCAATTAAAAATGATGAAATGGTCTGATGGACCCTTATACTTATATGAGTTTGTATTCAGGACCTTCTAACTTAACACTTTGTCAACTGAATCTTTTAACTCAATGAAACTCAACATTTTAAATCATTTTGTCTTTGTGTGAACTTCAAACGCCCAATGAAAATGGCATGTCATCATCCACATCAGATTTAATATGAAACGTCATTTATCATTTAATTTTTTTAAAAAAAATATTTTTTCTTCTTTTTCACTCCTCCCTTCATTGTTTACTTGAGCAATTTCTAAAACCCTTTCCTCCTTTGATACCAAAGAATCATTAAAATACCTTAATATATTTTAATATTTACACACAATTTCACACAATACACTTCATCTAATTTCATAAAGATATTAAACAATTACTTTTCACCATTCAAAACTATCGGATCTTGTCACTTTACCCTAGAAAAAAGAAAAAAAACAACAAATCAAGAACAATTTTGACAGCAAAAGACTTCGAGATACTCATTAGACATATTTCTTCCGATAACTATGTTTATCCCACCAGATTTCGGAATTTTCCTTTGCTGATTATGTTCAATTTTTTCCGCACAATTTCATTGTTAATTTGGGGGAAGAGAAAACGAAAACGAAAAAAGAGAAAGAAATTGGAAAGAGATGGTTGAAGAGGACAAGAAGTGTGGATGGTTGGGGGAAGAAGAAGGAAGTGAAACATTTATTTTTAATTTTTTTTTCTTCTTTTTATTCTAATTTTCTTTTTCTTTTTAATCTAAATTTTTATGTCTACGGTCCTTTTGTGCGTGAAATCATGTATTTGTTTCAACTCATTAATCAAGTTGCCACATAAGCCCGCTCAACGGTCAGAGAGATTTAAAATGTTAAGTTTCATTGAGTTAGAGGGTTCAATTGACAAAGTTCTAAGTTGAAAAGTCCAAAATACAAACGCATACAAGTACAAGGGTCTATCAGATTATTTCGCCATTAAAATTTAAAATAACATAGAAAAAGAGAAGTAAACACAAGAACGAGGAAAATATGACAAAATAAGAGTATAATAATTGTTCCACAAAAATTCAGATATTTATAAACAGTTAAAAAAAAGCCATCTAAAATGGTAAAGATAAAACTATGATACAAAATATCATTCTAATTAGGATCAAAACAAATTTTAATATTTCAAAACAAAAAAAAAAGTACCTAAAAATTGCCTAATGATTCACATCAACAGGAGGCAATTGGTAAAGAAAAATTACTTTTCCATGATGATTTATAGGATAAGATGAAAAGGTGAAGAGTTGTTTAAGTTAATTTTCAGAAGTTAATGATCTTAGACATGGGAGAGAGGAAAGGTTGATTGTTTTTACTAATAATTCAATACATTTAATCACACTAATTATAGAGAAAGGATAAAAAAATATAATCCATTTAACCACACTAATTATAGAGAAAGAATAAAGGATAAACGCTTTAATTATCTAATTTTTTCTTTTATAAAAATGCTTTATCTAATTAACAAATTTAATCCATTTAAACGTAACCGTTCTTAAAAGAATTTGATAAAGCGTTTTTATAAAAAAAAAGAAAAAAAAAGTAATTCCTAACAACTTTCTATGAATAATTTCTAACAATTTTCTATGAAATTTTTTTGTCTTTCAGCGTTTGACTTTACACCTTCTTCTTTTTAGTATTTAGTATAATATAATATAATTATTACTTAGTATTTAAATAATTAGATATTTAATAATATTTTAATTTAATGTGAAGATAATATGGTAATTCAACTTTGCATATTGGAGCTTCCACTTTTAGTATAATATATATATATATATATATATATATATATATATATATATATATGAGTAGAAAAATGATGAGATAGTAAATTTAATATCCCAAAGAATTTGAACATGCATGAATTTAAATAAAATTATTATTTAATATTAAATTAATTATATATTAATATTTAATTTAGTTTAGGGATAAAATAAGGGCAGAATGATAATTCAACTTTTAAGTTAAGAGCTTCTCACTTATAATAATATATGATATGATATATGATATATGATGATATGATATGATATGATTTGTCCAAGCCTTGACAGACAGAGTTACTCAATGTTGTGTATAGGAGTGGCAAACGAGCGAATCGAGTCGAATATGAATCGATCAAAAAATGAGTTAAATAAAAATGGATAAGTTACTTGACTCAATTCATATTTTAAATGAGTAAAATGATTTACCCAATGAATAATATGGGTACCCATATTTACCCATATTATAATAGAAATCTTGTTAAAAGCTTTAAAACAAAGAAAGAATTAAAGTTTTTTTTATCACTTCACTCCACCCCCTACTAACCCCCCCTATCCCAAAAAAATGTTTAAAGAAAATAAAAAAATTACCACCCTGCCCCTACCACCCGCTCCCTCTCCACACCCCATCCAAAAAAAAAATTAACAAAAATTTAAATTTTTTTAAAAATAAATTACCACCCCACCCCCCCACCAGCCCCCCTCCCCTCCACACCCCATCCCAAAAAAAAAATTAACAAAATTTTAAATTTTTGCATTAAATTTTTTTTTAAAAAATTACCACCCCACCCCCTACCAGCCCCCCCCTCTCCATACCCCATCTAAAAAAAATTAACAAAATTTTAAATTTTTTCCAATAAATTTTTTTAAAAAAAATTTACCAACCCCCCCCCCCCCCCCCTACCACCCCCTGCCCCTATACCAAAACAAATGTAAAAACAAGTTTCATTTAAAAAAAAATAAAGACTTTCTTACTACCCCACCTTTTATCACTTTTTTGTTTGTTTGTGTGAATGCAAATCTTTTATCCATTTAACTACCACTTTTAAATGGATAATATGGGTATTATTCATTTTTATCCATTTTAAAATGAGTTGGATATCCAACCCATTTAAAATGGGTAAATATGAATGGATACCCATATTAATTATCCATTCTGCCACCCCTAGTTGTGTTGGTGGGAGTTAACAAGGTACCCCTGAAACTAGTCGAGACACACAAATGGGGAAAATTTTTAACATGGTAGAGGCACAACCAACAAAAGGTGGGTGAGGCACCATTAACTTTTTGACACATGGATAAGTGAGCCATTTATCTACTTTAAAGATATAATGCTACCACTAACAAGAGAGAAAAAATATATTTACACAATAAATTGAGTTGAACATATATAAAATATGCAAGAGAAATTAAAACGTGGGTTTACTTCTTCTTTGTTTTAATATTTTGAGATTATATTGAATATGTTACGTAGTTAGATGTTAGTTTGACAAATTTATTTTGATATGGTATCTTTTCTACGTAATATAATTTGTATTTTTGTTTTCATTGTAGTTACTTTTCTACTTTTAATTTTTTTTTGATAAAACAGTACTTAAAATTTTGTGGAATATGTTTAATTTATTTTATTTTAAAAAAATATTTTACTTTTTTGTTAATTTTTTAAAATAATGATTTATTTAAGTTAAAGATGGCTAACTCTAGAGAGAAATCAAGATCTGAAAAATTAATCTTTATTTCTTTTCAATATTGGTGTAACTTTTTTTCTAACATCAGCAAAAAAAAATTGTAACGACCCTCTTAGTCATTTTATGAATTTTACCCATTTTTCTAAGTTAGCCCCGTTTAATAGTTTTTATAAATGATTTATGACTTGTGAGAATGAGTGATATAATTTTTAAATTTAATAAATGATTATTTTTATTGTTAATAATAAAGGAAAAGAAAATAAATGGGCCAAATCCATATATAATATAATTTAAGTTAATACCCTATATTATTTTCGATCAATCTTTTAATTTTAAAAAGAAAAGAAATCTCCAAAGAAGCACGACATAACCTCAGCCGTCGGCACAAGCATATGAGCGACGAACCTCCCGCAGGTAAACATTAATTATGCCTTAATCAATGTGTTGGTGTATATTCATAGATGTCATGTTATCATTATTTATTATTATTATTATTATAGTTGATTGTAATAGAAAAAGAAAAACAAGAAAGTGAGTTTGGATCAATAAGAAGTGGAAATTGGAATACTGTACAATGTTATTGAAATTGGAGAAATATGGGTCTAACATTTAGTTGACAATGATAATAATCATAAAGAAGGTTAGGAGGATGAATGTGATTATGAATTAAAATATAATTTCATTACTAGAGGTTATTGGGTTTTTTGTTCTTGTATCGATTTTCCAGTTGGATTTTTCGTGGTTGTCACATTATGACTCCTATCTTAACCTATTGATACATGTAAGTAAATATTATGTGTATTATATTATATGAAAGCTATTAGGGTTATAGTGTTGGAGAAATTATGACTTAACCTTAGGCATGAATTTGAGAAATATGAAAGTTGACATGTTAATGGACATCGAGCTTAAGAACTTGATTATAAACTTGGGTAAATTTTTGGGTCAAAGCTAAACACATAGTAATATGAGTGTTGTTAGTTTTGGAATCTTATTGTGGTCATTTATTTGAATAGATTGCTTTGATTTGGAAGTTCAATGAAAAGGGAAGACTTAACTCCCAGAGTGATTGTTCGACTATTTGAGGCAAGTGGATTTCTAAACCCTTGTTAAGTGTATGGAATTCATGTATTTCCTTGTAATATGTGTTTAGAGTTATGAGACTTGGTGATGGGTTGACTTGTCCACATTGATTAATTCTAATGATGAGAAAGGGATAATAAAAGGCAATGTGATCAATTGTTTGTGTGATGTGTTGAGAATTGTTTGAAAGGCTTGTTGAATCATTATTGATGTTGTATCCTGATTGTGTTGTTGTGAATTGTGCAATGTTATGAAAATGGTCATCTCTTCATTATTTGTGTGAACATGTTATTTGCATTGTTCCGAGACATGGTTGTGACAAGTGTTATGTGCATTGAGAAAGAATAAGAAAATAAAGAGGATGTACCATTTCGAGGGACGTATCGCGCGCTGCGATGGATACTATATTTCGAGGGACGTGTCGCGCGCCGCGACGGATACTATATTTCGAGGGACGTATCGCGCGCCGCGATGGTTACTATTATCGAGGGTCGTATCGCGCGCCGCGATGGATGCATGGACAGATATGTCCCCCATGGGTCCCGGACTGAGAGACAGCGGGTGTGTATCATTAGGTCAGACATGCATCACTATACTTGACATTGCATTGCACTTCTTTATTATTGGTGAACTTGATCTTGTGTGTTGTTGATCTTGTGAGTGCCTTTCTATGTTGAGGATATGAAACTAATGTTGTTGTTGAGGATATGAAATTGTTAGAGTGTTGTGTTGAGCTATGTGTTTTGTAAACTTTGAACTGTTATGTTGGGCTGGTACTAAGCAGGTTGTAGTTGTGGAGGTGGTAATTGATGAACTTGTTGTTGAGAATATATGATTGTTAGAATGTCGTTGTTGAGATATGTGCTTGTAAATTGTGAACTGTTAGGTTGGGCTGGTTTTATACAGATTGTAGTTGTGAAGGTTCGGTTGGGGTGTAAGGAGTACTTGTATTCTATCCCCTTAGCTCGTGTTTAGAGGTTTACTTGCTGAGTACCGTGTGGTTTGGTACTCACCCCTTGCTTCTACAAATTTTTGTAGGTTACGAGCCTGGATTTTTGTGGTACTTGTCATTCTCTTCTTTTCCAAGGCTTCTGGGAGATTTGTGAGGTAGTTGTTTGTCTTCTCAGCGATCCTTCTTACTCCTGTTTATGATCTTGTTCTACTCTAGAAACAATGTCATATGAGACTTGTATTTTTCTTTTGATTCAATTGTAATACTTTAGAGGCTTGTACACGTGACAACCAGATTTTGGGGGTATATTTGAGTTTATTATAAAAATTTCCGCATTTTATTGTAATGGTTGAGTTTTAGGCTGACTTGTCTTGGTGGGTTAAGACGAGTTCCATCACGTCCATTTTTGGGTCGTGACAAAATGGTATCAAAGCCCCAGGTTCATAGGTCTCACGTGTATGCAAGCTGAGTCTAAGTAGAGTCTCAAGGATCGGTACGGAGACGTCTGTACTTATCTTCGAGAGGCTATAGTGACTTTTAGGAAAAAACTTCACTTCTTGAATCTCTATCGTGCGTACTTGGTCCGATTTTAATTTTTATCGCTCCATTCCATTCTCTCTCACTTATAGTGATGATTCGTGCGTGGTTTCTCATGTGAGTAGTTGATGTCGTATATGGTTTGAATGTTAGATCTGATGTTAAGATGAAAGTAATAAACTTATGAAAAGGATGGGTGGTTAGATTTAGAATGTTCAACAATTTTAAGGGGTTGTGTAAGGTTAGTCACCCTAGTAAAGTGAATAGTGCTTGTGTGGTATGTACAATATTTATAGTGGTTTAACAGTTGGAAGTGGAATGAGGCTATATAATGGATATGTAAATTTGTTAACTACAATTAGTAAAGTTATCATAACATGAATGGGTTGCTTAGAAAATTATGAGAATAATGATGCACCAATTGAGGTTAGAATTTCTACTACGATTTTATAGATTGTGTGTATATCAAAGAAGGCCATGATACAACTACTACAATAGTATTGATGCTTACTTGGTCAGAGTTATAAAGTGTGTTACTTTTGATATTGACCTGACCTACAGAAGAATACATATGGCTTGGGCTATATACAAAACGGATTTGGTAGTGTATTGCAGTTATTCAATGGATAGAAATGTGTGGGCTATTTGGGTACAATCTTCTTGAGGGGCGTGATGTGTTCTAGTGGTGGATCTAACGGACTCACATGATGTGGTACTAGTGGTACATGGAAACGAATACGTTCATTGTCAAGTGTGGATACTAACTACTTGAAGAGTTATCAGTTGTATCACATGCTCGTATAATGAGATTCGATGTTGCATTCATATTTGAGAATCCAATTAGGTTGTTACTGCAGATGTTTGGGGTTAAGCAGTGTGTATAAGGAAGATTTTAGTGGTGGATCGTTGATAGGTATTAATGTGTTAAGTTGAGAAGTGTATCATGAGGGTTTCAAATGAGGGCTGGTTATTTCATCTTAAGGTCCAAGGGAATGGATATATACTAGAATGACAAGTTTATGGGTAAAGGAAGTCCCAAATAGTATATGTGTGTGAAGGTAATTGAAAATTTTAGTAAATAGTGCATATAAAAGTGGGTTAGTCCTTTGAATTTGATTGGTATAACTTGGTTTAAAATGTCATACTGATGAAAAATTTGGCTTCGTAGTGATGACAAGAGCTAACTGAGCATGATGATAATAAGAGTTCGTGATGGATTTTGATTAGGATGCAACTATATGATAAAAATTATTGGTTAAATGGATTTTTTTTTTATGGTAATGACGACTTGTGAGTATCTAATGTTTTGGTTTACTACTATTTGATGAGTAACGTGGTTGCATGAAAAGTTATAGGACACCACTGGAATAGAATTGAAATGAACTAGAGTCACAAATGAAATTTTTTTTAGTGGGATTTAGTGTAGCCTTCGAAAAGAGCTGAGAGTACGAATATTTTCTCTAATTGCAAGGGGTAAAGAGGTATCTTCAGAGGGATTGAGAATTGAGTTCAGAGACACGTGGTTTCAACCGTTTTGCTCAGGTCATGGTAATAGTGTCATGGGTTAATCATATTGGTTTAAACGATTGGATATAATTTGAGAAAGAAATCTATAGATGTTCGATTTGAGAGTGGTAATAAATGTTTTTGTGTTTTTTGAGTTTGATAACTGGCACAATTAGAATCAGAATTCAAGTTTTTCATTGCAAGTCTATGTTCGTGGTAGTATGTTTTGTCAAGATATGAATTGGTAAAGTAAGAAATGATCGATCACATCGAGTATTGAGCATTTGAAAGAACATATGCAGGGTTTGAGTCGTAGAATTTGTTACTTTTGATTGTTAAGGGGCCTAAGAAAGTACTTCAGTTAAAGTGTTGGTTTAAAGTATAAGGTATAATATCATGGGTTGTTGGTCAAAGGGTACGATGGGTAAGCAAGACAACAAAAGGAAAAATAGTATGGTGTATTGAAGAGTTCAAGGTATTTGAAATTTGCGTCATGGGAAGAATTTAAGAGATGTGAAGGAATAAGACCTCTCATATAAATTCTTGGTTCGAATTTGAAAGATGTATGGATTTTCATATATAAGTTCTAATATGACTATGGATGTGAATTGATTCGGTATAGACTTACTAGGGTTTTATCATCGACTTTTATAAAGATTGAGTTTTGGTTGGGTTACAATCAATGATGTGTGGAAGATTCTATGTGGTTATGTCGAGCTAGACTGTTCAAAATATGATAGGTAACTTGTGGATGTTAAATGGTGTGGACCTATATTTCTACATGGTTAATGAGGATTTTGAGGGAATTGAAACTACTTTGTTGATGGAACAATATAGATTGTTATGATATGGTATATAGGCATTTAATGGTGAGTAGAGGTTATGTGCTTATAGTATATAAAATTATTAGAGTGACTAAGGATTTCTCTGAGTTTTGGCATAAGGTATGTGAAGGTTTGGAATAGTAGTTGAGACATTGTATGTGAAAGACTGCGTGGAGTTGACATTGTGTGTGATTCAATAGTGTTATCTCGATGAAATGTTCTATCAATTTTAAAATTTGTGATATCAGTCTTAATTGTGACTCATATCTGTCATGTAATGCTTAAATAGAAAGAGAGGGAGCCATAGTTCAATTTTTTTTTGGAGGAGATAATGTGTTGCTAAGAAGACTTTAATACTAGTGACGGTTTGAGAGTAAGGTAAATGGTTGATGTGGCTATGATGTTCTGTTAGTATTAAGAGTGTTGACCTTAGTGAAGTACTGTGAATAGCATATGCGGTTCGATAAAACAAGTATGTGAGCAATTATAATCGGGACTAGATTGGTGATTGTGGGTAGCTAGAAAATTAAAGAGATAGAGCCATATGAATGAAAATGTTTGATATGAGCACTATGGTAGAAGTATCTAGTGTTATTCGACTTTGGTTCTGTATATTCTTTTTATGACCATCAACTTCGTTTTGAATATGGTTTGGAGTGTGATTCGCTACCTATACCCACACGCGTTTTCATATCTATGGGTGAATTTCTAGTGGTTGATCGGGGTGTACCGATCCTGTGATTGTCCTATTAGTAGGGTGACATTCTTGTGTAGAGTTGGTCATTTTTGTTATGATAAATTTGATATTGTTTGGGATAGTTGAAGTATACCAGTAGTTCTATATGCACATCCTTGGTTATGAGAACTTATATAAGAGCTACTATGAATAGTACAATTGTCTAAGAGTATTGTTAGAGGTTCTGTATGTTGAAGTGTATCCCTTGTTGGGTGTTTACTTCATATTGTTCTTCTTTGGGTTATATAAGTTTGATTCTCCCTTGATGTGTATCCGATGTCTAAAGATTGGATTTTTTTAACTTAAGCTCATGAAAAGATTGTGTTATGAAAGGAAATCTTGATAATATATGTGATAGTTTGTGCATTATGAGTGTGTGGTGGTTGATTAAAGTTTACTTCTGGTTGTAGCCAGTATTGATTCAGAATTTTATCATGGTTATGTGAGAAAAGATTTGTCCTAATGGTTGTGTTATGGTCCAGTGTGTTTCGGTTTAGATTGGATTTATGGGTTAGCCGTGGCTTGATGATCACTCTTGATTTATAGATCTTCCAAAGCTTGATTCAAAAGTTCAAATCTTGGTAGTTGATCTTTGATAGAATGGTCCTAAAGATGAGTTGATCACTTGGAGAGATGAACACGACTTTGAAAATCATACCTCAGGCTTTTGGTCGTGTTGGTTATTCTTCCTTGTTCTTCTTTATGTTCGAGGACGAACATGTGTTTTAGTGGTTGATAATGTAACGACCCTCTTAGTCATTTTATGAATTTTACCCATTTTTCTAAGTTAGCCCCGTTTAATAGTTTTTATAAATGATTTATGACTTGTGAGAATGAGTGATATAATTTTTAAATTTAATAAATGATTATTTTTATTGTTAATAATAAAGGAAAAGAAAATAAATGGCCAAATCCATATATAATATAATTTAAGTTAATACCCTATATTATTTTCGATCAATCTTTTAATTTTAAAAAGAAAAGAAATCTCCAAAGAAGCACGACATAACCTCAGCCGTCGGCACAAGCATATGAGCGACGAACCTCCCGCAGGTAAACATTAATTATGCCTTAATCAATGTGTTGGTGTATATTCATAGATGTCATGTTATCATTATTTATTATTATTATTATTATAGTTGATTGTAATAGAAAAAGAAAAACAAGAAAGTGAGTTTGGATCAATAAGAAGTGGAAATTGGAATACTGTACAATGTTATTGAAATTGGAGAAATATGGGTCTAACATTTAGTTGACAATGATAATAATCATAAAGAAGGTTAGGAGGATGAATGTGATTATGAATTAAAATATAATTTCATTACTAGAGGTTATTGGGTTTTTTGTTCTTGTATCGATTTCCAGTTGGATTTTTCGTGGTTGTCACATTATGACTCCTATCTTAACCTATTGATACATGTAAGTAAATATTATGTGTATTATATTATATGAAAGCTATTAGGGTTATAGTGTTGGAGAAATTATGACTTAACCTTAGGCATGAATTTGAGAAATATGAAAGTTGACATGTTAATGGACATCGAGCTTAAGAACTTGATTATAAACTTGGGTAAATTTTTGGGTCAAAGCTAAACACATAGTAATATGAGTGTTGTTAGTTTTGGAATCTTATTGTGGTCATTTATTTGAATAGATTGCTTTGATTTGGAAGTTCAATGAAAAGGGAAGACTTAACTCCCAGAGTGATTGTTCGACTATTTGAGGCAAGTGGATTTCTAAACCCTTGTTAAGTGTATGGAATTCATGTATTTCCTTGTAATATGTGTTTAGAGTTATGAGACTTGGTGATGGGTTGACTTGTCCACATTGATTAATTCTAATGATGAGAAAGGGATAATAAAAGGCAATGTGATCAATTTTTGTGTGATGTGTTGAGAATTGTTGAAAGGCTTGTTGAATCATTGTTGATGTTGTATCCTGATTGTGTTGTTGTGAATTGTGCAATGTTATGAAAATGGTCATCTCTTCATTATTTGTGTGAACATGTTATTTGCATTGTTCCGAGACATGGTTTGACAAGTGTTATGTGCATTGAGAAAGAATAAGAAAATAAAGAGGATGTACCATTTCGAGGGACGTATCGCGCGCTGCGATGGATACTATATTTCGAGGACGTGTCGCGCGCCGCGACGGATACTATATTTCGAGGGACGTATCGCGCGCCGCGATGGTTACTATTATCGAGGGTCGTATCGCGCGCCGCGATGGATGCATGGACAGATATGTCCCCCATGGGTCCCGGACTGAGAGACAGCGGGTGTGTATCATTAGGTCAGACATGCATCACTATACTTGACATTGCATTGCACTTCTTTATTATTGGTGAACTTGATCTTGTGTGTTGTTGATCTTGTGAGTGCCTTTCTATGTTGAGGATATGAAACTAATGTTGTTGTTGAGGATATGAAATTGTTAGAGTGTTGTGTTGAGCTATGTGTTTTGTAAACTTTGAACTGTTATGTGGGCTGGTACTAAGCAGTTGTGTTGTGGAGGTGGTAATTGATGAACTTGTTGTTGAGAATATATGATTGTTAGAATGTCGTTGTTGAGATATGTGCTTGTAAATTGTGAACTGTTAGGTTGGGCTGGTTTTATACAGATTGTAGTTGTGAAGGTTCGGTTGGGGTGTAAGGAGTACTTGTATTCTATCCCCTTAGCTCGTGTTTAGAGGTTTACTTGCTGAGTACCGTGTGGTTTGGTACTCACCCCTTGCTTCTACAAATTTTTGTAGGTACGAGCCTGGATTTTTGTGGTACTTGTCATTCTCTTCTTTTCCAAGGCTTCTGGGAGATTTGTGAGTAGTTGTTTGTCTTCTCAGCGATTCTTCTTACTCCTGTTTATGATCTTGTTCTACTCTAGAAACAATGTCATATGAGACTTGTATTTTTCTTTTGATTCAATTGTAATACTTTAGAGGCTTGTACACGTGACAACCAGATTTGGGGGTATATTTGAGTTTATTATAAAAATTTCCGCATTTATTGTAATGGTTGAGTTTTAGGCTGACTTGTCTGGTGGGTTAACGAGTTCCATCACGTCCATTTTTGGGTCGTGACAAAATGGTATCAAAGCCCCAGGTTCATAGGTCTCACGTGTATGCAAGCTGAGTCTAAGTAGAGTCTCAAGGATCGGTACGGAGACGTCTGTACTTATCTTCGAGAGGCTATAGTGACTTTTAGGAAAAAACTTCACTTCTTGAATCTCTATCGTGCGTACTTGGTCCGATTTTAATTTTATCGCTCCATTCCATTCTCTCTCACTTATAGTGATGATTCGTGCGTGGTTTCTCATGTGAGTAGTTGATGTCTATATGGTTTGAATGTTAGATCTGATGTTAAGATGAAAGTAATAAACTTATGAAAAGGATGGGTGGTTAGATTTAGAATGTTCAACATTTTAAGGGGTTGTGTAAGGTTAGTCACCCTAGTAAAGTGAAAGTGCTTGTGTGGTATGTACAATATTTATAGTGGTTTAACAGTTGGAAGTGGAATGAGGCTATATAATGGATATGTAAATTTGTTAACTACAATTAGTAAAGTTATCATAACATGAATGGGTTGCTTAGAAAATATGAGAATAATGATGCACCAATTGAGGTTAGAATTTCTACTACGATTTTATAGATGTGTGTATATCAAAGAAGGCCATGATACAAACTACTACAATAGTATTGATGCTTACTTGGTCAGAGTTATAAAGTGTGTTACTTTTGATATTGACCTGACCTACAGAAGAATACATATGGCTTGGGCTATATACAAAACGGATTTGGTAGTGTATTGCAGTTATTCAATGGATAGAAATGTGTGGGCTATTTGGGTACAATCTTCTTGAGGGGCGTGATGTGTTCTAGTGGTGGATCTAACGGACTCACATGATGTGTACTAGTGGTACATGGAAACGAATACGTTCATTGTCAAGTGTGGATACTAACTACTTGAAGAGTTATCAGTTGTATCACATGCTCGTATAATGAGATTCGATGTTGCATTCATATTTGAGAATCCAATTAGGTTGTTACTGCAGATGTTTGGGGTTAAGCAGTGTGTATAAGGAAGATTTTAGTGGTGGATCGTTGATAGGTATTAATGTGTTAAGTTGAGAAGTGTATCATGAGGGTTTCAAATGAGGGCTGGTTATTTCATCTTAAGGTCCAAGGGAATGGATATATACTAGAATGACAAGTTTATGGGTAAAGGAAGTCCCAAATAGTATATGTGTGTGAAGGTAATTGAAAATTTTAGTAAATAGTGCATATAAAAGTGGGTTAGTCCTTTGAATTTGATTGGTATAACTTGGTTTAAAATGTCATACTGATGAAAAATTTGGCTTCGTAGTGATGACAAGAGCTAACTGAGCATGATGATAATAAGAGTTCGTGATGGATTTTGATTAGGATGCAACTATATGATAAAAATTATTGGTTAAATGGATTTTTTTTTATGGTAATGACGACTTGTGAGTATCTAATGTTTTGGTTTACTACTATTTGATGAGTAACGTGGTTGCATGAAAAGTTATAGGACACCACTGGAATAGAATTGAAATGAACTAGAGTCACAAATGAAATTTTTTTAGTGGGATTTAGTGTAGCCTTCGAAAAGAGCTGAGAGTACGAATATTTTCTCTAATTGCAAGGGGTAAAGAGGTATCTTCAGAGGGATTGAGAATTGAGTTCAGAGACACGTGGTTTCAACCGTTTTGCTCAGGTCATGGTAATAGTGTCATGGGTTAATCATATTGGTTTAAACGATTGGATAAAATTTGAGAAAGAAATCTATAGATGTTCGATTTGAGAGTGGTAATAAATGTTTTTGTGTTTTTGAGTTTGATAACTGGCACAATTAGAATCAGAATTCAAGTTTTTCATTGCAAGTCTATGTTCGTGGTAGTATGTTTTGTCAAGATATGAATTGGTAAAGTAAGAAATGATCGATCACATCGAGTATTGAGCATTTGAAAGAACATATGCAGGGTTTGAGTCGTAGAATTTGTTACTTTTGATTGTTAAGGGGCCTAAGAAAGTACTTCAGTTAAAGTGTTGGTTTAAAGTATAAGGTATAATATCATGGGTTGTTGGTCAAAGGGTACGATGGGTAAGCAAGACAACAAAGGAAAAATAGTATGGTGTATTGAAGAGTTCAAGGTATTTGAAATTTGCGTCATGGGAAGAATTTAAGAGATGTGAAGGAATAAGACCTCTCATATAAATTCTTGGTTCGAATTTGAAAGATGTATGGATTTTCATATATAAGTTCTAATATGACTATGGATGTGAATTGATTCGGTATAGACTTACTAGGGTTTTATCATCGACTTTTATAAAGATTGAGTTTTGGTTGGGTTACAATCAATGATGTGTGGAAGATTCTATGTGGTTATGTCGAGCTAGACTGTTCAAATATGATAGGTAACTTGTGGATGTTAAATGGTGTGGACCTATATTTCTACATGGTTAATGAGGATTTTGAGGGAATTGAAACTACTTTGTTGATGGAACAATATAGATTGTTATGATTGGTATATAGGCATTTAATGGTGAGTAGAGGTTATGTGCTTATAGTATATAAAATTATTAGAGTGACTAAGGATTTCTCTGAGTTTTGGCATAAGGTATGTGAAGGTTTGGAATAGTAGTTGAGACATTGTATGTGAAAGACTGCGTGGAGTTGACATTGTGTGTGATTCAATAGTGTTATCTCGATGAAAATGTTCTATCAATTTTAAAATTTGTGATATCAGTCTTAATTGTGACTCATATCTGTCATGTAATGCTTAAATAGAAAGAGAGGGAGCCATAGTTCAATTTTTTTTTGGAGGAGATAATGTGTTGCTAAGAAGACTTTAATACTAGTGACGGTTTGAGAGTAAGGTAAATGGTTGATGTGGCTATGATGTTCTGTTAGTATTAAGAGTGTTGACCTTAGTGAAGTACTGTGAATAGCATATGCGGTTCGATAAAACAAGTATGTGAGCAATTATAATCGGGACTAGATTGGTGATTGTGGGTAGCTAGAAAATTAAAGAGATAGAGCCATATGAATGAAAATGTTTGATATGAGCACTATGGTAGAAGTATCTAGTGTTATTCGACTTTGGTTCTGTATATTCTTTTATGACCATCAACTTCGTTTTGAATATGGTTTGGAGTGTGATTCGCTACCTATACCCACACGCGTTTTCATATCTATGGGTGAATTTCTAGTGGTTGATCGGGTGTACCGATCCTGTGATTGTCCTATTAGTAGGGTGACATTCTTGTGTAGAGTTGGTCATTTTTGTTATGATAAATTTGATATTGTTTGGGATAGTTGAAGTATACCAGTAGTTCTATATGCACATCCTTGGTTATGAGAACTTATATAAGAGCTACTATGAATAGTACAATTGTCTAAGAGTATTGTTAGAGGTTCTGTATGTTGAAGTGTATCCCTTGTTGGGTGTTTACTTCATATTGTTCTTCTTTGGGTTATATAAGTTTGATTCTCCCTTGATGTGTATCCGATGTCTAAAGATTGGATTTTTTTAACTTAAGCTCATGAAAAGATTGTGTTATGAAAAGGAAATCTTGATAATATATGTGATAGTTTGTGCATTATGAGTGTGTGGTGGTTGATTAAAGTTTACTTCTGGTTGTAGCCAGTATTGATTCAGAATTTTATCATGGTTATGTGAGAAAAGATTTGTCCTAATGGTTGTGTTATGGTCCAGTGTGTTTCGGTTTAGATTGGATTTATGGGTTAGCCCGTGGCTTGATGATCACTCTTGATTTATAGATCTTCCAAAGCTTGATTCAAAAGTTCAAATCTTGGTAGTTGATCTTTGATAGAATGGTCCTAAAGATGAGTTGATCACTTGGAGAGATGAACACGACTTTGAAAATCATACCTCAGGCTTTTGGTCGTGTTGGTTATTCTTCCTTGTTCTTCTTTATGTTCGAGGACGAACATGTGTTTTAGTGGTTGATAATGTAACGACCCTCTTAGTCATTTTATGAATTTTACCCATTTTTCTAAGTTAGCCCCGTTTAATAGTTTTTATAAATGATTTATGACTTGTGAGAATGAGTGATATAATTTTTAAATTTAATAAATGATTATTTTTATTGTTAATAATAAAGGAAAAGAAAATAAATGGGCCAAATCCATATATAATATAATTTAAGTTAATACCCTATATTATTTTCGATCAATCTTTTAATTTTAAAAAGAAAAGAAATCTCCAAAGAAGCACGACATAACCTCAGCCGTCGGCACAAGCATATGAGCGACGAACCTCCCGCAGGTAAACATTAATTATGCCTTAATCAATGTGTTGGTGTATATTCATAGATGTCATGTTATCATTATTTATTATTATTATTATTATTATAGTTGATTGTAATAGAAAAAGAAAAACAAGAAAGTGAGTTTGGATCAATAAGAAGTGGAAATTGGAATACTGTACAATGTTATTGAAATTGGAGAAATATGGGTCTAACATTTAGTTGACAATGATAATAATCATAAAGAAGGTTAGGAGGATGAATGTGATTATGAATTAAAATATAATTTCATTACTAGAGGTTATTGGGTTTTTTGTTCTTGTATCGATTTTCCAGTTGGATTTTTCGTGGTTGTCACATTATGACTCCTATCTTAACCTATTGATACATGTAAGTAAATATTATGTGTATTATATTATATGAAAGCTATTAGGGTTATAGTGTTGGAGAAATTATGACTTAACCTTAGGCATGAATTTGAGAAATATGAAAGTTGACATGTTAATGGACATCGAGCTTAAGAACTTGATTATAAACTTGGGTAAATTTTTGGGTCAAAGCTAAACACATAGTAATATGAGTGTTGTTAGTTTTGGAATCTTATTGTGGTCATTTATTTGAATAGATTGCTTTGATTTGGAAGTTCAATGAAAAGGGAAGACTTAACTCCCAGAGTGATTGTTCGACTATTTGAGGCAAGTGGATTTCTAAACCCTTGTTAAGTGTATGGAATTCATGTATTTCCTTGTAATATGTGTTTAGAGTTATGAGACTTGGTGATGGGTTGACTTGTCCACATTGATTAATTCTAATGATGAGAAAGGGATAATAAAAGGCAATGTGATCAATTGTTTGTGTGATGTGTTGAGAATTGTTTGAAAGGCTTGTTGAATCATTGTTGATGTTGTATCCTGATTGTGTTGTTGTGAATTGTGCAATGTTATGAAAATGGTCATCTCTTCATTATTTGTGTGAACATGTTATTTGCATTGTTCCGAGACATGGTTGTGACAAGTGTTATGTGCATTGAGAAAGAATAAGAAAATAAAGAGGATGTACCATTTCGAGGGACGTATCGCGCGCTGCGATGGATACTATATTTCGAGGGACGTGTCGCGCGCCGCGACGGATACTATATTTCGAGGGACGTATCGCGCGCCGCGATGGTTACTATTATCGAGGGTCGTATCGCGCGCCGCGATGGATGCATGGACAGATATGTCCCCCATGGGTCCCGGACTGAGAGACAGCGGGTGTGTATCATTAGGTCAGACATGCATCACTATACTTGACATTGCATTGCACTTCTTTATTATTGGTGAACTTGATCTTGTGTGTTGTTGATCTTGTGAGTGCCTTTCTATGTTGAGGATATGAAACTAATGTTGTTGTTGAGGATATGAAATTGTTAGAGTGTTGTGTTGAGCTATGTGTTTTGTAAACTTTGAACTGTTATGTTGGGCTGGTACTAAGCAGGTTGTAGTTGTGGAGGTGGTAATTGATGAACTTGTTGTTGAGAATATATGATTGTTAGAATGTCGTTGTTGAGATATGTGCTTGTAAATTGTGAACTGTTAGGTTGGGCTGGTTTTATACAGATTGTAGTTGTGAAGGTTCGGTTGGGGTGTAAGGAGTACTTGTATTCTATCCCCTTAGCTCGTGTTTAGAGGTTTACTTGCTGAGTACCGTGTGGTTTGGTACTCACCCCTTGCTTCTACAAATTTTTGTAGGTTACGAGCCTGGATTTTTGTGGTACTTGTCATTCTCTTCTTTTCCAAGGCTTCTGGGAGATTTGTGAGGTAGTTGTTTGTCTTCTCAGCGATCCTTCTTACTCCTGTTTATGATCTTGTTCTACTCTAGAAACAATGTCATATGAGACTTGTATTTTTCTTTTGATTCAATTGTAATACTTTAGAGGCTTGTACACGTGACAACCAGATTTTGGGGGTATATTTGAGTTTATTATAAAAATTTCCGCATTTTATTGTAATGGTTGAGTTTTAGGCTGACTTGTCTTGGTGGGTTAAGACGAGTTCCATCACGTCCATTTTTGGGTCGTGACAAAATGGTATCAAAGCCCCAGGTTCATAGGTCTCACGTGTATGCAAGCTGAGTCTAAGTAGAGTCTCAAGGATCGGTACGGAGACGTCTGTACTTATCTTCGAGAGGCTATAGTGACTTTTAGGAAAAAACTTCACTTCTTGAATCTCTATCGTGCGTACTTGGTCCGATTTTAATTTTTATCGCTCCATTCCATTCTCTCTCACTTATAGTGATGATTCGTGCGTGGTTTCTCATGTGAGTAGTTGATGTCGTATATGGTTTGAATGTTAGATCTGATGTTAAGATGAAAGTAATAAACTTATGAAAAGGATGGGTGGTTAGATTTAGAATGTTCAACAATTTTAAGGGGTTGTGTAAGGTTAGTCACCCTAGTAAAGTGAATAGTGCTTGTGTGGTATGTACAATATTTATAGTGGTTTAACAGTTGGAAGTGGAATGAGGCTATATAATGGATATGTAAATTTGTTAACTACAATTAGTAAAGTTATCATAACATGAATGGGTTGCTTAGAAAATTATGAGAATAATGATGCACCAATTGAGGTTAGAATTTCTACTACGATTTTATAGATTGTGTGTATATCAAAGAAGGCCATGATACAACTACTACAATAGTATTGATGCTTACTTGGTCAGAGTTATAAAGTGTGTTACTTTTGATATTGACCTGACCTACAGAAGAATACATATGGCTTGGGCTATATACAAAACGGATTTGGTAGTGTATTGCAGTTATTCAATGGATAGAAATGTGTGGGCTATTTGGGTACAATCTTCTTGAGGGGCGTGATGTGTTCTAGTGGTGGATCTAACGGACTCACATGATGTGGTACTAGTGGTACATGGAAACGAATACGTTCATTGTCAAGTGTGGATACTAACTACTTGAAGAGTTATCAGTTGTATCACATGCTCGTATAATGAGATTCGATGTTGCATTCATATTTGAGAATCCAATTAGGTTGTTACTGCAGATGTTTGGGGTTAAGCAGTGTGTATAAGGAAGATTTTAGTGGTGGATCGTTGATAGGTATTAATGTGTTAAGTTGAGAAGTGTATCATGAGGGTTTCAAATGAGGGCTGGTTATTTCATCTTAAGGTCCAAGGGAATGGATATATACTAGAATGACAAGTTTATGGGTAAAGGAAGTCCCAAATAGTATATGTGTGTGAAGGTAATTGAAAATTTTAGTAAATAGTGCATATAAAAGTGGGTTAGTCCTTTGAATTTGATTGGTATAACTTGGTTTAAAATGTCATACTGATGAAAAATTTGGCTTCGTAGTGATGACAAGAGCTAACTGAGCATGATGATAATAAGAGTTCGTGATGGATTTTGATTAGGATGCAACTATATGATAAAAATTATTGGTTAAATGGATTTTTTTTTTATGGTAATGACGACTTGTGAGTATCTAATGTTTTGGTTTACTACTATTTGATGAGTAACGTGGTTGCATGAAAAGTTATAGGACACCACTGGAATAGAATTGAAATGAACTAGAGTCACAAATGAAATTTTTTTTAGTGGGATTTAGTGTAGCCTTCGAAAAGAGCTGAGAGTACGAATATTTTCTCTAATTGCAAGGGGTAAAGAGGTATCTTCAGAGGGATTGAGAATTGAGTTCAGAGACACGTGGTTTCAACCGTTTTGCTCAGGTCATGGTAATAGTGTCATGGGTTAATCATATTGGTTTAAACGATTGGATAAAATTTGAGAAAGAAATCTATAGATGTTCGATTTGAGAGTGGTAATAAATGTTTTTGTGTTTTTGAGTTTGATAACTGGCACAATTAGAATCAGAATTCAAGTTTTTCATTGCAAGTCTATGTTCGTGGTAGTATGTTTTGTCAAGATATGAATTGGTAAAGTAAGAAATGATCGATCACATCGAGTATTGAGCATTTGAAAGAACATATGCAGGGTTTGAGTCGTAGAATTTGTTACTTTTGATTGTTAAGGGGCCTAAGAAAGTACTTCAGTTAAAGTGTTGGTTTAAAGTATAAGGTATAATATCATGGGTTGTTGGTCAAAGGGTACGATGGGTAAGCAAGACAACAAAAGGAAAAATAGTATGGTGTATTGAAGAGTTCAAGGTATTTGAAATTTGCGTCATGGGAAGAATTTAAGAGATGTGAAGGAATAAGACCTCTCATATAAATTCTTGGTTCGAATTTGAAAGATGTATGGATTTTCATATATAAGTTCTAATATGACTATGGATGTGAATTGATTCGGTATAGACTTACTAGGGTTTTATCATCGACTTTTATAAAGATTGAGTTTTGGTTGGGTTACAATCAATGATGTGTGGAAGATTCTATGTGGTTATGTCGAGCTAGACTGTTCAAAATATGATAGGTAACTTGTGGATGTTAAATGGTGTGGACCTATATTTCTACATGGTTAATGAGGATTTTGAGGGAATTGAAACTACTTTGTTGATGGAACAATATAGATTGTTATGATGTGGTATATAGGCATTTAATGGTGAGTAGAGGTTATGTGCTTATAGTATATAAAATTATTAGAGTGACTAAGGATTTCTCTGAGTTTTGGCATAAGGTATGTGAAGGTTTGGAATAGTAGTTGAGACATTGTATGTGAAAGACTGCGTGGAGTTGACATTGTGTGTGATTCAATAGTGTTATCTCGATGAAAATGTTCTATCAATTTTAAAATTTGTGATATCAGTCTTAATTGTGACTCATATCTGTCATGTAATGCTTAAATAGAAAGAGAGGGAGCCATAGTTCAATTTTTTTTTGGAGGAGATAATGTGTTGCTAAGAAGACTTTAATACTAGTGACGGTTTGAGAGTAAGGTAAATGGTTGATGTGGCTATGATGTTCTGTTAGTATTAAGAGTGTTGACCTTAGTGAAGTACTGTGAATAGCATATGCGGTTCGATAAAACAAGTATGTGAGCAATTATAATCGGGACTAGATTGGTGATTGTGGGTAGCTAGAAAATTAAAGAGATAGAGCCATATGAATGAAAATGTTTGATATGAGCACTATGGTAGAAGTATCTAGTGTTATTCGACTTTGGTTCTGTATATTCTTTTATGACCATCAACTTCGTTTTGAATATGGTTTGGAGTGTGATTCGCTACCTATACCCACACGCGTTTTCATATCTATGGGTGAATTTCTAGTGGTTGATCGGGTGTACCGATCCTGTGATTGTCCTATTAGTAGGGTGACATTCTTGTGTAGAGTTGGTCATTTTTGTTATGATAAATTTGATATTGTTTGGGATAGTTGAAGTATACCAGTAGTTCTATATGCACATCCTTGGTTATGAGAACTTATATAAGAGCTACTATGAATAGTACAATTGTCTAAGAGTATTGTTAGAGGTTCTGTATGTTGAAGTGTATCCCTTGTTGGGTGTTTACTTCATATTGTTCTTCTTTGGGTTATATAAGTTTGATTCTCCCTTGATGTGTATCCGATGTCTAAAGATTGGATTTTTTTAACTTAAGCTCATGAAAAGATTGTGTTATGAAAAGGAAATCTTGATAATATATGTGATAGTTTGTGCATTATGAGTGTGTGGTGGTTGATTAAAGTTTACTTCTGGTTGTAGCCAGTATTGATTCAGAATTTTATCATGGTTATGTGAGAAAAGATTTGTCCTAATGGTTGTGTTATGGTCCAGTGTGTTTCGGTTTAGATTGGATTTATGGGTTAGCCCGTGGCTTGATGATCACTCTTGATTTATAGATCTTCCAAAGCTTGATTCAAAAGTTCAAATCTTGGTAGTTGATCTTTGATAGAATGGTCCTAAAGATGAGTTGATCACTTGGAGAGATGAACACGACTTTGAAAATCATACCTCAGGCTTTTGGTCGTGTTGGTTATTCTTCCTTGTTCTTCTTTATGTTCGAGGACGAACATGTGTTTTAGTGGTTGATAATGTAACGACCCTCTTAGTCATTTTATGAATTTTACCCATTTTTCTAAGTTAGCCCCGTTTAATAGTTTTTATAAATGATTTATGACTTGTGAGAATGAGTGATATAATTTTTAAATTTAATAAATGATTATTTTTATTGTTAATAATAAAGGAAAAGAAAATAAATGGGCCAAATCCATATATAATATAATTTAAGTTAATACCCTATATTATTTTCGATCAATCTTTTAATTTTAAAAAGAAAAGAAATCTCCAAAGAAGCACGACATAACCTCAGCCGTCGGCACAAGCATATGAGCGACGAACCTCCCGCAGGTAAACATTAATTATGCCTTAATCAATGTGTTGGTGTATATTCATAGATGTCATGTTATCATTATTTATTATTATTATTATTATTATAGTTGATTGTAATAGAAAAAGAAAAACAAGAAAGTGAGTTTGGATCAATAAGAAGTGGAAATTGGAATACTGTACAATGTTATTGAAATTGGAGAAATATGGGTCTAACATTTAGTTGACAATGATAATAATCATAAAGAAGGTTAGGAGGATGAATGTGATTATGAATTAAAATATAATTTCATTACTAGAGGTTATTGGGTTTTTTGTTCTTGTATCGATTTTCCAGTTGGATTTTTCGTGGTTGTCACATTATGACTCCTATCTTAACCTATTGATACATGTAAGTAAATATTATGTGTATTATATTATATGAAAGCTATTAGGGTTATAGTGTTGGAGAAATTATGACTTAACCTTAGGCATGAATTTGAGAAATATGAAAGTTGACATGTTAATGGACATCGAGCTTAAGAACTTGATTATAAACTTGGGTAAATTTTTGGGTCAAAGCTAAACACATAGTAATATGAGTGTTGTTAGTTTTGGAATCTTATTGTGGTCATTTATTTGAATAGATTGCTTTGATTTGGAAGTTCAATGAAAAGGGAAGACTTAACTCCCAGAGTGATTGTTCGACTATTTGAGGCAAGTGGATTTCTAAACCCTTGTTAAGTGTATGGAATTCATGTATTTCCTTGTAATATGTGTTTAGAGTTATGAGACTTGGTGATGGGTTGACTTGTCCACATTGATTAATTCTAATGATGAGAAAGGGATAATAAAAGGCAATGTGATCAATTGTTTGTGTGATGTGTTGAGAATTGTTTGAAAGGCTTGTTGAATCATTGTTGATGTTGTATCCTGATTGTGTTGTTGTGAATTGTGCAATGTTATGAAAATGGTCATCTCTTCATTATTTGTGTGAACATGTTATTTGCATTGTTCCGAGACATGGTTGTGACAAGTGTTATGTGCATTGAGAAAGAATAAGAAAATAAAGAGGATGTACCATTTCGAGGGACGTATCGCGCGCTGCGATGGATACTATATTTCGAGGGACGTGTCGCGCGCCGCGACGGATACTATATTTCGAGGGACGTATCGCGCGCCGCGATGGTTACTATTATCGAGGGTCGTATCGCGCGCCGCGATGGATGCATGGACAGATATGTCCCCCATGGGTCCCGGACTGAGAGACAGCGGGTGTGTATCATTAGGTCAGACATGCATCACTATACTTGACATTGCATTGCACTTCTTTATTATTGGTGAACTTGATCTTGTGTGTTGTTGATCTTGTGAGTGCCTTTCTATGTTGAGGATATGAAACTAATGTTGTTGTTGAGGATATGAAATTGTTAGAGTGTTGTGTTGAGCTATGTGTTTTGTAAACTTTGAACTGTTATGTTGGGCTGGTACTAAGCAGGTTGTAGTTGTGGAGGTGGTAATTGATGAACTTGTTGTTGAGAATATATGATTGTTAGAATGTCGTTGTTGAGATATGTGCTTGTAAATTGTGAACTGTTAGGTTGGGCTGGTTTTATACAGATTGTAGTTGTGAAGGTTCGGTTGGGGTGTAAGGAGTACTTGTATTCTATCCCCTTAGCTCGTGTTTAGAGGTTTACTTGCTGAGTACCGTGTGGTTTGGTACTCACCCCTTGCTTCTACAAATTTTTGTAGGTTACGAGCCTGGATTTTTGTGGTACTTGTCATTCTCTTCTTTTCCAAGGCTTCTGGGAGATTTGTGAGGTAGTTGTTTGTCTTCTCAGCGATCCTTCTTACTCCTGTTTATGATCTTGTTCTACTCTAGAAACAATGTCATATGAGACTTGTATTTTTCTTTTGATTCAATTGTAATACTTTAGAGGCTTGTACACGTGACAACCAGATTTTGGGGGTATATTTGAGTTTATTATAAAAATTTCCGCATTTTATTGTAATGGTTGAGTTTTAGGCTGACTTGTCTTGGTGGGTTAAGACGAGTTCCATCACGTCCATTTTTGGGTCGTGACAAAATGGTATCAAAGCCCCAGGTTCATAGGTCTCACGTGTATGCAAGCTGAGTCTAAGTAGAGTCTCAAGGATCGGTACGGAGACGTCTGTACTTATCTTCGAGAGGCTATAGTGACTTTTAGGAAAAAACTTCACTTCTTGAATCTCTATCGTGCGTACTTGGTCCGATTTTAATTTTTATCGCTCCATTCCATTCTCTCTCACTTATAGTGATGATTCGTGCGTGGTTTCTCATGTGAGTAGTTGATGTCGTATATGGTTTGAATGTTAGATCTGATGTTAAGATGAAAGTAATAAACTTATGAAAAGGATGGGTGGTTAGATTTAGAATGTTCAACAATTTTAAGGGGTTGTGTAAGGTTAGTCACCCTAGTAAAGTGAATAGTGCTTGTGTGGTATGTACAATATTTATAGTGGTTTAACAGTTGGAAGTGGAATGAGGCTATATAATGGATATGTAAATTTGTTAACTACAATTAGTAAAGTTATCATAACATGAATGGGTTGCTTAGAAAATTATGAGAATAATGATGCACCAATTGAGGTTAGAATTTCTACTACGATTTTATAGATTGTGTGTATATCAAAGAAGGCCATGATACAACTACTACAATAGTATTGATGCTTACTTGGTCAGAGTTATAAAGTGTGTTACTTTTGATATTGACCTGACCTACAGAAGAATACATATGGCTTGGGCTATATACAAAACGGATTTGGTAGTGTATTGCAGTTATTCAATGGATAGAAATGTGTGGGCTATTTGGGTACAATCTTCTTGAGGGGCGTGATGTGTTCTAGTGGTGGATCTAACGGACTCACATGATGTGGTACTAGTGGTACATGGAAACGAATACGTTCATTGTCAAGTGTGGATACTAACTACTTGAAGAGTTATCAGTTGTATCACATGCTCGTATAATGAGATTCGATGTTGCATTCATATTTGAGAATCCAATTAGGTTGTTACTGCAGATGTTTGGGGTTAAGCAGTGTGTATAAGGAAGATTTTAGTGGTGGATCGTTGATAGGTATTAATGTGTTAAGTTGAGAAGTGTATCATGAGGGTTTCAAATGAGGGCTGGTTATTTCATCTTAAGGTCCAAGGGAATGGATATATACTAGAATGACAAGTTTATGGGTAAAGGAAGTCCCAAATAGTATATGTGTGTGAAGGTAATTGAAAATTTTAGTAAATAGTGCATATAAAAGTGGGTTAGTCCTTTGAATTTGATTGGTATAACTTGGTTTAAAATGTCATACTGATGAAAAATTTGGCTTCGTAGTGATGACAAGAGCTAACTGAGCATGATGATAATAAGAGTTCGTGATGGATTTTGATTAGGATGCAACTATATGATAAAAATTATTGGTTAAATGGATTTTTTTTTTATGGTAATGACGACTTGTGAGTATCTAATGTTTTGGTTTACTACTATTTGATGAGTAACGTGGTTGCATGAAAAGTTATAGGACACCACTGGAATAGAATTGAAATGAACTAGAGTCACAAATGAAATTTTTTTTAGTGGGATTTAGTGTAGCCTTCGAAAAGAGCTGAGAGTACGAATATTTTCTCTAATTGCAAGGGGTAAAGAGGTATCTTCAGAGGGATTGAGAATTGAGTTCAGAGACACGTGGTTTCAACCGTTTTGCTCAGGTCATGGTAATAGTGTCATGGGTTAATCATATTGGTTTAAACGATTGGATAAAATTTGAGAAAGAAATCTATAGATGTTCGATTTGAGAGTGGTAATAAATGTTTTTGTGTTTTTGAGTTTGATAACTGGCACAATTAGAATCAGAATTCAAGTTTTTCATTGCAAGTCTATGTTCGTGGTAGTATGTTTTGTCAAGATATGAATTGGTAAAGTAAGAAATGATCGATCACATCGAGTATTGAGCATTTGAAAGAACATATGCAGGGTTTGAGTCGTAGAATTTGTTACTTTTGATTGTTAAGGGGCCTAAGAAAGTACTTCAGTTAAAGTGTTGGTTTAAAGTATAAGGTATAATATCATGGGTTGTTGGTCAAAGGGTACGATGGGTAAGCAAGACAACAAAAGGAAAAATAGTATGGTGTATTGAAGAGTTCAAGGTATTTGAAATTTGCGTCATGGGAAGAATTTAAGAGATGTGAAGGAATAAGACCTCTCATATAAATTCTTGGTTCGAATTTGAAAGATGTATGGATTTTCATATATAAGTTCTAATATGACTATGGATGTGAATTGATTCGGTATAGACTTACTAGGGTTTTATCATCGACTTTTATAAAGATTGAGTTTTGGTTGGGTTACAATCAATGATGTGTGGAAGATTCTATGTGGTTATGTCGAGCTAGACTGTTCAAAATATGATAGGTAACTTGTGGATGTTAAATGGTGTGGACCTATATTTCTACATGGTTAATGAGGATTTTGAGGGAATTGAAACTACTTTGTTGATGGAACAATATAGATTGTTATGATGTGGTATATAGGCATTTAATGGTGAGTAGAGGTTATGTGCTTATAGTATATAAAATTATTAGAGTGACTAAGGATTTCTCTGAGTTTTGGCATAAGGTATGTGAAGGTTTGGAATAGTAGTTGAGACATTGTATGTGAAAGACTGCGTGGAGTTGACATTGTGTGTGATTCAATAGTGTTATCTCGATGAAAATGTTCTATCAATTTTAAAATTTGTGATATCAGTCTTAATTGTGACTCATATCTGTCATGTAATGCTTAAATAGAAAGAGAGGGAGCCATAGTTCAATTTTTTTTTGGAGGAGATAATGTGTTGCTAAGAAGACTTTAATACTAGTGACGGTTTGAGAGTAAGGTAAATGGTTGATGTGGCTATGATGTTCTGTTAGTATTAAGAGTGTTGACCTTAGTGAAGTACTGTGAATAGCATATGCGGTTCGATAAAACAAGTATGTGAGCAATTATAATCGGGACTAGATTGGTGATTGTGGGTAGCTAGAAAATTAAAGAGATAGAGCCATATGAATGAAAATGTTTGATATGAGCACTATGGTAGAAGTATCTAGTGTTATTCGACTTTGGTTCTGTATATTCTTTTATGACCATCAACTTCGTTTTGAATATGGTTTGGAGTGTGATTCGCTACCTATACCCACACGCGTTTTCATATCTATGGGTGAATTTCTAGTGGTTGATCGGGTGTACCGATCCTGTGATTGTCCTATTAGTAGGGTGACATTCTTGTGTAGAGTTGGTCATTTTTGTTATGATAAATTTGATATTGTTTGGGATAGTTGAAGTATACCAGTAGTTCTATATGCACATCCTTGGTTATGAGAACTTATATAAGAGCTACTATGAATAGTACAATTGTCTAAGAGTATTGTTAGAGGTTCTGTATGTTGAAGTGTATCCCTTGTTGGGTGTTTACTTCATATTGTTCTTCTTTGGGTTATATAAGTTTGATTCTCCCTTGATGTGTATCCGATGTCTAAAGATTGGATTTTTTTAACTTAAGCTCATGAAAAGATTGTGTTATGAAAAGGAAATCTTGATAATATATGTGATAGTTTGTGCATTATGAGTGTGTGGTGGTTGATTAAAGTTTACTTCTGGTTGTAGCCAGTATTGATTCAGAATTTTATCATGGTTATGTGAGAAAAGATTTGTCCTAATGGTTGTGTTATGGTCCAGTGTGTTTCGGTTTAGATTGGATTTATGGGTTAGCCCGTGGCTTGATGATCACTCTTGATTTATAGATCTTCCAAAGCTTGATTCAAAAGTTCAAATCTTGGTAGTTGATCTTTGATAGAATGGTCCTAAAGATGAGTTGATCACTTGGAGAGATGAACACGACTTTGAAAATCATACCTCAGGCTTTTGGTCGTGTTGGTTATTCTTCCTTGTTCTTCTTTATGTTCGAGGACGAACATGTGTTTTAGTGGTTGATAATGTAACGACCCTCTTAGTCATTTTATGAATTTTACCCATTTTTCTAAGTTAGCCCCGTTTAATAGTTTTTATAAATGATTTATGACTTGTGAGAATGAGTGATATAATTTTTAAATTTAATAAATGATTATTTTTATTGTTAATAATAAAGGAAAAGAAAATAAATGGGCCAAATCCATATATAATATAATTTAAGTTAATACCCTATATTATTTTCGATCAATCTTTTAATTTTAAAAAGAAAAGAAATCTCCAAAGAAGCACGACATAACCTCAGCCGTCGGCACAAGCATATGAGCGACGAACCTCCCGCAGGTAAACATTAATTATGCCTTAATCAATGTGTTGGTGTATATTCATAGATGTCATGTTATCATTATTTATTATTATTATTATTATTATAGTTGATTGTAATAGAAAAAGAAAAACAAGAAAGTGAGTTTGGATCAATAAGAAGTGGAAATTGGAATACTGTACAATGTTATTGAAATTGGAGAAATATGGGTCTAACATTTAGTTGACAATGATAATAATCATAAAGAAGGTTAGGAGGATGAATGTGATTATGAATTAAAATATAATTTCATTACTAGAGGTTATTGGGTTTTTTGTTCTTGTATCGATTTTCCAGTTGGATTTTTCGTGGTTGTCACATTATGACTCCTATCTTAACCTATTGATACATGTAAGTAAATATTATGTGTATTATATTATATGAAAGCTATTAGGGTTATAGTGTTGGAGAAATTATGACTTAACCTTAGGCATGAATTTGAGAAATATGAAAGTTGACATGTTAATGGACATCGAGCTTAAGAACTTGATTATAAACTTGGGTAAATTTTTGGGTCAAAGCTAAACACATAGTAATATGAGTGTTGTTAGTTTTGGAATCTTATTGTGGTCATTTATTTGAATAGATTGCTTTGATTTGGAAGTTCAATGAAAAGGGAAGACTTAACTCCCAGAGTGATTGTTCGACTATTTGAGGCAAGTGGATTTCTAAACCCTTGTTAAGTGTATGGAATTCATGTATTTCCTTGTAATATGTGTTTAGAGTTATGAGACTTGGTGATGGGTTGACTTGTCCACATTGATTAATTCTAATGATGAGAAAGGGATAATAAAAGGCAATGTGATCAATTGTTTGTGTGATGTGTTGAGAATTGTTTGAAAGGCTTGTTGAATCATTGTTGATGTTGTATCCTGATTGTGTTGTTGTGAATTGTGCAATGTTATGAAAATGGTCATCTCTTCATTATTTGTGTGAACATGTTATTTGCATTGTTCCGAGACATGGTTGTGACAAGTGTTATGTGCATTGAGAAAGAATAAGAAAATAAAGAGGATGTACCATTTCGAGGGACGTATCGCGCGCTGCGATGGATACTATATTTCGAGGGACGTGTCGCGCGCCGCGACGGATACTATATTTCGAGGGACGTATCGCGCGCCGCGATGGTTACTATTATCGAGGGTCGTATCGCGCGCCGCGATGGATGCATGGACAGATATGTCCCCCATGGGTCCCGGACTGAGAGACAGCGGGTGTGTATCATTAGGTCAGACATGCATCACTATACTTGACATTGCATTGCACTTCTTTATTATTGGTGAACTTGATCTTGTGTGTTGTTGATCTTGTGAGTGCCTTTCTATGTTGAGGATATGAAACTAATGTTGTTGTTGAGGATATGAAATTGTTAGAGTGTTGTGTTGAGCTATGTGTTTTGTAAACTTTGAACTGTTATGTTGGGCTGGTACTAAGCAGGTTGTAGTTGTGGAGGTGGTAATGATGAACTTGTTGTTGAGAATATATGATTGTTAGAATGTCGTTGTTGAGATATGTGCTTGTAAATTGTGAACTGTTAGGTTGGGCTGGTTTTATACAGATTGTAGTTGTGAAGGTTCGGTTGGGGTGTAAGGAGTACTTGTATTCTATCCCCTTAGCTCGTGTTTAGAGGTTTACTTGCTGAGTACCGTGTGGTTTGGTACTCACCCCTTGCTTCTACAAATTTTTGTAGGTTACGAGCCTGGATTTTTGTGGTACTTGTCATTCTCTTCTTTTCCAAGGCTTCTGGGAGATTTGTGAGGTAGTTGTTTGTCTTCTCAGCGATCCTTCTTACTCCTGTTTATGATCTTGTTCTACTCTAGAAACAATGTCATATGAGACTTGTATTTTTCTTTTGATTCAATTGTAATACTTTAGAGGCTTGTACACGTGACAACCAGATTTTGGGGGTATATTTGAGTTTATTATAAAAATTTCCGCATTTTATTGTAATGGTTGAGTTTTAGGCTGACTTGTCTTGGTGGGTTAAGACGAGTTCCATCACGTCCATTTTTGGGTCGTGACCAAAATGGTATCAAAGCCCCAGGTTCATAGGTCTCACGTGTATGCAAGCTGAGTCTAAGTAGAGTCTCAAGGATCGGTACGGAGACGTCTGTACTTATCTTCGAGAGCTATAGTGACTTTTAGGAAAAAACTTCACTTCTTGAATCTCTATCGTGCGTACTTGGTCCGATTTTAATTTTTATCGCTCCATTCCATTCTCTCTCACTTATAGTGATGATTCGTGCGTGGTTTCTCATGTGAGTAGTTGATGTCGTATATGTTTTGAATGTTAGATCTGATGTTAAGATGAAAGTAATAAACTTATGAAAAGGATGGGTGGTTAGATTTAGAATGTTCAACAATTTTAAGGGGTTGTGTAAGGTTAGTCACCCTAGTAAAGTGAATAGTGCTTGTGTGGTATGTACAATATTTATAGTGGTTTAACAGTTGGAAGTGGAATGAGGCTATATAATGGATATGTAAATTTGTTAACTACAATTAGTAAAGTTATCATAACATGAATGGGTTGCTTAGAAATTATGAGAATAATGATGCACCAATTGAGGTTAGAATTTCTACTACGATTTTATAGATTGTGTGTATATCAAAGAAGGGCCATGATACAACTACTACAATAGTATTGATGCTTACTTGGTCAGAGTTATAAAGTGTGTTACTTTTGATATTGACCTGACCTACAGAAGAATACATATGGCTTGGGCTATATACCAAAACGGATTTGGTAGTGTATTGCAGTTATTCAAATGGATAGAAATGTGTGGGCTATTGGGGTACAATCTTCTTGAGGGGCGTGATGTGTTCTAGTGGTGGATCTAACGGACTCACATGATGTGGTACTAGTGGTACATGGAAACGAATACGTTCATTGTCAAGTGTGGATACTAACTACTTGAAGAGTTATCAGTTGTATCACATGCTCGTATAATGAGATTCGATGTTGCATTCATATTTGAGAATCCAATTAGGTTGTTACTGCAGATGTTTGGGGTTAAGCAGTGTGTATAAGGAAGATTTTAGTGGTGGATCGTTGATAGGTATTAATGTGTTAAGTTGAGAAGTGTATCATGAGGGTTTCAAATGAGGGCTGGTTATTTCATCTTAAGGTCCAAGGGAATGGATATATACTAGAATGACAAGTTTATGGGTAAAGGAAGTCCCAAATAGTATATGTGTGTGAAGGTAATTGAAAATTTTAGTAAATAGTGCATATAAAAGTGGGTTAGTCCTTTGAATTTGATTGGTATAACTTGGTTTAAAATGTCATACTGATGAAAAATTTGGCTTCGTAGTGATGACAAGAGCTAACTGAGCATGATGATAATAAGAGTTCGTGATGGATTTTGATTAGGATGCAACTATATGATAAAAATTATTGGTTAAATGGATTTTTTTTTTATGGTAATGACGACTTGTGAGTATCTAATGTTTTGGTTTACTACTATTTGATGAGTAACGTGGTTGCATGAAAAGTTATAGGACACCACTGGAATAGAATTGAAATGAACTAGAGTCACAAATGAAATTTTTTTTAGTGGGATTTAGTGTAGCCTTCGAAAAGAGCTGAGAGTACGAATATTTTCTCTAATTGCAAGGGGTAAAGAGGTATCTTCAGAGGGATTGAGAATTGAGTTCAGAGACACGTGGTTTCAACCGTTTTGCTCAGGTCATGGTAATAGTGTCATGGGTTAATCATATTGGTTTAAACGATTGGATAAAATTTGAGAAAGAAATCTATAGATGTTCGATTTGAGAGTGGTAATAAATGT